>NC_042977.1:10877981-11184016 GCF_901001165.1 Salmo trutta
ATTTGGATGAACTATCACTCTGCATATTAACCTCTCCAGTGATGAATAATTCTTCAAAGCCCTGGCAGGTAATATTTATTACCTCAACATACATACACAGTGGCTTGGACATTGGCCAGTGAAACATGCCTCTGTGTGCCTGCATGTGCCTGCAGGCACCACAATTCATCATTATGACACTCAATTACCCTGACTAGCTAAAAAAGCATTGCGATCCGCCAAAGGTTCTCTTTCAATTATTCGTTTCGACATCTCACGTGGAAGCAGCGTTCCACGACCTCCGTCCATGCATCCATTTTCTAACACCCACCACCGTAGAGTGCACATAGCAGCCCAATGTGGTTCGTCTCCCACTCTTAACTTGAGCAGGAAGACCCAGCCCTCATGGGCCGACATCATGTATGGCTACCCTGAGGACCTTCACCCACTTTTCCAGGTCTTGGCGAGGGTATGACCAACCTCTTCCAGGCAGCGGAGGAGGAAGAGGACGAGGATGCAAAAGCCTCTAGGCCCTCTTCCGCCCTTAGAGGGGCATCGATGGTGGATGACATATACACTGTATTCTCTCATTGATGTCTGTAAACAGGCAGCGTGCCATGGGAGAAAGCCTTGTGGCTCAATCTGTCCAGCCTGTCGGACAAGCAGAAAGCAGATTTCCTTGACGCTTCTGCCGCATGGTCCGGCTGTTGCTGCCATGCGGCAGAAGCCTTAAACTTCTCCCTGCCCTATAGAATCGTGAAGGGTTATGCCGGGTAGCCAAAAGCCAAGGCTTCACTTCAGGGAGAGGGCAAATTGCTGAAACCAGGGCGTTCCACGGGAAGCCCACCGCGACACAGCGGGATCTCCAAATAGGGGCCGACAGTGGGGGAAAATGGCATTTCGCTGCAGCCGCATCGAGGTCCCGCCCATTGGATTAGGGGCACCTCCCCTATGAGGGAGAGACATCTCTGCTCCTAAAACCCTTCCCTTTGTGCAGAGACCCATTCTCATGCATTAGCTCTCAAGAAAGACGGAGGGAATTTATTATACCCCCGAGTGCCCTCCGTGCCATGGCGCTTCCCCCGGCTCTAGTTCTAGCAGCTGGGGGCAGGAAGACTAATTGTCAGTTGCCATCAAGCACTTTCCCTTTGTTCCAGTGTGTCAACACTGCCCTTTTCAATAAAAAAACTCTGCTGTATCCAGGCGTGATGCTAAGCACACAAAGCAAAAATGCAATGAAAAGGAGACTTGCTCCATCGCCACCAGAGGGCGCTCCGGCAGGGTTTACCGTCCTGTGGGCTACAAGCTAACAGAGCAGGGAACTGGTGTGCATGTGCAGTCCAGCTCTGCGTCTGAGTCTGATCCACAGTTACGAAAGGGTGCAGACTGCAATTCTCTCTGAGACCACTAGTTTTCAACTGAATTTTGGAATCAGTAGCGACTGGCGACTCGGCACACATAATAAAGCAGAAAATCTTGTCTTTATTAAGCAAAGGGCCTATCAGGGCGATAGCAGTAGCAGAGAGCCACCTCGGGTTCTACTTCCCGGTACTTCCTGCTTCCCAAGAAATGGGGAGGGTTTTGCTCCATTCTGGACCTATCTGTCCTCGACAGCTATTTGCCGAAATTCACATTCCGTCTGCTTACAGAGGTACGATCGTTTGCTCAGCAGGAAAATATTATGTGGATTAAAATGAATGGAAATGTTTTTTTTTGTAGGAGTTGATACATTTTTAGTTAGTGGAAATTACAAACTTTAGGAGCCTTTTTAAAGCCTGAGTTTAAAAAGGCTTCTAAAGTTTGCATTTCCTGATGTACAGGAAAATTCTCAACAACACGGTCGCCAGGTGTACAGTGTTTCCTCTGACACATTGGTGCGGCTGGCTTCCAGATTAAGCGGGCGTTGTGGGTTGGGACAGGACTGTAACAACCAATTGGATACCACAGAAATTGGGGAGAAAAAGGGGTAAATGCACTAACTTCCTGAAAGTTCAGAAAGTGTGTAGAGGTAGCTCTCACACCCTTGAGAAACAAGGGGCTGAGTCTCCACCTACATAGACAATTACCTGCTTTGCTCCCCAACACGGGAACAAGCGGAACAAGACATAACTTCCCTTGTAACCCACCTCTCCGAGCTAGGGTTCCAGATCATTCAGAAAAATAGCTGTTTGGTGCTATCACAGAGAATAGAATACCTAGGCTTAATGCTGGATTCTCTCTCTTGGAAGACTGCATCATGTCCCTTTGACAGTGCCTCTCCCTGTTCCACAACGTGTGTTCAAGATTTGCCTCCAAGTGCTGGGGTTGATGGCATCCCACCATCTCAGTAGTACCTCTTGGTCTACTGAGGATGAGAGACTTCCAGCGCTGGGTGTTAGCCTCAAATCTGTGTACACGGCTTCAGCTCAATTGCCAGATAAAGGTAATTTCCACATGACTCTCGGCTCTCTGTCACTGGAAAAAGACCTTGATCTTTGTTCCTGGCACTCCCCTAGGGAAGATAGTGGTGATAGTGGCTGGGGCACAGTTCACGAGGGAAATGCAATAAAAGGAGTTTAGATTCCACAACTCAGCATTTCTCACATAAATGACATTGAAATGTTAATAGTGCTTTTTTCACTGAAACACTTTCTACCCTCCCTTCGGAATTGTCACGTCTTGATCAGAACGGACAATACGACTGTAGTGGCATACATCAACTGCCAGAGTGGCACTCGTTCCGTCAGGATTATCCTGTGGAGCAGCGCACACTTACCGTCCCTACGAGCGGCTCATGTCGTACCGAACATAGGCGCGGACTTATTTTCCAGAGGGAAATCCCAATCTAGGGGACCGGAGACTCCTCTCCCAAGTGGTTAAACAGATCTGGGAAAGATACGGTCAAGCATTCGTAGATATAAAGTTTGTGCCTATTCTATAAGATCAGTCTTGTGAAAGCTGCCTTTTTCTACACGAGAAAATCTGGACATGGAAAATCATCATGAAATTGTATGTAAAACTAATAAGTCACCACTTAAAAAAAATAAAAAAAGGACTCTCACGAACGCATTAGTGTCGGTTGTTTGGCTCTACGACATCCACAAGCTTTGCAGCAGTTGTCTGAACTCTGTCACGGACATCCTCATTTTAAGAGGTCTTCTCACAAAACCAACTGTCCAGACCGAACCGTTGGAGCTACAAATTAATATCTCACCAATATCTCACGAACACGAAGGTGTCGGTTGTTTTGCTTTACGACACACACATGCTTCAGGGGAGTCTTCTGAAGGTAACC
Source organism: Salmo trutta (assembly GCF_901001165.1). Classification (NCBI taxonomy): domain Eukaryota; kingdom Metazoa; phylum Chordata; class Actinopteri; order Salmoniformes; family Salmonidae; genus Salmo; species Salmo trutta. Next base: position 10,881,235 of record NC_042977.1, read on the forward strand.
CAGTACCGGGCTGTAAAAATGACAAAAAGTGCATAGGGGTAAAATGTCTCCTGAATAATGTGATCAAACATGGTTCTAAATTTCAAATGCTTCAAAACCTTGTTCCTAATGCTTTATTTTTAGACTGTCTGTTTTGCTATTTACAAATGTGTTATTCAATGCATTTCTATGGGCTATAGCAGTAAAGGTCAAATTCAATGTATATATATTATACCTACAGGGGTCCAAAAAATTCTAAATCAAATGGCTAAATTATACATTTTAGATATTGCGATGTAAGGGCTTAGACCTACAGGAGTTGTAAGGTCTCTCTCTAGCCGCTATCTTGGCCTGTCATATAGGCTTCGACAAGACACCCCGTTATGTCATTTCCTGTTGCGTCCAGCTCCCAAGCCTTTAGTCCCGTCATGGGATTTTTCTATTGTGCTTGAGGATATTTCAGCAGCCTTCTGAGTCACTGGAAATCGTGGAGATGAAATATCTCGTTTATGACCATGTCACTGGTCGCCCTTACCTCGACAAAGTGAGTGAGTACATGCACTGTCAGTTCACCATTAGTGTCTACAGTTTGCCTGGGGCTTTCCAAGGTTACCTTGTTACCCAACCCTGCCTTTATGCTTAAAGTTAGTGCCAATTACAATTGTCTCGCCTTGGAGCTTGTCACTTTCCACTCCCCACCTTTCCCTTCTATGGAAGAGGAGCGGCTATGCAGTTTGTGTCCAGTATGCGAGTTGTGCATATACTTGGATAGGACAAGAGCTTTGCCCAAGAGCGACCAACACTTTGTGTCCTGGGCACCTTTCTGCAAGGGGAGGACCCTTTCTCATCAATGATTGTCACGTTGTATTGCGAAAGCTATTATATTGGCCTATAATAGCAAGTGGTTACAGCCTCTGGAGGGCCTAAGGGCTCACTCCACCAGAGGTATAACTACCTCTTGGGCACTGTTCAAGGGCATCTTCTTACAGGAGATTTGCCAAGCGGCTTGTTGGGCATTCCCTCATACTTTTATGAGGTTCTACCGACTAGATGTCACTGCACCTTCATTGGCGCGTACTGTCCTCAGTGTCGGGACCTCTGAGTGTTGATATGTTGGAACTACCTGGCTTCGGAGAGCATGTGCGATACGGGAGTGGGCCATATCTCTCTAGTGAGATGTCAAAACAAATCATTGAAAGAGAACTTAAGGTTACTTGCGTAATCCGGTTCTCTGATATTATGATTGAGACATCTCACCACATTCCCCTACTTGCAAAAGTGTGAGGAAGTTCGGCATGCTCGAGAATGATCCCAAACCAGGCGAGTGGCTCTTTAGTGTGAGGGGAGGGGCTCCCTCATTTGCCACTCGACCTGACGGTCTCCGTGTATGATTGGCTCTTCAAGACTCTTATAAGATTCTGGGGAATCTCTCTACTGAGATGTCTCGCTCATAATATCAGAGAACCGGGGTTATTCAAGTAACCTTAAGTTATAGAAGCAAAAGCAATGCTAGCTAAGAGTAAATATAGCAACTGTTTGGTAGCTAACACTTTACATAAAAAAATGTTAAGTCTTTACATTAAGTTGCTCTTGTACCTGTGTTGTAATGTTATTATTACTCTGGTGATAACATTGCATTAACTAACATTGTATTGTGAAGTTAAAACATTGTAGTTTCTAGATTAATTACAGGGTAAATACACAGCAGAACAGCCTAATGGAAAATGTTACCAAATGTTTAAGAACGACCAGACCCCGTCAAAACTGTAATATTCAGTTTCAGACTCGTTGATTTGATCTGTTTGTCTGGTTTACTCTAAGGAACATTATATTTCACTGAATTGTCATCACAGAGTAAAACGTGCATTCTCTGTTCCATTTCAGAGCGATGGTCGGCAACCTGGGGATGCTGGATGAGTCTGAGCCACTATGAGGACGGCTGTGTGGGAATCAGTAACAACAGGATTGTGAGTGACTCACCAGACAGAGGCGATGCTTTCCAGGAGGCCCTCCTGTCAATCTCCCCGAAACACCCATGCCTCCTGCTCCTGGTGGGAAAACTAGGATGGAACACACACACACTGCTCTGCAAAGAGTCACAGGAACAACCGCCTCTGCAGCTGCTCATTCACACACAAAGACACGCATACCACTGTTGCCATCACTACTCTGACCTGACAGAGGAAGAACACCGGAAGGTTCCGGAATACATTTTCCAGGATGTTTGTGAATTTCCGGCGGATCCGCAAGTGCCAGTGCGTGCAGTTGATGACCACGTGCCTGGTGCTGTCGGTGGTGATGTTATGCTGGGAGCAGCTGGACAGTGGCGTGGTGAGCCACATCTACTCCTACTCTTACCGCTCTTACCTGGTCAACAGCTACACTTTCATCAACAAGAGCTTCACCATCCCACGACAGGAGGCCCACATGTTCAGTAACCACCGCTACCTACTCAACCACCCGTACAAGTGCTCAGGAGAGAAGGACATTTTACTGCTTCTGCTCATCAAGTCCTCCCCGGAGAACTTCGAGAGACGGCGAGCCATACGGTCGACGTGGGGCAACGAGACCTACATTCGCCAAGACCTGGGGGTGACGGTGAAGGTGATGTTTGTGCTGGGCCTTCCCAAGCAGCATGAGACTGCCCAGACGTGGAGGAGGAGGAGCGGAGGCATCCAGGACAACCTTGTCAATGAGGACCGCAGGCATGGCGACTTGGTCCAGCAGGACTTTGTGGACACGTTCCACAACCTCACCCTCAAGCTTCTGCTACAGTTCCGCTGGGCTCATTTCTACTGCCCGCATGCCCGCTTCCTCATGACGGCTGACAACGACATCTTCGTGCACATGCCCAACCTGGTGCTCTACCTGCAGTACATGGACAGGAAGGGCGTGACAGACTTCTGGATCGGTCACGTGCACAGAGGTGCGCCACCGATCCGCCAGAAGGAAAGCAAGTACTACGTCCCACAAGAGATGTACCCTTGGGCGTCATACCCGGACTACACGGCAGGGGCCGGTTACGTCGTCTCAAGAGACGTGGCGAACAAAATCTACCAGGCCTCATTGACACTCAATGCCTCGCTGTACATCGACGATGTCTTCATGGGCATCTGTGCCAATGCCATGGGCGTGTCGCCACAGGAACATGTGTACTTCTCAGGCGAAGGCAAGGCGCCCTACCACTTGTGCATCTACGACAAGATGATGACATCGCACGGCCATGTGGCCGACATTTATGAACTCTGGAAAGCCGCCACAAACCCGGAGGTCAAAAGGGTCACATCGGGACTTTTTGGGAGGTTGTACTGCACGGCAGTGAAACTCACCCTTCTGTGCAGACCCTACTTCTTCAACACCTACCCCTGCAAGGCAGCCTTGTTGTAGTACTGTAAACATACTTACTGTGTTTGGTTCAAAACGGAGTGCGGGGTCATTTTGCTTTCATCACTCCCATTATTTGAAAAGACTGAGGAGGGAAGGGGGGGTGGAGAATCGTGTGTTTTGTGTCGATGGAGGGAGAAACACATGAGTCATATCTTTTGCTGTAAATGTGGGTTTTACAGTAACCGTCTATCTATATGGATTTACAGTAACCGTCTATCTATATGGTTTTACAGCAACCATCTATCTATATGGCCGGCAGTGGTCCAGTTCTTGCTAGCTTTACGATGTATTGAATAGTCCCACCTCTCTGGGAGGGCAGAGACTGAATGTGATGAACAGCAGATGCTTCCCAAGGAGATACTGTCCAGACATAATGTTGAAACATGGGATTCTAAGTGAATTTCTGCTCCCACTCCCCATCTCCTCCATTAAACTGATTGAGAGAATGTTTCCCTGGCCTTGAATTCTGTTGATTGTGCGGTTTAAAACTAACTGCGCATGAACACAGTTGGCTCATTGTCTGTCATTTCCCGGTAAGGTTAGCTGAGGTTAACAAGAAGAGACTGTTTATAACTTTTTTTATAACTTAATAACAGTCCATATGGTTGGCCGACAGTATAACTGCAAGCAATCATTTGAAACTGAGGTTAATGAAGTCTTACAAACTCAGCAGTCGTAAGGTGTAAGCTGTCTGGGGTGTAGCAGTACATTAATGTGTAGCCTATGTGTGAGTTATTAGTGGTGAATAGTGACACTGACACACACTGTATAGGCTACCATGTGTGAGTGTGTAAGCTATCTATGTTACGAGGTGCTAAATTCCACCTGCAGATTCAAAGTATTATGCATGTCAGCTGATCACTTATTATTAATTAATTGTTCTGTAAATTACATGAGGATGCAGGTGAAATATACAGCTGCTTTCAAGCAATTTCTTCATATTTCATTTGGAAACCCAACCCAAAGCATATAGGCAGCCTTTTCAATCTGTCGCAAAGGAAACAGGAAACAAACAATGGGCTTCCAGGTAGACTGAAATGTGATACAGCTCCAGGCATAAACTATTTTTAGTTCTTCTTTGTGGGAGGGGAACTCAGACTGGGTCTCAACTTACTGTTGAAATTGAAATTTGGTTGTTCATCAGCAGTTTTTCTCTTGTTTTGTCAGTCATTGACAGTCACTCAATTAGCCATGTCAGCTACCAATTTGTTTTGTTCTTGCCAGTTATCTAAACCTGCAGTAATCATGGCCGAATACCGACCGTGCACGCAGGGCACGTGCCCAGGGGCCATGACCTCCAGGGGGCCCCCATTGATTTTGTTAAGGGGCAGACACACTGAGAAATCTGACTGCTGATGGGTACTTAGCACTTCTGCCCAGAGTGCCGGCAGTTAACTTATTGTTCCTCATATAGAAAACTTTTACTTCTGATTTGCTTCGTTTAAATACTCCACGCCACAAGGTGGGAGTAGTTTGTTTTGCTTGTCCCTTCTGTGGCTAATGTTGTTGCTAGCTAGCTAGAATTTGTAGTAAGCTATTGTTGACACTAACCATCTGTCGGCTCCCCACGTGGAGGTTCGTGCTTTCTGATTGGTTCAAAGTCAAATTCTCAGCCACTAACAAGCATTGTTTTTCTACAGTAGAAACAGCAGGTTTGTCGGTACCAGGTCGGTACACAGCAGGGACATCTTTTGTTCTATCAAGAGAAGGAACGGCCTCATAAGTACCTATCGGCAGTCAGATTTTTCAGTGTGTCTGTACCCTTAGTCACTCTCATTCAGATATCATTAACATGGCATAAGTCATGGCAAAATGGGTAGAATTGCAGGAAATTTGCTTTAAAACGGCAAAAATGTCTCTCTGCCCCATAGCAAAAATTTGTAGAATTACATGACATTTGTAATAAAATAGCTAACATTTTTCTCCACCACATGGAAAATGTATAGAACTGCAGAAAACATATTTTAAAACATGCATTTTTCTCTCCGCCGTCAAGAGGGGGGCCACTAAAAACAATGACCCGCATGGTGGGGCCACAACCAAATCTTGCTTAGGCTAGAGCCGGCCCTGTATAGACTAATTGCGTAACTAATTCACCTTGGAGAAAACAGAACAGCACCAACCCCTTTCATGGGTTTTCACTTCTCCATAGCACCGCATGTTGAGTAGCGGGGGAGTGGGTGAGATGAGTGACCCACAAGCCTCATCACACAGCTCTGGGTTGTGTTCCTGTGGACATTCTGTCTCACGGCTGTTGACATAATTTCACTTTTGTTTCAGGCAGTGGGAGTTTTTCGAGGATGTCAAATCAAATCTATGTTTATTGGTCACGTACCCATTTTGGCAGATCTTTTCGCAGGTGCAGTGAAATACTTATGTTTTTTAGCTCCAACAGTGCAGCAATATCTAGCAATACAATAATACACACACAATCCAACAGTAAAAAAAATAACAAATTAAGACATATCAGAACGAGCAATATCAGAGTCCAGAATATAAATAAATATACACTGAATATAACAAGCATTAGGACCACCTTCCTAATATATATGCCCTCAGAATAGCCTCAATTTGTTGGGGCTTGGACTCTACAAAGTGTTGAAAGCGTTCCACAGGGATGCTGGCCCATGTTGACTCCAACGCTTCCCACAGCTGTGTCAAGTTGGCTGGATGTCCTTTGGGTGGTGGACCATTCTTGCTACACACGGGAAACTGATGAGTGTGAAAAACCCAGCAACGTTGCAGTTCTTGCCACAAACCGATGCGCCTGGCACTTACTACCATACCCTGTTCGAAGGCACTTAAATATTTTGTCTTGCCCATTCAGCCTCTCGATGGCACACATTACATGTTTCAATTGTCTCAAGGCTTAAAAATCCTCTGTTAACCTGTCTCCTACCCTTCATCTACACTGATTGACATCAATAAGGGATCATAGCTTTCACCTGGACTCACCTGGTCAGTCTATGTCATGGAAAGAGCAGGTGTTCTTAATGTTTTGTACACTCAATGTATATGTACTGTATGTGAATGGTGTGTGTATAGAAAAGGTGTGTACATCAGTAGTTATATAGGATGAGCCATGACTAGAATACAGTATATACATGTAAAGTGGGTAAAACAGTATGTAAACATTATTAAAGTAACCAATGTTCAATGACTTTATGTACATAGGGCAGCAGTCTCTAAGGTGCAGGGTAGAGTACCGGGTGGTAGCTGGCTAGTGACAGTGTCTAAGGCTCAGGGCAGGGTACCGGGCATAGGCCGGCTAGTGATGACTGTTTAACAGTCAGAGGGCTTGGAGACAGAAGCTGTTTTATCAGTCTCTCGTTCCCAGCTTTGATGCATCTCTACTGTCTCCGCCTTCTAGATGGAAACGGGGTGGCTCCGGTGGTTGAGGACCTTGACGATCCTCTTGGCCTTCCTTTGACACCGGGTGCTGTCGATGTCCTGGAGGGCAGGCAGTGTGCCCCCGATGGTGCGTTTGGCTGACCACCCTCTGGGGAGCCCTGCGGTTGCGGGCGATGCAGTTGCCGTACCAGGCATTGATACAGCCCGACAGAATACTCTCAATGGTGCATATGTAGAAGATCGTGAGAATCTTTGGGGCCAAGCCAAATTTCTTCAGCCTGCTGAGGTTGAAGGGGCGCTATTGCGTGAAGGGACAATTTCATGGCCTCAGTGACAGTAGCCTAAAAACTGGAGCTCTATTCCTATTGATGTAAGACATTAAAACTGGGCTTTTCGGTCTCCACAATAACAATCGACAATCGTTTTGAGTGAGTGATTTTCTGATTTAAGTGGCTTGAGTAAGATAAGTGGTTGAAATGTACAAAAATAATGAATACATTTTTTTTTAACCCTTATATACAATATATTTACAAAAGTATTGCACACCCCTTCAAATAAGTGGATCCGGCTATTTCAGCCACACCCGTTGCTGACAGGTGTATAAAAATCGAGCACACAGTCATGCAATCTCCAAGGACAAACATTGGCAGGAGAATGGCCTTACTGAAGAGCTCAGTGACTTTCAAAGAGTCACAGTCATAGGACGCCACCTTTCCAACAAGTCAGTTAGTTCTTTCTGCCCTGCTTGAGCTGCCCCGGTCATCGCGTGTTATTCCACACAAGCTCACAGAACGGGACCGCCGAGTGCATAAAAATTGTCTGTCCTCGGTTGCAACACTCACTACCGAGTTCCAAACTGCCAGGAAGCAAGGTCAGCACAATAACTATTCGTTGGGAGGTTCATGAAATGAGTTTCCATGGCCGTACACAGATCACCACGCGCAATGCCAAGCGTCAGCTGGAGTGATGTAAAACTTGTCACCACTGGACTCTGGAGCAGTGAAAACACATTCTCTGGAGTGATGAATCACGCTTCATTTTACATTTCACAGACGCTCTTATGGAACTAGGACCTAGTCCCTCATGGGAATCGAACCCACAATTCTGCCATTGCGGGTGCAATGCTCTACCAACTGAGCTACACGATCTGGAAGTCTGACAGACGGATCTGGGTTTGGTGGATGCCAGGAGAACGCTACCTGCCCCAATGCATAGTGCCAACTGTAAAGTTTGGTGGAGGAGGAATAATGGTCTGGGGCTGTTTTTCATGGTTCGGGCTAGGCCCCTTCCAGTGAAGGGAAATCTTAACAGCATACAGTACAAGGACATTCTAGACGATTCTGTGCTTCCAACTTTGTGGCAATAGTTTTGGGAAGGCCCTTTCCTGTTTCAGCATGACATTGACCCCGTGCACAAAGCAAGGTCCATACAGAAATGGTTTGTCAAGATCGGTGTGGAAGAACTTGACTGGCCTGCAGAGAGCCCTGACCTCAATCCCATCGAACACCTCACAATTTCTCTTGTGGCTGAATGGAAGCACGTCACTGCAGTAATGATCAAACATCTAACGGAAAGCCTTCCCAGAAGAGTGGTGAGGCTGCTATAGCATTAAAGGGGGGACCAACTCCATATTAATGCCCATGACGAGCAGGTGTCCACATAGTTTTGGTCATGTAGTGTACCACTCCAGCCGACACTTGGCATTGCGCATAGTGGTCTGGGCGTGAAGCTCACGACAAACAGTACTTGTGCCGACGTTGCTTCCAGAGGCCTTTTGGAACTCGGAGGACAGATGATTTTTACTCACTGCTTGCTTCAGCACTTGGCGGTCCGGTTCTGTGAGCTTGTGTGACCTACCACTTCGGGGCTGAGCCGTTGTTGCTCCTAGATGTTTTCACTTCACAATAACAGCACTTACAGTTGCCAGGGCCATTCTAGCAGGGCAGAAATTTGAGAAACTGACTTGTTGGAAAGGTGGCACGTTGAAAGTCACAGCTCTTCAGTACGGGCCATTCTACTGGCAATGTTTGTCTAAAAAGATTGCATGGCCGTGTGCTTGATTTTATACACCTGTCAGAAATGGGTGCGGCTGAAACAGCCAAATCCACTAATTTGAAGGGGTGTCCACATACTTTTGTATATAGTGTATATCCCTCGCATTTTCCTATTTGTGTGTTTTCTATGCCTGATGGCACACGACTCGTGCTGAAAGAGGTGCGTAGGGATATCTTTGAGATTAGCCGCTCTCCAAACAGGAGGCCTGTTTCCAAGGCAACGCCACAGAGAATAATTCACTCAAATGGTTAAAAGAGGAGTCCAAAACAGGGTCCAACAACCTACCTCCAACGATTCATAGCCACTATACTGCACATTTAGCTTGAACTTTAATTTTGCCCTTGGGTTGCTATTCTAACGTCCTGTTCAGAATGACAAAACTACCCAAACATATTCCTTTTAGTTGGTTATCGCTTCAAGATTGTAGCTTTACAATAATCAACTTCTATTTCCATGTTTCTCTCCAGTCCTCCGGAAGACTGGCTTCTCTGCAGGAAAACCGAGCCAAGCAGGATCAGACACTCTGAAGTCATCTAAATATCCAATATGAGTTAATAGATTTTTCTTCTCTCCTCCCTCCCAAAGCGGCCCTGCCAGTATAATTGCATCGACTTCTGTGAACGTGGGAGTCAAAGAACAGAGTTGATGTGCTAAAAATAAATGCACATATCATAGCCAATTACGCATTCACTGAGCTGCTCAGTACTCCTGAGGCAGACTATAATTATAACTAACCTGCCTGCCTGCCTCAGACCTATACACATGCAGAGAGATTTGGATAATTGATTCGTATGATACAGTGAGGGAAAAAAGTATTTGATCCCCTGCTGATTTTGTACGTTTGCTCACTGACAAAGAAATGATCAGTCTATAATTTTAATGGTAGGTTTATTTGAACAGTGAGAGACAGAATAACAACAAAAAAATAAATTGATTTGCATTTTAATGAGGGAAATAAGTATTTGACCCCCTCTCAATCAGAAAGATTTCTGGCTCCCTGGTGTCTTTTATACAGGTAACGAGCTGAGATTAGGAGCACACTCTTAAAGGGAGTGCTCCTAATCTCAGCTTGTTACCTGTATAAAAGACACCTGTCCACAGAAGCAATCAATCAATCAGATTCCAAACTCTCCACCATGGCCAAGACCAAAGCGCTCTCCAAGGATGTCAGGGACAAGATTGTAGACCTACACAAGGCTGGAATGGGCTACAAGACCATCGCCAAGCAGCTTGGTGAGAAGGTGACAACAGTTGGTACGATTATTCGCAAATGGAAGAAACACAAAAGAACTGTCAATCTCCCTCGGCCTGGGGCTCCATGCAAGATCTCACCTCGTGGAGTTGCAATGATCATGAGAACGGTGAGGAATCAGCCCAGAACTACACGGGAGGATCTTGTCAATGATCTCAAGGCAGCTGGGACCATAGTCACCAAGAAAACAATTGGTAACACACTACGCCGTGAAGGATTGGAATCCTGCAGCGCCCGCAAGGTCCCCCGCTCAAGAAAGCACATATACATGCCCGTCTGAAGTTTGCCAATGAACATCTGAATGATTCAGAGGACAACTGGGTGAAAGTGTTGTGGTCAGATGAGACCAAATTGGAGCTCTATGGCATCAACTCAACTCGACGTGTTTGGAGGAGGAATGCTGCCTATGACCCCAAGAACATCATCCCCACCATCAAACATGGAGGTGGAAACATGCTTTGGGGGTGTTTTTCTGCTAAGGGGACAGGACAACTTCACCGCATCAAAGGGACGATGGACGGGGCCATGAACCGTCAAATCTTGGGTGAGAACCTCCTTCTCTCAGCCAGGGCATTGAAAATGGGTCGTGGATGGGTATTCCAGCATGACAATGACCCAAAACACACGGCCAAGGCAACAAAGGAGTGGCTCAAGAAGAAGCACATTAAGGTCCTGGAGTGGCCTAGCCAGTCTCCAGACCTTAATCCCATAGAAAATCTGTGGAGGGAGCTGAAGGTTCGAGTTGACAAACGTCAGCCTCGAAACCTTAATGACTTGGAGAAGATCTGCAAAGAGGAGTGGGACAAAATCCCTCCTGAGATGTGCGCAAACCTGGTGGCCAACTACAAGAAACGTCTCACGTCTGATTGCCAACAAGGGTTTTGCCACCAAGTACTAAGTCATGTTTTGCAGAGGGGTCAAATACTTATTTCCCTCATTAAAATGCAAATCATTTTATAACATTTTTGACATGCGTTTTTCTGGATTTATTTTTATTCTTTTCTCTCACTGTTCAAATAAATCTACCATTCAAATTATAGACTGATCATTTCTTTGTCAGTGGGAAAACGTACAAAATCAGCAGGGGATCAAATACTTTTTTCCCTCACTGTATGTGTTAGTTTGTCGATGTCCATCATCTATTTTGTATGATATGTTACGAATTGCAATTCGTACATTAAGTTACTAATTTGCAAGACGTGTATGTTACAAATTCCAATTTGTTGTGGCTAGGCGTGGCTAACTGGTGGCGTGGCTAGCTGGCTAACATTCGCTAGGCTAGGGCTTAAGGTTAGGATTTAGGTTAAAGGTCAGCTAAAAGGATTAGGGTGAGGGTTAGCTAACATGTCAAGTAGTTTCAAAGTTGCTAAATAGCTCAAATTGTCAGTGATGACATTCTAACATGCAACTTTTGGATTGCTAGATGTTTACATTATACGCCCGATCAACCACCCTCCAAATGTTTTTGCCTTAATTAACCTTCTGTCTTATATAACCATATCAAACGTAACATATCATACTAACTTGAGTGTCCTGAATTCGAGTATGTCCCAGACTTGAGACCAGTCCGAGTATATCCATAATCTCTGAGTAAACAGTCCATGTAGGCCGTTTCTGTGTTGTGACATACTGATGTGTCTATGCTCCCATATGTAATGCTACTAAAGTATGGCACCTCTAAGTCTGCAAGTACTCAATAGTTATCCATTGACTACTAGTCACTTAGTCAAATCATAAGAGAAACCATTTGTTCACTAAGAGACAATTTTGGAAATCATTAGCTGGCAACTCCACTAGCAGCCTTCTGCAACAATATCCTAATACTCAGTGAGCATCGACATCTACTGTTTGTCCTTGATTGGTGTAATAGGACACACCATAGGTTCTCCACAATATATGCTGGCTTTGATCCACTAGGTGGCAATATTGAGCTACTGAGAAAGGCCTCAGTCCTGTATGGCACAGCAGAAGATGCTGTTCTGACGTGACATGAATTTTTTTTTTTAACTAAGGGTGTAGAGTCCTCTTTAAAATGGGGTCAAAAAGAAACAAAATAACTCAGCGCTCTTTGTATTCACACTGCCCTTGCCTTTGAATGAGTCAACTCTTTTGCCAGTTCACTTCACCTATTTTGTGGACCGAATCCTTTAGAAAGGAATCAAGATCTTTTTCCAACATGCCTCTGAGTTTTTACAAAGTGCAAGACTAGACATTCAATCAGAATGTGTTATCGGACAGCTAGATACACCTACATACACTTTGGAAGCTAGTAGATTGCGTTTAAATTCAAATACGAGACATGAATTGTAATCAGAAGATACAATTAACATGTACATTTTATTGCTAACAGAATAAATAGCAATAGAATAACTACAGAATAAATAATGCCGTAATTATATTGTACACCCAAGGTAGGCTACTGCGCCTTTAAGAGGGAGAATAGATTTCGTATCCTATGTTGTGATGTCACCAAATATGTTGTCTTCTCAAACTATTCAAACCCCACAATCAATAAACGGCTTCAGAAGCTCTCTTAGCTTATAAATCACAACTTGCAAACAAATAATCTGAACTAAAAACCTTCTGTGCGTCCTTGACAATCGCTAATCAGTATCCAAAAAAACAGCACAACCTTCAGGGGAAACGGTGTTGCAGTAGTCTAGTGTGTGGTGCGGGAATCATGACAAGCAAACCTGGGGAGCTTAGTGTTCACATTGCCCTAAAAAAAGGGAACCGGACCCCAATATTTAAGAGAACCGAACTCAGACCACCTCTTGTGATGGTCTCAGTTCGGTTTGCTTCAGGGGCTCCTTTGAGGAGTCTGAGTTCATTTGGCGTGTTCACACTGCACAAAAATGTAAGCGAACCGTTCACAAAAACTGTCTGAAAGGGACCAAGTGTGAAAACACCCTAAGAAGTCATGTTCTCATTGGACAAGATCGCGTATCAACTACACCAGGGGTCTTTAATGCTTACAATACGAGGTCCAGAGGCTGCTGGTGTTCTGTTCTACCTGAATTAATTGCACCCACCTGGTGTCCCATGTCTCAATTAGTCCCTGTTCAGAGGGGAACAATGAAAAACACAGCGGAACTGGCTTCGAGGTCCAGAGATATTTGAGGGAACTAAACCATGGTAGTGTTCCTCTGCTCAGACATTGCATGCATTAACCAATAGTTGCGTGCGATGTAGTCGGCTGTGCCGTCTGGCACCACATTGCTATAACACAGAGATGGGCAACTCCAGTCCTCAACGGTCTGATTGGTGTCCCTTTTGCCCCAGGTAATACACCTGCCTCCAATAATCAGCTAACCCTGATTTTCAGTTTATAATGCAATTAATTTCAAGCGGAACTGACAGCGTTTGAACTACTTTGCAGATATGAAACAAACAGACAATCATAATATCAGTCAAAAATATCAAATTCCCAGTTTATACTTCAAAACCAACTTTATAGCTGAGGTTTTAAAAATAGGTTTTATTTTCCTCAAAATTCCATAACGTACAGTAAGGCATTGTTTGCTGAATAGATAGGAATTCAATGCATTATTAATATAATTCAAAAATACATTACTTGGTAGTCTAAAAAATATTGCTAACAGGTTGTAAATCACAGCTGGCCTGGTACATTGTTTTCTGCCGCCACCCATTCCGGATGCAGTTTCAGTTTCAATGACTCAATATTTGGACGACTGTAACTAAGGCAGGGAATGTCAATACAATCAAACTAGCAAGTGCAATGATCACACGTCAGTCCTAACGTGGCTAATAGGCTAGCGCACGTGTCAAACAAGGCCCGCGGTCCGATTAGGACACACAAGCGAGTCTAAATGAGCCAAAAGTTTAGTCATTTACTTTATGAAATTACAGCCTGATGAACTCGTATTGGTGAATTCAACTTCAATTGCGCTGCTTTGGTGTGTCCCGTTTATGTTATTATTTGGAGTGATTACTGTACTTTTATATTTAGGGTCGCGGTATGTTATGCACATCTGCAAGCACCAACGGCTGGACATATATGTATATTTTGTTTTACGTTAAAATGCTATATAACGCATCCTATTGTAACGACCCTGGGTTTATAAGCACGGATATCGACTCTGCCGCACGAGCAATGCTTTTGGGGCACAGTCGATAGCACCCTGGACTTCGGGCTAGAAGGTCGAGGGTTCGAGACCTGCGCCCTGCTTGTTTCATTGCATTGGTGTCAGAAGTGATCGGACCTTGCATCCACGACAGTGCGTGTGCTTGGCCGGTGAAGCGCGTTCCTATAATACCCTGACTACACTGTTCACGTCGCGTGCGCTGCAAAATAAATGTAGAAACCTATGTTATTCAATTATTGCACCCGCACTGCTTGCGGGCATCAACGAGCGTCTGCGTTGCCAAGGATATAAACATTGAGTTGTTTTTTTTACCTGAAATGCACAAGGTCCTCTACTCCACCAATTAATCCACACATAAAACGGTCAACCGAATCGTTTCTAATCATCTCTCCTCCTTCCAGGCTTTTTCTTCTCGACTTTATATTGCGATTGGCAACTTTCAGAAATTAAGTGCATTACAGCCACTGACCTCGTTCGTCTTCAGTCACCCACGTGTGTAGATGGCACGTGGGTGACTGAAGACGAACGAGGTCAGTGGCTGTAATGCACTTAATTTATGAAAGTTGCCAATCGCAATATATGCTTCTATAAACCAATGAGATGGGAGAGGCAGGACTTGCAGCGCAATCTGCATCAGAAATAGAACTGACTTCTATTTTAGCCCTTGGCAACGCAGACGCTCGTTGGCACGCGCGAGCAGTGGGGGTGCAATAATTGAATAATATAGATTTCTAAATTTATTTTGCGTGCGCGAGCCGTGTAGTCAGCATGTAACGAAACTGGGATTATAAACGCGGATATCGACTCTACCGCACGAGCATGATTTTGGGGCACAGTCGATAGCACGCTGGACTTCGAGCCAAAAGGTTGAGGGTTCGAGACCTGCTCCATGCTTGTTTCATTAGGCTGGTCGGCTAATTCTGTTCAATATATGAATCGCGTCGCTGAACTTGAACTGTTAGTCACCACACACAATCCATACAGCAAACACTGTTGCCCATCTCTTAGTTGTCAAATTTATTTGGCATCGCTCAAATGGTCAGATAGGCAAGTTCCTATTCAGTTGTCAAAACGTGGGTTGGGATTAGCATACATGCTGCAGAACGATGAGCAGGCTACTATTCCACATAGTTAGCCAGTGCAATTTTGACGGCCAACTAGCTGAAAAAGTTGTAAGTTTATCCAAGGTTCTCGTTAGGTTTTAGCTCATCTCGCTTTGGCTAGCATTAGTAGATATTGATGTGCATAGGCAACTGAGAGCCTAACTTTTCATGGTTGTTTGATCAATAGGATTGTGAAGTACCCAAATGTAAGCCGATTTTACATATTTGCGGAAATCAATGCAGGTGTATCTTATGGCGAATGCGTTAATTATAAACTCACTACTGCAAATCAGTCCAGTTCAAAGCAAATGGCTTATTTGCATATAGGCCTAGTGTAGGAACACACATAGCCTCTGATTGGCTCTGGTGCACAGGTCTGCATAGACCCCGGTGCTGGACAGATCTTTCAATTTACTAGTCAATTGTCCAGATAATATAAAAAAATTAATGTATCTGGACAAGACAGTTAAGAACAAATTCTCATTTACAGTGACGTCCTAGGAACAGTGGGTTAACTACCTTGTTCTGGGGCAGAATGACAGATTTTTTTACCTTGTCAGCTCAGGGATTCAATCTCGCAACCTTTAGGTTACTGGCCTAATGCTCTAACCACTAGCCTAACTACCGCCAACATGGCCGCTTTCCCACTCTATATTACCTTGGAATTTTGACAAATGCTTTGTCATTCCCAAAATGTAATTTATGAAAACGTGAAAATGATCATAAGTGCTCACGTGTCAGAAAATGCACCAAAAACAAAGTTATTCCTGGGGATGTATAGGAACAGGAATTACGCAAAAGCCATCTGCGCCACTGTAAAATCAGCTGTTTGCTAGGGGAAAACTGACAACACTCAAGCCTCCCTCCCTGATTGTAGCCCTGAAATAGCACACCTGATTATATCTAAACAAGGGCTGGATATTAATTGATAAGCTAAAAATCAGGTAGCTAGCTCTGGTATAGATAAACGCATGAAACTACCCGAGGTCCCCAGGGAGAGGTTTGAGAAGGTAATTCGCCAACTATTTAAACATTAACAAATTACAACGCATTGTATAATTTAGTACAGCAAGTTTGGTTTTATTAATACATTCATAGTTTCAGGGAAAATAGCTACACGCTCAAAACGTTGAGTTCTGGAAAACTAAGAGGTAAACTGCATGTGAGCAAAATATGGTAAAACCAAGGACTTGGACAAAGTGATAAAATATAGTACACTTTAACACATTGCATAAAATAGAGGGTTAAATCTATAACAAAAAGTGCAGAATTGCAATTACACAGAACATATGTTAGCGTAACATAATTGTCAGACTTAATACAGCACTTATACCGTTTTGTCCACAAGAAGATCACTAAACGGTGAAGCACATCTACTACACAAACCTTAGTTGAACACTGAAATAAACCGATGAGAACCATAATGTTACCTGTCGCCAAGGCTTTTGGAGCTCTGACCAACAATCTCTAAAAAGGTTAGAATCTACAACTGTCCACGAGAGACCATCGACGCCGCCTTATCCTACAAATATCCGAAGTCTGATTCAGGCATAGCATTGAGAGAAGTTTACCTCGAACAATAATGTAAGCACAATGCAAGTGTACGACCGCTAGCACCGCGCTACAAATAAATTCTCAAGCCACCAGTTCAAATCAGGTCAGCCACGTTCAAAGGCATCTCGTCAACAGTCGTATTGTAAAACGTCTCGATATCCCGAAGGATACGCTTGTCCTCTTCGGTCACAAAGTTAATAGCCACGCCTTTTCTGCCAAAACGGCCACCGCGACCAATTCTGTAGAAATGAGGGGAAACAAATGTCAGGTCCAAGAGCAAACTTTTGCCATTACATTAAAGACTCAGTCATACCACAAAGCGTCTATTTCAGACTACATACCGGTGAATATAATTCTCTCGGTTTGTAGGAAGGTCATAGTTTATGACAAGGGAAACCTGCTGCACATCAATTCCTCGAGCCTGGAATATCAACACAAACACTAGTTAAAAGGAAGCAAAGTTGAGGCACCGACATGAATGTCAAAAGCACATTTGATTTTAAATGTAGTCTGACATTAAGTAACAGATTCCTACAGCGAGAGAAACCCGTGGTGGAGAACAGACCTTTCATCTCCCAAAAGGTATTAGTGCTAAGCCATAAAAAGGGCCCGTCGCAGAGAAAAACCCTTGGGGTTGCATTTCGGGATAACGCAACATGTACCCATGTTAAATCATCACTAATGACAGATCAGAGTGATATTCTAGCCTCACCAGTAAGTCAGTAGTGATGAGCACTCTGCTGGAGCCAGACCTGAACTCCCTCATGATCACATCCCTTTCCTTCTGATCCATGTCTCCATGCTAAAAAAATAAAAAATAATTTTAAAACATGTTCATTCAACCTGAACTTTATAATACAACTGTCCATTCCATTAGCAATGTTTTCTGGTGGTCTTACAAGAGCAGAGACGGTAAAGTCCCTCGCGTGCATCTTTTCTGTCAGCCAGTCAACCTTCCTCCTGGTGTTGAGGAAGATGACTGCCTGAGTGATTGTGAGAGTCTCGTACAGGTCGCACAGCGTGTCCAACTTCCACTCCTGGAAGAAACAGGAAGGGTACAACTTATTTTACTGAGCAGGCCTGGCTAGCCTTATGACAAATTATTTCTAAATGGAACAGATTGCAGCACAGAATCTTGAAACATAAGACACCGGACAGTAAGCGGTCCACCCTAGTCTCATTTGCAATGCTGGCTTCACTTTTCTTGCTTGGTGTACCCATACTCACATGCCCGCAAGGGTCAAGCCCAGAGGCTTCACCCCCACAATTTTAGCAGGGTGCTTTAAAAAAGGGAAACGCTATATACACACACACTTGGTTGGACTACAGGAACTCAATATTTGCAACTGAATAAATGGAGCCATGGCGTTGGTGAACACAACCCACCTCGCGCTCTACATTGATGTAGAACTGCTTGATACCCTCCAGGGTAAGCTCCTCCTTCTTCACCAGGATGCGAATGGGCTCTCGCATGAACTTCTTGGTCACCTCCAGGACATCCGCAGGCATGGTAGCAGAGAGGAGGACCACCTGTGGAGATACCGGAGAAACACTTGTTGCCCTGTGAACTGGAAAAATGCACGTCATCGAAAGTTGCTGATTCATTGTTGCACTGGGACAGGAGACAGACGTTAACGAATATTAAGAACGAGGTTAGACCACGACGCATTTCCAGCACAGCGCGAAGTGCTCTCCTTCCACGCGATACTCTGCTAGCATTATTGCATAAACCAAGCTAACCAGTTACTATGTGGAAGTGGGGTGACTAGGGAAAACAACCCCATATGATTGCCTTGTGAATATAAGGTCACAGGTTCAGCTCCTATGCGCTTCAGCAAATAATTCTAAATAGTTGTGTATACTTGCACAACATTTTATTGAGTTACTGTACAAAAATATTTAAAAAATGCAACATGTAAAGTGTTGGTCCCATGTTTCATGAGCTGAAATAAGACCCCAGAAAAAATCCTAACCAAAAATTGTATATTTGTTTACATCCCTTTTAGTGAGAATTTCTTCTTTGCCAAGATAATCCATCCACGTGTAGCATTTCAAGAAGCTGATTAAACAGCATGATCATTACACAGATGCACCTTGTGCTGGGGACAATAAAATGTGCAGTGGACACAATACCACAGATGTCTCAAGTTGAGGGAGAATGCAATTGGCATGCAAACTGCAGGAATGTTCACCAGAGCTGTTGTCTGAGATTTTAATGTTAATGCATCTACCATAAGCCACCTCGAACAGTTTGAGAATTTGGCAGTACAGCCAACCAGCCTCACAACCGCAGGCCATGTGTAACCCCGCCAGCCTAGGTCCTCCACATCCAGCTTAAGTCACCTGCGGGATCGTCTGAGACCAGCCACCTGGACAGCTGATGAAACTGAGTATCTGTCTGTAATAAACACCCTTGTGGGGAAAAACTAATTCTGATTGACTGAGCCTGGCTACTAAGAGGCTGGGCAAGGCTAATAAGTGGGTGGGTTTATGGCTGCGCCCCTGCCCAATCGTGAAATTCATAGATTACTGCCATTTGCCTCATACAGCGCAACACATCTTCGCATAGAGTTGATCAGGCTGTTGATTGTTTTCCACTCCTCTTAAATGGCTGTGGGAAGTTGCTGAATAACGTCGATCCAGAGCATCCCTAATATGATCGATGGGTGACATGTCTGGTGAGTATGCAGGCCATGGAACTGGGAAATGTTCAGCTTCCAGGAATTGTGTACAGATCCATCTGGCATGGGGCCGTGCATTATGCTGAAACATGATTATGGCAGCGGATTAAATGGCACGACAATGGGCCTCAGGATCGTGTCACTGTCTCTGCATTCAAATTGTTATTGATCAAATGCTAATGTACTCACAGCTTATTCCTGCCCATACCATAACCTCCACCATGGGCCACGCTTCACGTTAACTTCAGCAAACAACTTGCCCACGCGACAGTCTACAGTGTGCTCGGTACTGTTGAAACACTCATCTGTGAAGCGCACACTTCTCCAGTGTGCCAGTGGCCATCGCAGGTGAGCATTTTCCCCACTGAAGTCGGTTACGACGCCAAACTGCAGTCAGGTCAAGACCCTAGTGAGGACGACCATGCAGATGAGCTTCCCTGAGAATGTTTGAGTACAAATTCTTCACCTGCAGTATCATCTGAGACAGTCAGAAATAGAATGAAATAGGCATTCTATTTTTGCTCTATTATAGTGGCAACTACAGAAAATGTCAATCAAGTGCACAAGGCTACATGTGTGCAAAAATAACGGTCGCTGAATAAAAATGTAATAATTCCCCTTCACTCACACGTGTTACTGGCAAGTTCAACACAACAAAAGCAATATCTTTGGGCTACACTGCACTTTATTACATTGTACACTTGGCCTGTGGACATCGGTTCTACAATGTGCCAGCAGAGCATGAGACCCTTTGTTGGCATACTCCTTTTTATCCACTGTATTGATAAAGTGAACAAGAGGGAAAGTGTGTGGTGTTCCTTTCACCTCTAGTGGCATCTAGCTTACACTTGATCCCTGAATCCACTTGTTTAACAACTAACGCTTCATTTTTTTTTTACCTAATTCATTCTGAAAATTAACCACATACCGTAGAGGGAAAACAATAATTCATAGATAAACGAACATTTCACACAGATTGCCAGGGTCCAGTAAACAACTAACAACTTGAGGAACGGCAAGGAGTCGTAAACTACTTAATACTAGAGCGAATTGGTTAGGTTACTAACGTTAGCTAGCGGTCCGACTTTATTAGCCAGCTAATTTTCACATCATAAACTCAATTATTTGATCAGCTAAATTGCTCAACATTTCTCTGGCTAGCTAATGGAGAATTCAATCCAGCTAGCAAGATACTTAACAATGCTAAGAATTCTTGTTCAACCACACGTGCTCCCTCACCTCAAACGCCAGTGTTTTTCGGTTACAGCTCATGAAGTACGCGTCATCACCTTCCCACCCCCGTGGTCAGGCTTCTCACCTACCTCTTCGTTATTGTTCAGGGGACGCGCTGCTCTAACTGGCAAACTGCCTTTCCACTCTCCGCTGTGTTTCCAGAGCGCACAGCTGATGCTGTAACTAGCAAGTTGGTTGTCTTTTCAGTCACGTGAACAATTGGCTGAGCCTTTTTTCATCTGATCTACACAGATCACGTAGGCAACCCATTTTGGATTCAAAACGGTACATGTCGCTGAAAGGTGACTAGTTTGCATCCCTGTTAATAAGCTTCTTGATATGCCGCACCTGTCAGGTGGACGGATCATCTTGGCAAAAGAGAAATGCTCACTAACAGCGATGTAAACAAATTTGTGCACCAAATTTGAGACATAAGCTTTTAGTATGGTCATTTTCTGGGATCTTTAATTTCAGCTCATGAAACCAACACTTCACGTGTGTGTATGTATATAAATATGTGTTCCGTGTGTGTGTATATAAAGAAAAGAGACCTACTTGAATGTTTGTGCTCAGTTTCTGAAAGATCTCATAGATCTGATCCTTAAAACCGCGACTCAGCATCTCATCAGCTTCGTCCAGGACAAACATCTTGATGCATTTTGGAGCTATAATATAGTAGACAAGACCGCAATTTAGCACGTGTATTGTGATCAACAAGCTAGGAAGGCCTCTAAAGAATACCAATGGACGAGAGAAATGAGTTGGTCAGATGGCAGATACTTACACTGATGAGTACTTACACAGGTATCTCCTGTTAAGCATGTCAAACACCCGGCCTGGAGTCCCAACCACTATGTGGGGGGCCTCGGCCGTCAGCTTCTGCATCTCGTTGCGGACGTTGGTGCCCCCAATGCAGGCGTGGCAGGCAGCCCCCATGTAGTCTCCCAGAGCCAGAATCACCTTCTGGATCTGAAACGAGTCAAAATGTTTAATGGTGATTTACTCTTGGCATCAATGCATTATATTGACATGAGGGTTTCCTGAGTGATCAGTATAGAAATGTGTCACCATTATCAGGTCTGTCCCGAAAGATGAAATGCCATCATTTCACTCAACCCTCATTACAGAAGCGAACTGAACCCCCCCCCATAACAAGTGGTGTGCAAGGAGTCAGGTCAACTTTCAGAGCAATGCAGCCATGGACAGAGACTACACCGATCCTAAGAGATCCATCACCTCCTTTAGTCCAATTTGTTGATTTTGCATGAAGGAAGGAAGTGGGGAAAATATAAATACCTTTTTGTTTGTGACTTAATATGCCGCCTTGGTCTGATACACACTTAAGTTTATCCTGACCTCAGGTACAGCATACCTGCTGAGCCAGCTCCCTGGTGGGGGCCAGTACCAAAGCCTGGGTCTCTTTCTGCTCCATGTCCAGCTGCTGCAAAATAGAGATGGCAAACGTGGCAGTCTTGCCAGTGCCTGACTGGGCTTGGGCAATGACATCGTAGCCTGGGTGGGGTGGGGGGGGGGGGGGGGTGAGAGCAAAGGGGTTTCATGATCAGAATGCAAATTAAGTCCTCATTCACTTAAGTGATCAGTAAGACTAAAAAGTAGTTCTCAACTGCAGTCCCAAAAGATGGTATGCCATCATTTCAATGAATAACAGGATGTTTAACTTTCATTCATTGGTACAAACAAACCATTGATTTACATACCTTTGATACAAGGAATGATTGCCCTCTGTTGAATGGCCGATGGCTTCTCAAAACCATACGCATAAATACCCCTAAGGAGTGTCTCCTTCAGGGCCATGTCATCAAAGTTGTCTGTAATCTCATTCCAGTTGCTCTGCACAATGACATTAGTATTTAGTTTACGGCGTTCAACTTATAAAGATGACAAAAGTAGTTGATTACAGTGAGTCAACTGCAGGCCTATGCTTGAGGTTGAGTGATCAGTATAAAAAGTAGTCACCATTATCACGTCTGTCCCGAAAGATGAAATGCCATCATTTCACTCAACCCTTGTTACAGAAGGGAACTGAAATCCCCTTTAACAAGTGATGTGCAAGGAGTCAGGTAAACTTTCAGACCAATGCAGTCATGGACAGATTACACCAATAATCTGAGATCCATCATTTATTTTAACCAAACTCTTTTGGATTTAGCAAGGAGTGAGTTGAAAACGTACCTCGATGACACCATCAGGCTCCATCCCCTCTGGCCCTGCGTCATGCTCACGATCTCTTGAGCTATAGGTGAAAATAAGGGGCAGAGTCAGACAAACGGAGCAACCAAAACATTCAGATTAACCCGAATATGGTTATTGGGAGAGGGTTGGTGAATAAATTACAGGAAAATCCACATCAGCCAAGTTTAACATGAAAGTGTGATAAGTAAAATACTGTCGACTTGATTGGTTTGTCTCGCACGTGTCAACATCCCGATGGGGCAAAAGTTATGTAATGTTAGCTAACTAATCTTCGTTGGGGCTGATAAGCCTATGAAATTCAATAAGATCAACAAAGTTCCCCCCCCTTTCTAATCCTGCGGCCAACTCGGTCAGTGCGTGGCAATGTTTGCAAGCTGACTAGATAACGTCAGCCAACTACCTAGATCATTTAGCCAAACTAGCTGTTATCAAAGCCATAAATTGATTACTCTAGTCCGGCTGAAACTTAGGTCAACCTAGGCTGGAACTAGGCCGTGGATGACACCATCTGACGTTATCGAGCTGGTTTTAGTGGTAAACAACACATTTACTGACTGTAGGAATGTCAAAATTGTGTCTAGATAATAAAATTGTATATTTTTCTGCATATTCTTTTGCTTCAGTCAAACATGAGGCGGACGTGAACTACCATCTTGACAGAACACTAACGTGGCTAGCAACGTTAAATAACATTTAGCTAGCAGGCTAATACCAATGGGGTCCGGCGTTGTAAACCACCTAGCTAGCTAGTTTCCTACGAATAGCTAGCTACAAGATGAATGGAAAAATGCATGTCATTTTAATGTGACGCCAGGAAACAAGGCTTTACCTGTTGTAATCAGGAGAATCGCTAGACATGATCAGTTCAAACTTCAACATGCGACTGGAAAAGATCTACAGCGAGGAGGACAAGCGATTTTATACGGCCGGACTATTTTCACTGCTATGTAAAGAGTCAATCGGGTCATTTTTCGGGACAGACAAGACATTCTCCACACAAAGACAATATTTTTAATACACTAATATTTATGTTTTATGTGTTAATACTGTGAAGCTTCGTTCTACAAAGCGAAAACAACAAAATATGTAGACTATATTTTAGAGCGGAAGGATATTGCAGCACAAGTTGCATGTGTTTGGGTTACTACGGCAATCTCATCGTGTCAAAATTTATGGCAAGCTAAATTCTATGGGAAATTTACTCAAAATGGTGCATGCACCTTTGCCAAGACAACATATCAACTTTATGAAATAATTTCTAACCTCACAGTCTCCTCTGTTCCTCATTTCTCATGTATAGTAACGCCCTGTTTTACCACTCATACATTTGGAATATTTTTTTCGAACTAGATTTATAACCTTCCCAGCCCAGGCCCATGAAAAAAATGTATACATGTTTTTGCTGTTGTGTAAAGTAAAGCATTCAATTCATTGAATTCCCTCCCAGAAATGTATGTCATTATCAATCTCACAACTAAAACCCCAACTGCAAAGTCTTGCATTTGATAGCTAAATACAGTATTTCACTTGTGTAAACCCTGCAGGTGCAAACCCAGCTCTCAATTCTAGGGAGATATAACTTTTTTGTAATGTTCACCTGTTTGAGTGTCAATTTTGTTTTTCATTGGTTAGGGGAACATTCTATCTATGTTAGCAAAAACCTGAGAACTTTAAAATATATATATATACATATATATGTTTTGGTGTTAATGTTAGGAGAACATTCCCCTAATGTCTAGCAGAACATGGTTGCAATGTTCTCCGAATATACAACAAATGTTCTAGATGGGTTTTATGGGGTGTTTTAAGAACATTCATGTGTACCATTTTCTTAGGGTTAGGAGAATATTCCATCAACGTTCCATCAAACATACACAGAACATGGTTGCCATGTTCTTAGAATATACACTGAACAAAAATATGAACGCAAAATGCAATAATTTCAAAGATTCTACTGAGTTATAGTTTATATAAGGAAATCAGTTAATTTAAATAAATAAATTAGGACCTAATCTATGGATGCTCGAAGGGTGATATGTCTGGTGAGTATGCAGGCCATGGGAGAACCGGGACATTTTCAGCTTCCAGGAATTGTGTACAGATCCTTGTGACATGGGGTTGTGCATTATCATGCTGAAACATAAGTTGATGGCGGCGGATGAATGGCAAGACAATGGGCCTCAGGATCTCGTCATGGTATCTCTATGCATTCAAATTGTTTTTGTTGTCCATAGATTATGCCTGCCCATACCATAACCCCACTGCCACCATGGGGCAGTCTGTTCACAATGTTGACATCAGCAAACCGCTTGCCCACACAACGCCATACACGTGGTCTGCGTGTAACCAATGTGGGGAATCACCAATATAACCCTGTTACATGCGGTTGTAAGGCCGGCTGGACATACTGCCAAATCCTCTAAAAACACTCTGAAGGCGGCTTATGGTTAAAAAAAAGAACATTGAATTCTCTGGTAACAGCTCTGGTGGACATTCGAGGAGTCAGCATGACAATTGCACACTCCCTCAAAACTTGAGACATCTGTGACATTGTGTTGTGTGACAAAACTGTACTTTTTAAAATGTTATTATAATTTTACCTTCATTTAACTAGGCAAGTCAGTTAAGAACAAATTCTTATTTACAATCACAGCCTTCCCAGGTGACGCTGGGGCAATTGTGCGCCGCCCTATGGGACTCCCAATCACGGCCAGATGTGATACAGCCTGGATTCAAACCAAGGACTGTAGTGACACCTCTTGCACTGAGATGCAGTGCCTTAGACCACTGCGCCACTTGGGATAAACATGAAAGGTGGTTATCGAGGAGGGGAAGAGACTTCTGTTTACCTACTAATGAATTGACACACTCCTCAACCACTTATCGGTTTCTGGGTCATGGAGGAGAAAGGACGGAGGAGAGAGAACAGAGGACGGTAAAGTCTACACCTGTTGTATTTGGAGCATGTGACAAATACATTTTGATTGATTTGATTTAAGGCCAGGCAACACACCCTCATAATCCCTCACCCTCCTTAATATTTTACCAGTTGAATGTAGACACAAATATAACACTTTATTGTACTAAAATATTTCTGAAATATTGTATAAAAATATGAAAATGAGGCAATATGTCATTAAATATGTGCATATTTATTGCACAAATACATTTTTGGTTTTATTCTGTTAAGACACTCCAGGACCAGACTTGTCCTGAGCAGATTGTGGATAAATACTTTTTTCATCTTTCTATCTGTAAAACACTAAAGATTTTTCCAAATAAAATGTTATCTAGAATAAAAAATGGACAACATATCAACAATTCCCGCTAAGGATAACGACACAAAATTTGGTGAATGCAGGTGCTTCTGGAGCTGAGAAAAATAATTTGGCGTGTGGGAAGAGTCTGATTTTCGGGGAAATGGCAGTTAAAGACAAGTACACTTAATTTAGACTACCAAACAACAAACACCTATTTAGACCCAATCACCATCTCTTCAAAGTAATTTATTAAATATAGGCCTAGTGCAGTTTGTAACACTCTATGAAATTGCCTTTTTTTTAAGTGATTGATGTGCAGTGCCTTCAGAAAGTATTCATCCCCCTGTGGAGTTTCCAGGCCATGGACACCAAATTATCGATGTTTTGTTCATTTACTGCCTTTTAAAAAAACATAGCTGATATGGCTGACTTGCTTAAACAAATGTGGTTTCTACTGACAATTTAGATTTACAAACTATGGCAATAGGCGGACGACAAGCGGACAAGAGGCAATCCGTAATTTCGATTAAGACATTAATGAGCGAGTTAGGATGGATGTAGTCAATATAACTATTTGTTCAGCACTTTTGAAATGTACAGCAACAGAATTCAGAACATGGGCCATTCTTACAGTGTTCTCCCTGTACACCAAGTCAGAACCGTAGGATAAATAAAGGGGGCATATGAGCAGACAATGAAAGCTCTTACAATATTCAATGATTACATTTCTTAAAAACAGGTTATAGGCTACATGTGCACCACATGTAGCCTATAACCTACATGGGGCACAATCATTCTTCATTGACAGCATGGCCAATGTTGAATGTTTATCATTTTAAACTAGGAAAAGAGACCCTTAATCTTAGACTTGGGACCACACAGTCACTCCACTGAATAGCAGGCTAATGATTGCTTTGCAAAGCTTGCAGTTAGACACTGATTCCTTCCAAACCACTCATTGTTGAATTTCCGATTTCCAACTTGTTGTGTAATGTTTATGTTCAATGCACCGATACAGTTTATATATAATTTCTCTTCGTTATTTATCTTCATATGACAAGGATTAAAAAGTATTTGCCAGTAAATTGTCGACTTGATTCATGATGATGACTGCTAGCTAATATTTTGAAAGTCCAATCAAAGCTACTGTAGATATAACGTGATTTGACATAATTTTATCTGTGGCCAATGACCTTGAGCCTTCATGGATGGGCACTTCCAATGTAACTCTTATGGCAGCACCCAAGGGGCTTGAATTTTCAAGCTCTACCCTTAGACTTGGCACCACCACAGAAAGCACTGAGCTAGGCTGAAACACCTGCATTTTGGAGCTGCCTTACTCAAGAAAACAAAAAAGAGACCATGTTTGTATGCGGCTTTATTAACTCAGTGATATATTTTTTTTTACATTGTTGCAAACTGATATGTGACACATATTAATGCCAAAATAACATGCAAAACAGGCAAGCCCTCCAACTAAAAATGTGGAGCTGAAAACAGGTGGGCTACTCCAATCATTAGCCTGCTATTCAGTGGAGTGGTCCCAAGTCTAAGATTAAGGTTCTCTTTCCTACTTTAAAATGATAAACATTCAACATTGGGCCATGCTGTCAATGAAGAATGATTTGTGCCACGAAAAATCGGAACTGCAAAAGCTGACTTGAATGACGGGTTTCCACTGTGCACAATGATTTGGAGTGTAGAAATACTCCTGAGTAGAATGGTCCACCATTTCACTGCGACACAACGTACAGAAAATTGTGTACAGTCCAATAAATGATAAGATTACACACACAAAACATGTGTTGATAATTTAGTCTTGAAAAAAAAACACACATTTTATAGAAATATTTGTAATCATTATTTGTATGATAACTATTGTAAAATATATCGACAATGGTCCCCATTTCCCATAATAATTAATTTACAAAGTTAACAGAACGGGACTTTCTAATATATATATATATATATATATATATATATATATATATATATATATATATATATATATATATATATATATATATATATATCGTAGGGTGCGTTCGTAAATTCGCTCTGGCTATCTACTCCTATTTCAGAGCACTCTCGTTTCAGAGCACTCTCTGTGCCAGAGCGCAGAAAAACGGTTGAAGTTACGAACGCTCAATATGACCGGTGTAACAAAACGTCGCGAAAACAAAACGTCATTAAACTGTTGCCAGCAGCACAGTTACATGCGAGTTAAGTATGCTAAGGCGAGTAAAATTGTCAGAGTGAGTTCTCTTACTTGTGTCTGTACATTTCTAGCTAGCTAGCCAACTTTAGCTTGGATGCTTGACTGCCGTTGTGAGGTCAGAACGCTCGGATCAACCCTACTCCTCGGCCAGAGGTTCGCTCCGAGAGCGAAACGCTCTGAATATATGAACGCCCAGATCTCAGTCAGGCATTCCAAAGTGAATTTACGAACACACCATTATTCTGAAGGATTGCAAAAATCCATGACCCGGAAGAGTTTAGCTAGTTATTATTGCCTGCTTCACAGCGGTGGGAAAACGGGAGTCAGGCAATTACAAACATGGTGAGGAATATGTTATGTTTATTTCGTTTTGGTGTCTATTTGTAGTTATCCCCTCCTTAGTTTATCAAATTAACACCATGAACACTGAATTTAAACACACTTGCGTAAACGGTTATCTGTTACCTTTGTTTTTCATCCTAAACACTGCTAACGTTAGCTGGCTAGTTTTTTTAGCAACTCGGCTGGTTTTCGGTTCATTGTCATTGAACAACCAGGCTAGCTAGCGTGTCAATAATGCAGCATAGCTAGGTTGTCAGACCGCTATATCCAACAACATGTACTAGACAGTCAATTTAGCAATCTAACTTTGCTAAAGAAGCCGGCCAATCTCCGCTAGCTTGTCGTTAAAATGAACATATATGCGCCGTCGCGGATCATAGCTTTGAGTAGGCCTGTTTGTTTTGCCAATAAACGCCTTGGCTAAGTAGTGCATACTGGATTAGAATGTGCGAATGCTACAATAACTTAATTGTTGTGCTCTGTATGTCATGGATACAATTTTCTGCACCCAAACCTCGCATGCATGGTCGACTAAGCAGTTTTACGTTATGTTGAGTAGATACCTAGAGGAAAGTCATTACACAACTAAATAACTTTTCAAACGGACCTCCATGGCTATAAGCAAGCTATTACAACATGCATTCAAGATTATTATTGACAAGATACCATCAGAAGAAGTGTGCAATGGATGCATGTATTGTTAGGTTTGCAGACTGCTGCCAGGAATGGCATTTCTACCTAAGGCTATACAGTTTTGAAAGTTCTCACAATTCTGAGCCTGAGCAGAGCTATACTTCAGGGAGTCATTTGGAAAATGCGCAGGAGTTAAAATGAATGGTTTTGGTTTTGACAAAGCATTGTCAGAAGGAAAGCTACAGGTTGTGCCTTTTAACCTGCGTACTCCATATTGTTTGTCCTGAAAATGTCTCTTTACACAGAACAAGCTGAAGTCCTCACAGAAGGATAAAGTTCGACAGTTCATGATCTTCACACAATCGAATGAGAAGACTGCATTGACCTGTCTGTCACAGAATGACTGGAAACTAGATGTCGCCACAGACAACTTTTTCCAAAATCCAGACCTCTACCATTCAAATCTAAAAGGAGCATTAGACAAGAAAAAGTTAGAACAGCTCTACAACAGATACAAAGGTAAGTGTCATAACTCAAGGTTGTCAAGGTTTTAAGACAGTAAAAACAACAGCAGTATTACTGACTGTAAAAATAAAAACTGCTGTATGCCATGCATGCTGTTGCTCACAGTGACGAAAGTATTCATTGAACCCACCCCCTGTATCCTTTACTTAGACCCACAAGATGACAACAAGATCGGTATAGATGGCATCCAGCAGTTCTGTGACGACTTGGGCCTGGACCCGGCCAGTATTAGTGTGCTCCTCATTGCCTGGAAGTTCCGGGCAGCAACACAGTGCGAGTTCTCCAGACAGGAGTTCATGGACGGGATGGCAGAACAAGGGTGAGGACTGGCTTTGCAAGAGATAGGTTTCACTTTATTTCTGTGTCCAGTTTGACTGACTCTAAGTGACATGTTTTTGTGTTACCTGGTTTCATCATGTAACTATAGTGACGATGGATGGCAATTTCCTCTATCAGCCGTTTAGTTGTGTAACAGAATGTAGGCTAAGCTCTTTCTCCACATCAGGTAGGCTAACACTTAAACTTGTAATTGGTGCTAAAGCTTATTTTGTTCTCCTCAGGTGTGACAGTATAGAGAAACTAAAAGCCCAACTACCAAAAATGGAGCAAGAGTTAAAGGACCAAGGGAAATTTAAGGACTTTTACCAATTTACATTTAACTTTGCAAAGAATCCTGGCCAGAAAGGTTTGGGTAAGCAATCAATTTTGACTTTCCTGATCTATTTTCATAGTCTACTCTGCTCCTTGGACTTGGATTTCTCTCAGACATGTGCTCATTGTTGTGCATTTTCTAGACTTAGAAATGGCAATTGCGTATTGGAATTTAGTACTGGCTGGAAGATTCAAATTCCTGGACCTGTGGAATACATTTTTAGTGGTAAGTTATGTATTTTCACTTAATTGAATACACTTTATTGGTCCCCAGAGGGGAAATTGAATGGTGGGTTTGCTTCAGTTGAAGGCTTCAATAAGCCTGTAGGATGATAAATGGAGGTTAGTTGTTTCTCTTGATGCTCATTTGGATGTTTTCCTCTACTTCCCCTGCAGGAGCACCATAAACGATCAATCCCTAAGGACACCTGGAACCTCTTGTTAGACTTCAGCACAATGATAACTGATGACATGTCCAATTATGACGAGGAAGGTTTGTGTTTTTTTTTTATACTAAACTATAGCTATCCATTGCCTCCGGTCAGGTGCATGACAATGGAATCGGTTGTGAATAGAACAATATGGAGCCAGCCCACTTGTTGCCTCTTCCAATAACCACTAGATATTAAAGGTTATGTTTTCTTTCTTAACCCAGCATCTTTTGTGCTTCCATTTTTAAGATGAAGCAAGTTTCATTTTAAGCATGAAACATTAGTGAGAATATTGCCTAGTCAATGTTCTACCTCATGGGTCTAATAGAGACATTTCATTGTTTTTCTGTCATTTATGTCTCTTCCCTCCAAGGAGCGTGGCCAGTCCTCATTGATGATTTTGTGGAGTTTGCGCGGCCGCACATCGGTACCAAAAGCACAGCAGTCTAGGTTCCCAAACTCGGAACGTCCATACGTTTGTTTATACAAAAAAACACAACCAAGGCGGTGAAACGGAGCACAGGGGACTGCACTGAGCTGAGATCTATGTTGCCTTTTCCAACCCTCAGGACTGAGATGTTTTACACAAAGACTATAAAGAAGGCATGTCTCCTCGTCGGTCGTCTTGTGGTGGTTTGGGCTTTTATCTTTAGTATGGGGCTTTTTTTGTGTCGACTCTAGCCTCCTGGAGAGGAGTCGCCATCCTGGACCTTACAGTTCCTGTCCCAGTGTTTAGTTGACGCGGTCAAGGTTCGCGTGAAGCAAACCAACACCCCGAAAAGACAAATACAATTGTATCGTATTCTAAATACAAGGGTCCGTGAGGGATTGTCATTCTTTAAATATGAAATAGAATTTTAATACTTTGTGTGCATTCCTGCAATGAATTTTGTTTTATGAGAAATTTGTGTGACTGACCAGTACAAAAACATTGATTGTAATATTATTTTTTGGGTTTTAAGCGTAATGCTTTTCAATACACATGTATAAGGTAATAAAATGTTTCAATTTGGTATCTCTTTAATGTGTCCAAGGCGCTTTGTGTGTTGATGATGCACACTTGTCTGTCATTTTTCTATGCAAAAGTTTATACCCGAAAGTTGCATTTCATATGAGCTTGTCTGGCATATACTGAAAGGATGTACTATTCTTCCAATTTGGGGGGAGGGTTATATTTAAAATGTCTGTTTCAAAATATTCCCACTCATTATAGAGAGCTATGTGATCGTATACTAAGAAAGGTTTGAAATTGTTTGTCAAATATTTCATCTGTGTGGGCTTCTTGCTGTCAATTTTCATTCTACAAATGAGTGATTATATTCCGTTGACACCAGGTAGGATGCGGCTATAGACTCGATGCTCTACGCCAAATCCTGGTTCTGCCATCAGCATGACGCAACAGGGTCAGGAATTAGTCGGACTAGGTGGTGTTTTTCCACTCAAGTGTTGGTATTCGCGTGCCCACTGAAGCCGCTTTTGTTCTTAGCTGATAGGAGTGGAACCAGATGTGGTCGTCTGCGGCAGTAGCCCATCCGTGACAATGACCGACAAGTCCGTTCTGCACACCACTGTTGTACTGTGCAATTATTTACCTGTTTGTGGCCCACCTGTTAGCTTGCATGATTCTTGCCATTCTCCTTCGACCTCTCATCAACGAGCAGTGGCGTGTATTCATGAATGCCAAGGGAAGCCAGGCCTCCCTCAAAAAAGTATATTTCGTCTCTGTGTTAAATAATTTTCCTGAAATTCGTAAGAGGCTGAATGTATCTCACAGGAGAAAGCATCCGAGCGAGCGAAACAGCGTCCCACTACCTCTACGTGTAGGCCATCCATCTTATGCTGTCTGGTCCAACCGAGTACGACATTGTTGACGCCCGTAGCATTGAAGGAAAGGGAAGCCAGCGAGCAGCTGGCTTCCCTTGACAAAAAAAGTATACAAATGTGCCAATCAGCCTTGAGCTAAACTGAGCGAGCTCAACTGTGAATGGTCCTGGTGCACCAAAGAAAAGTGTCATGGGAAACCAGCTTGAATTTGGCGTCACTCCTATCAAATCCCATTTACAGCATATATCGACATAAAACAGAATTGTTGCATCTCGTTGTAATGTTGTCCTCTGGTGGCTAGCTAGCTAAAATGGTCCCTTTCCTAAATTAGCCATGGCTGGAGATAGGGATTTGGACTTGTGGTTTTACTTAATTCTCTACTGGACAATGATTATAATGCAATTTTGATCCAACCATTAATTCATACATTGTTGTGCCCCTGGCCTGAGAGGATGGAAGTTCAATATGTAGCTAGTTGTAGAAGGCTAATGTTAACTAGCTAACGTTGCCCATGAATGGAAGTTAGGTTAGTGAGCAAGCATTTTAGCCAGGTAGCCTAGGACAACAAAAAATAAAACCTTGTACTGTATAACAGAGTGATAGACCGTTTCATCAACATGAACGAGAGGAGGATGGCATTGGCGTTTCTCTACAAGTGAAGTGAGTCATGTTTTTCTACTTGCAGGAGCGCACATAGAACCATGGACAGCCAGATAATATTTAGCTTACGTTGATTGGACTAAATTGTTTTTGATATCTTTTAGTTGTCATTGTATTAGACTAAGTAGGAGTGATTTGATGATGCTGGAATAGTGGAGGCAGCCCCTGTTTTCTTTGCAACTTGGGGTAACTCCCTGTGGTTCTAAATCAATAGTTGTTTAGTGTTTGGAAAATGTCGGAAACATTCTTGCTTGATCATGCTGTAGGTCATGTCTGTTACTGTACATTCAATATGCTTCGTGGACTTCATTGGAAAGAGGTTGCTATCCGGTTTTGTGATTAAAAACAAAGGTGTGGTTGAATTTATTCTGCCACCATGACTTATTGTCTCAGCCTATATATCACAGTCGCAAGGCATATGAATGAACAGGTTATAGACCAAACAAAGAAATTATCACAACACATAGGTTGTAATATGGTTCCCCAGTGATTTTACCCACGTACCGCTACTGTCAACGAGATGTTTTCACCCACATTCTCTGTAAACCCTAGACACTGTTGTGGGTGAAAAGCCCAGGAGGTCGTCCGTTTCTGAGATACTGAAAATATCAATGCCTGTCTGCCTGCTTAATATAGCAAGCCACAGCCACATCTGTAGGAGAGAACCATTTTCATGAACTGGGGGGTGTACTTAATAAATAGGCCACTGAGTGTATATTTAATATATTTCTACAATTTGTCTTATTAACATCTGATTTTAAACATAACCTTATTACTAACCCTAACCTTAAATTAAGACCAAGAAGCACCTTTTAGTTTTCATACAATTTTATGATATAGCCAATTTTGACTTTTGACTATGCTATGTAAACTCAACAAAAAAAGAAACGTCCTCTCACTGTCAACTGCGTTTCTTTTCAGCAAACTTAACATGTAAATATTTGTATGAACATAAGATTCAACAATTGAGACATAAACTGAACATGTTCCACAGACATGTGACTAACAGAAATGGAATAATGTGTCCCTGAACAAAGGGGGGTCAAAATCAAAAGTAACAGCCAGTATCTGGTGTGGCCACCTCATGGACTGCACCAGATTTGCCAGTTCTTGCTGTGAGATGTTACCCCACTCTTCCACCAAGGCACCTGCAAGTTCCCGGACATTTCTGGGAGGAATGGCCCTAGCCCTCACCTTCAGATCCAACAGGTCCCAGACGTGCTGGCCATGGCAGAACACTGACATTCCTGTCTTGCAAGAAATCACGCACAGAACGAGCAGTATGATTGGTGGCATTGTCATGCTGAAGAGTCATGTCTGGATGAGCCTGCAGGAAGGGTACCACATGAGGGAGGAGGATGTCTTCCCTGTAACGCACAGCGTTGAAATTGCCTGCAATGATAACAAGCTCAGTCCGATGATGCTGTGACACACCGCCCCAGACCATGACGGACCCTCCACCTCCAAATCGATCCCGCTCCAGAGTACAGGCCTCGGTGTAACGCTCATTCCTTCGACGATAAACACGAATCCGACCATCACCCCTGGTGAGACAAAACCGCGACTCGTCAGTGAAGAGCACTTTTTGCCAGTCCTGTCTGGTCCAGCGACAGCGGGTTTGTGCCCATAGGCGACGTTGTTGCAGGTGATGTCTGGTGAGGACCTGCCTTACAACAGGCCTACCTCTCAGTCCAGCCTCTCACAGCCTATTGCGGACAGTCTGAGCACTGATGGAGGGATTGTGCGTTTCTGGTGTAACTCGGGCAGTTGTTGCCAATCCTGTACCTGTCCCGCAGGTGTGATGTTCGGATGTACCGATCCTGTGCAGGTGTTGTTACACGTGGTCTGCCACTGCGAGGACGATCAGCTGTCCGTCTTGTCTCCCTGTAGCACTGTCTTAGGCGTCTCACAGTACGGACATTGCAATTTATTGCCCTGGCCACATCTGCAGTCCTCATCCCTCCTTGCAGCATGCCTAAGGCACGTTCCCGCAGATGAGCAGGGACCCTGGGCATCTTTCTTTTGGTCTTTTTCAGAGTCAGTAGAAAGGCCTCTTTAGTGTCCTAAGTTTTCATAACTGTGACCTTAATTGCCTACCGTCTGTAAGCTGTTAGTGTCTTAATGACCGTTTCACAGGTGCATGTTCATTCCTAATAAAACCTTTATAACAGTTACATAAGACGTTATGTCTGTCGTAGGCAGTGATAATGATTGCTATCGATGACAGGCAACTTTGTTGTAATGTGCCCTTATGTCAACTGCCTCTATAACACAGGCTACATAACCACTAATGTCATGTGCTATAACAATTCTGCTTTAACATGCTACTTAAGAAGCTACAATGCCATTCATAAAGTTTTGTGTTGCATATCTCAAGGCACTGTTATACCTCATTGGCATGGTGGGAGTGATAACCATGGCATGTGTCCTTTATTAAAGAGATTGAATGGGATCTTAAGCACTTACAAATTGGAATGTGTAACACATCATTCAAATTGCAGAACAAAATATATCTAAAGTTTATACATAAAGTGCATTCGATTTCTAAATGGTAAAACCGATGTATGAAAATAAAAAAAGATGTATGAAAATACCCTAAAATTAAAGGTGACATATTCTGTACTGTCGTCTCATAGTATAGAGTATAGAGCCAAATTAAAAGTTTTAGCTTCTATCCCCCGAGTTCCCAGTTGTCTTGAACACATTGAAGTCGGAAGTCGGGGTTCGAAGTTGTTTTTGTTTTTTACTCTGGCCAATCAAGGCGTTCCATTGCTTAATACTGCATGCGCCTGTCTCAAGTTCTGTAGTTATTGACAGTCTTTGCGTTGTCGACAACTCCAATTCGGCTGGGGGCACGGAATATTCTCGTCCTGGCCCATTGTGGATGTAAACTACAGTTTATTAACTAGCATAGGCTACAGTAACGAGTGATGGCAACAGTTAAACAAATAAAACATCCAATGTTTGCTCAGTATGTTTGGAGTGTTGACAGTCAACATTGTTGTAATTGGCTTCAATGAGTATAGGCCTTTACACATTGCACTTCTCCTAAAAATGTAAAATACTAGGCTCCCTCGTCAGTTGTATTGTATGCGTGGGGCACATTCTCAATAATCCAGATATAGCCTAGGTGTACCGTTGATATGGCATTATAGGACTGAAACATTTTAATAGCCTATGTTTGGAGGAGCGCGTCTTTGGTAACCGAACAAAAGAGGCGCTCTTTGTAAATAGAGATGGATACAAGCCGAATGGCGTATAGACTGTAGGTATGCCTATGTGAATTGCGAATAATGCGAAAGTATGTGGCAAAAGCCTCACGAGTAGACCATTCGAAAGACACCAGACTCATTGCTGCTGAACCAGCTTTCATTATAGTAGGGTAAGGGTAGCCTGCTTAGGGATTGTTTAAAAAAAAAAAATCGAACTAAATCGAAAACAAGAAATTGTTACAGGAAAATAATGTCAATGTTTCTAAATACAAGTGTCACCGGATTATCTCATCTCTCCTTCCATGATGGGCATATAGCCTACATGGAG
Source organism: Salmo trutta (assembly GCF_901001165.1). Classification (NCBI taxonomy): domain Eukaryota; kingdom Metazoa; phylum Chordata; class Actinopteri; order Salmoniformes; family Salmonidae; genus Salmo; species Salmo trutta. The sequence goes on from NC_042977.1 coordinate 10,918,234, forward strand.
GGGTTTTTACGTACATCCAAAATAATAACAGGAGCTGTGTAAAATGATGAGGTAGACAATATAGATAAAAAGGGGAGGTCCGCTCACTGTTTTGCTGCTGCCAAACGTCATCTTGTAATATTAAGCTTTGGTGATTAAGATTTATTTCAACGCGCTCGCACGCCAAACCCTTAATCGATAGTCTTGACTAAGTTCTTGGCGACCGCATTGGGTATGACAAAAAAACAGCCTTCATTGAGAGGAGATGCTATGCTTGGTTTTTAATCAAATTAAACTAAATGGGAAGGTTTCTAAATATGAGGTTCACGGGCACAAATAGCACATATCTATTATTGCATGTGCATAAGGTCGTTGTGCGTCACGGCAGGATAGGCTGCGCTTCCGCTGTCAAAATCTATGCCAAAACCAACCGCGTGTATATTTTGGGATGTGAGCACTCAGTTTGTTTGTTTGACCTGATGAAGATCCGTTTTGGATCGAAACATTGTCAATAAAGCGGTGAATTGGGTGCTTTAACAGTGTGCGGGCCTTCTTGTTCTTTACCAGTATTCTTTATTAGTCCAGCACTTATGTTTTAAGGATGTGCTAATGACCACAGGCTTTTCTATAACAACCTCGTTACCGCTAAGACCAGCTTTTGGTTGGTCTTAAATATCCTCATGAGCTGAAGCTAAAGATCCCTGAAATGTTCCATATGACAGAAAGCTTATTTCTCTCTTATTTTGAGCACACATTTGTTTACATCCCTGTTAGTGAGCATTTCTCCTTTGCCAAGATAATCCATCCACCTGACAGGTGTGACATATCAAGAAGCTAATCAAACTGCATGATCATTACACAGGCGCACCTTGTGCTGGGGACAACCCTTACAAAAAAGAAATTGCAGTCGGATTGCAGTACACTGTAGTATAACTGTAGTTCGAGTGCAGTATAACTGCAGTATACTGCATCGAAAATATATATTTTAACTACATTATTTTGCAGTGTAACGGCAGTTACAGTGCAGTATAACTGCATTTCAACTGCAGTACACTGCAGTTATTCGGTAATTACTGCGTCGAAAAAACCCACAGTCGAATGCAGTTACTGCACTTTTACTGCAGTTTCAAAACTGCAATATTTTTTTGTAAGGGAATAAAAGGCCACTTTAAAATGTGTAGTTTTATTAGCCTGAAATCCAGACCTGTTTTATGCTAACATTCCATTCCTTGTACTCTGTGTCATTATGCAAAACATTACAGAATTACAAAGAGTGGCAAGGAGTGGAATGACAGCCCAACGTTTTGAGGGAGCATGCAATTGGCATGCTGAATGCAGTAATGTCCACCAGAGCTGTTGCCAGAGAATATAAAGTTAATTTCTCTACCATAAGAATTTGGCATCCAATCGGCCTCACAACAGCAGACAACATGTAACCACCCCAGCCCAGAACCTCCAAATCCACTTGCTTCACCTGCAGGATCGTCTGAGACCAGCCACCCGGACAGCTAATGAAACTGCACAGACTGTCAGAAACCGTTTCAGGGAAACTCATCTGCGTGCGCGTCATCCTCACCAGGGTCTTGACCCGACTGCAGTTTGGCAAATGCTCATCTTCAATGGCCACTGCTCTTCACGGATTAATCGCAGGTTTCAACTGTACTTGGCAGATTGCAGACAGCCTGTATGGCTTTGTGTGGGTGAGCGGTTTGCTGATGTCAACGTTGTGAACAGAGTGCCCCATGGTGCAATTGGTGTTATGGTATTGGCAGGCATAAGCTACGGACAACAAACACAATTGCATTTTATCGATGGCAATTTGAATGCACAGAGATACCATGACAAGATCCTGAGGCCCATTGTCATTCATCCACTGCCATCACCCCATCACCTCATGTTTCAGCATCTCTTTTGGGGAGTTGCAGCGATGAGATGAGATCGAAAATGGGGAGAAAAGGGGGGTAAATGCAAAAAAAAAAAAAAAAAATGGTGTGTTTGATATTTGAAACAACTTCCTCATAGCTATTCAAATAGGTTCAAGAAGAGGCTGCCTGACTTTTTGGCTCAAATCACTTGTGCCACAAATGATTTCTTTGAAAACCTGGGCATTGTTCAAAAGGCAACTCCCTTCCGCAAAGGAAAGAGGCGACCACTTCCTCGTGCCACACAAAGATTGTCAGACGGACTCGCTGAACTGAATCTTGTCACACCAGAGCACAGTCTGTGTTCTGTCATCTCAAACGACATAATGCTGTTCCTATTATTTTGTGGTGGATGTTTTGCGTTGTCTGCAGGACAAACCTTTGGTAAGTTATTTTTGTGTTTATGATCAAAATAAAGGTGTGTGAGACCTTTAGTCCAGAGGACAATGATTGCTAAAGTATGACCAAACCCAGACATCAGTGAAGACATGGAATAGTCAGTGTGTCTTCCAGTCATGAGTAGTGAGCACCATGAGTAAGTCTAACTTATTTATGATGGGTGGAAAAGAATAGAACAATGCAATAGGACGGCAGGTAGCCTAGTGGTTAGAGCGTTGGACTAGTTACCGAAAGGTTACAAGATTGAATCCCCGAGCTGACAAGGTAAAAATCTATCGTTCTGCCCCCGAACAAGGCAGTTAACCCACTGTTCCTAGGCCGTCATTGAAAATAAGAATTTGTTCTTAACTGTCTTGCGTAGTTAAATAAAGGAAAAATAAAAAATAGAACAAATCAGATCATTGAATCTGGATAATTTTGTGCTTGGTATTTAAAGTGATAGAAGAAAGTAGAGAAGTGTGATGACTACTGTGGAAAACTTTTTTTATTGCTGGTTGTGGTCATACAGTAGATATGAGATACTAGACTGGGTACCAGTCTGTTTGGGCTAACATTCCACTCCTTGTCATTTTTGTCATGTTTTCCATAATGACACTGAGTACAAGGAATGAAATGTTAGCATAAAACAGGTCTGGAATTCAGGCTAATGAGATACAATTTCATGTCAATATTTTCCCCATCAGCTCCAACACCTTCAATGGGACAAGTGAACAGCACAACACAGGTAACAACACCTCCAGCTCCTACTACTCCATACGTGGACCCACCTTTTGGTACTGAAGCAGCGACAAGTGGTGGGTATATAAGCATGAAGTACATACATTTAATTATGATACTTTAAGAATTGTCTTTATATACTGAATTAATCTAATACTCTTACCCTAATAGGATTTGCAATTCTTCGAATAGCTGTCACTTCTTATCGGGAGCTAAATAAGACTACAGTTGATCCAGTCTTGAGTCAGGTAATGTTTCCTTATGCAATCATGGTGGTCTGCTTGATTAAAAAAAAAAACTCGACCCTAACAGTGATGCATCTGCTGAACAAAAATATAAACGCAACATGCAACAATTTCATTGATTTTTACTGAGTTACAGTTCATATGAGGAAATCTGTCAATTGAAATAAATAAATTCTCTTCATGGTAATTTGTGCATTCAAATTGCCATCTATAAAATGCAATTGTGTTCGTTGTCTGTAGCTTATGCCTGCCCTCACCATAACCCCACCGCCCCCATGGGGCGCTCTGTTCACTATGTTGATATCAGCAAACCGCTCGCCCACAGGACACCATACACGTGGTCTGCGGTTGTGAGGCTGGTTGGACGTACTGCCAAATTCTCTAAAATGACATTGGAGGCAGCTTATGGTAGAGAAATTAACATTCAATTCTCTGGCAACATCTCTGGTGGACATTCTTGCAATAAGCATGCCAATTGCACACTCCCTCAAAACTTGAGACATCTGTGGCGTTGTGTGACAAAACTGCACATTTTACAGTGGCCTTTTATTGTCCCCGGCACAAGGTGCACCTGTGTAATGATCATGCTGTTTAATCATCTTTGTAATATGCCACACCAGTCAGGTGGATGAATTATCTTGGCAAAGGAGAAATGCTCACTGACAGGGATGTAAACATATTTGTGCACAAAATGTGAGAAAAATAATATATTTTTGCGTAGGGAAAATATCTGGGATCTTTTATTTCAGCTCATGAAGCATGGGACCAACACTGTACAGGTTGTGTTTATATTTTTGTTCAGTGTATTTCCATGATAGCAATGTACAGTATGTATATCGTTTATATATACTTCCACTGAATATTAGTTATTTGTTATAATATTACTATTTCTGTTGGAATAAGATATGGATCAGATGAGTTTAAGATTACGTAAAATATTCTCTCTTCTAGCTCTATGACATCATTGGTGCGCAGCAACCTGATCTGGACTTTCAGCTGACTGTGAAAACTGTCCAGAAGGTTTGATGGATTATGATTCAATGCATGACAGGTTAACGTTTTTATGGTACATCATGTGCTGCAACTTATACAGTATGCAGATTTGCACTATTATACTACTTGCTGAATTTTCTATGATTTTTTAAATTCTGTTTCAGTAATTTTTTTTAAAGTGATGTTACAGAGGTTTGTATAATTTCAGCCAGTAGTTTTTGAAAGTAGCTTTTACGAGCCATTCGACTCGGAATTCCAAGTCGGGAACTCGGGCTTCTTTCTAGAGCACCGACTTTTCGACCTGAAGGTCACTGACGTCATGATTCAACCTTGTTTTTTTCAATGTCCCAGTTGTCTTGAAAGCACCATAAATCCAGAGAACGCCAGACTTTGATGACAAAGTTTGATGACAAAGTTTGCCCACAAGAAGGACTGCCGTGCCACCTGTATGTTGTGTAGTAAAGCTGTTAGTAGCCCATGTGTGTCACCCTAAGTCACACCCTTTCCCTCTCAGAATTTTGCCTAGTGTTCTGACTTGGTGGACTGATTAGCCTGTTTTAGAGAAATGTCATCATCGAATATTGTAAGAGCTTTCATTGTCTCCTTATATGCCCCCGTTGTTTATCCTACCGTTCTGACTTAGCTATACAGGGAAAATACTGTAAGAACGGCTGATGTTCTGAATTCTGTCGCTGACCTTTTCAAAAGTGTTGAATGAATAGGCATATCGACTACATCCGTCTTGGCTTGCTCATCATTAATGTGTTAATTGAAATTACGGCTTGCCTCTTATCCGCTCGTCGTTCCCTTATGCCATAGTTTGTACATCTCAATTGTTATATTTCTTACATAGGTCTATCTCATCAGTATCCAATAATTTTAAGCAATGTTGGAATTATGCATTTCATTGTTTTGCTTACTTTGTGCATTATAATTAGAATGTGCTTTTCTCCGCTAGGAGGAGATACTATATAATGTTGTTTGGTCTGTAACCATGTTTGCCAGTGACAGTCTATTCCCATTTAAATATTTTTTTTTCAACAAAAAGTTCAGTAATAGACCCAAATGATTCCAGTTGATATTTGGAGGGGTTGTTTTGTTTGTGCAATGCGCTGTCTGTGCGTCAGTATATTGTCTATAAAAGTGGATCCTCATGATTTGTGTTTTCCTTCCTTTTTAGACCACAATAGGCCTAATAAAATACTTCAAATGGTAGGCTAACCGCATCTCTCTGTGTGTGTGTGTGTTGTGACTTAAAGAAGAGTAAAGTTAAGGCGTCAACATCTTGCTGAATTTATCTGACCTAACATCTACCTGAATTTCTGTCGGTATCCATTTTGAAAGTGCTGAAGGAAGGCCTACCTCATAGCAGCTTGTTTGCTTGCACTTGCATATACACTGCTCAAAAGAATAAAGGGAACACTTAAACAACACAATGTAACTCCAAGTCAATCACACTTCTGTGAAATCAAACTGTCCACTTAGGAAGCAACACTGATTGACAATACATTTCACATGCTGTTGTGCAAATGGAATAGACAACAAGTGGAAATTATAGGCAATTAGCAAGACACCCCCAATAAAGGAGTGGTTCTGCAGGTGGTGACCACAGACCACTTTTCAGTTCCTATGCTTCCTGGCTGATGTTTTGGTCACTTTTGAATGCTGGCGGTGCTTTCACTTTAGTGGTAGCATGAGACGGAGTCTACAACCCACACAAGTGGCTCAGGTAGTGCAGCTCATCCAGGATGGCACATCAATGCGAGCTGTGGCAAGAATGTTTGCTGTGTCTGTCAGCGTAGTGTCCAGAGCCATGCTCTACCAAGCCTTCCCTGTAGCTCAGTTGGTAGAGCATGGTGTTTGCAACACCAGGGTTGTGGGTTCGATTCCCACGGGGGGCCAGCACAGAAAAAAAAAAAAAAAAAATGTATTGTATGAAATGTATGCATTCACTACTGTAAGTCACTCTGGATAAGAGTGTCTGCTAAATGACTAAAATGTAAAATGGAGGCGCTACCAGGAGACAGGCCAGTACATCAGGAGACGTGGAGGAGGCCGTAGGAGGGCAACAACCCAGCAGCAGGACCACTACTTCCGCCTTTGTGCAAGGAGGAGCAGGAGGAGCACTGCCAGAGCCCTGCAAAATGACCTCCAGCAGGCCACAAATGTGCATGTGTCTGCTCAAACGGTCAAAAACAGACTCCATGAGGGTGGTATGAGGGCCCGACGTCCACAGGTGAGGGTTGTGCTTACAGCCCAACACCGTGCAGGACGTTTGGCATTTGCCAGAGAACACCAAGATTGGCAAATTCGCCACTGGCGCCCTGTGCTCTTCACAGATGAAAGCAGGTTCACACTGAGCAGATGTGACAGAGTCTGGAGACGCCGTGGAGAATGTTCTGCTGCCTGCAACATCCTCCAGCATGACCGGTTTGGCGGTGGGTCAGTCATGGTGTGGGGTGGCATTTCTTTGGGGGCCGCACAGCCCTCCATGTGCTCGCCAGAGGTAGCCTGACTGCCATTAGGTACCGAGATGAGATCCTCAGAACCCTTGTGAGACCATATGCTGGTGCGGTTGGCCCTGGGTTCCTCCTAATGCAAGACAATGCTAGACCTCATGTGGCTGGATTGTGTCAGCAGTTCCTGCAAGAGGAAGGCATTGATGCTATGGACTGGCCCGCCCATTCCCCAGACCTGAATCCAATTGAGCACATCTGGGACATCATGTCTCGCTCCATCCACCAACGCCACGTTGCACCACAGACTGTCCAGGAGTTGGCGGATGCTTTAGTCCAGGTCTGGGAGGAGATCCCTCAGGAGACCATCCGCCACCTCATCAGGAGCATGCCCAGGCATTGTAGGGAGGTCATACAGGCACGTGGAGGCCACACACACTACTGAGCCTCATTTTGACTTGTTTTAAGGACATTACATCAAAGTTGGATCAGCCTGTAGTGTGGTTTTCCACTTTAATTTTGAGTGTGACTCCAAATCCAGACCTCCATGGGTTGATAAATTGGATTTCCATTGATTATTTTTGTGTGATTTTGTTGTCAGCACATTCAACTATGTAAAGAAAAAAGTATTTAATAAGATTATTTCATTCATTCAGATCTAGGATGTGTTATTTTAGTGTTCCCTTTATTTTATTGAGCAGTGTATTTAGAGCTATGTGTCAAAACTCATGTCGGCATTCAGAATTATTGAAGGAGAATACGGTTCTTATCGAGTTGCTGTACACAAATTCACAAGGAGTCAGTAGAAACCATGTTTATTTAAGCAAGTCAGCCATATACAGTACCAGTCAAAAGTTTGGACACACCTACTCATTCAAGGGTTTTTCTTTATGTTTTACTATTTTCTACATTGTAGAATAATAGTAAAGACATCAAAACTCTGAAATAACACATATGGAATCATGTAGTAACCAAAATAGTGTTAAACAAATCAAAATATATTTTAGATTCTTCAAAGTAGCTACCCTTTGCCTTGATGACAGCTTTGCACACTCTTGGCATTCACTCAACCAGCTTCACCTGGAATGCTTTTCCAATAGTCTTGAAGGAGTTCCCACATATGCTGAGCACTTGTTGGCTGCTCTTCCTTCACTCTACGGTCCAACTCATCCCAAACCATCTCAATTGGGTTGAGGTTAGGTGATTGTGGAAGCCAGGTCATCTGAAGCAGCACTCCATCACTCTCCTTCTTGGTCAAATAGCCCTTACACAGCCTGGAGGTATATTGGGTCATTGTCCTGTTGAAAAACAAATGATAGTCCCACTATGTGCAAACCAGATTGGATGGCGTATCGCTGCAGAATGCTGGGGTAGCCATGCTGGTTAAGTGTCCCTTGAATTCTAAATAAATCACAGTGTCACAAGCAAAGCACCATCACACCTCCTCCTCCATGCTTCACGGTGGGAACCACACATGCGGAGATCATTCATTCATTCATCTACTCTGCGTCTCACAAAGAGACAGCGGTTGGAACCAAAAATCAAAAATGTCCATTGCTCGTGCTCGTGTTTCTTGGCCCAAGCAAGTCTTCTTCTTATTGGTGTCCTTTAGTAGTGTTTTTTTTGTAGCAATTCGACCATGAGTATTGATTCACCCAGTCTCCTCTGAACAGTTGATGTCGAGATGTGTCTGTTACTTGAACTCTGTGAAGCATTTATTTGGGCTGCAGTCTGAGACTGATAACTCTAATGAACTTATCTTCCGCAGCAGAGGTAACTCTGGGTCTTCCTTTCCTGTGGCGGTCCTCATGAGAGCCAGTTTCATCATAGCGGTTTTTGCGATTGCACTTGAAGAAACTTTCAAAGTTCTTGAAATTGTCCAGATTGACTGACCTCCATGTCTAAAAGTAATGATGGACTGCCATTTCTCTTTGCTTATTTTTGCTGTTCTTGCCATAATATGGACTTGGTCTTTTACCAAATAGGGCTATCTTCTGTATACCACCCCTACCTTGTCACAACAAAACTGATTGGCTCAAACGCATTAAGAAGGAAAGAAATTCCACAAATTAACTTTTAACAAGGGCACACCTGTTAATTGAAATGCATTCCAGGTGACTACCTCATGAAGCTGGTTGAGAAAATGCCAAGAGTGTGCAAAGCCGTCATCAAGGCTAAGGGTGGCTAAAGAAGAAGAAGAATCTCAAAATATATTTTGATTTGTTTAACACTTTTTTGGTTACTACATGATTCCATATGTGTTATTTCCTAGTGTTGATGTCTTCACTATTGCAACTGTGAGTCTTTCTGGGTAAGTCTCTTAGAGCTTTGTACACCTGGATTGTACAATATGTTTTACATTATTCTTTTAAAAATTCTTCAAGCTCTGTCAAGTTGGTTGTTGATCATGGCTAAACAGCCATTTTCGAGTCTTGCCATAGATTTTCAAGCCAATGTAAGTCAAAACTGCAACTAGGCCACTCAGGAACATTCTATGTCCAGTGTATATTGGTCATTGTTTTTTAGGTTATTGTCCTGCTGAAAGGGGAATTTGTGTAACGGCCGTCGTTAGAGAAAGACCAAGGTGCAGCGGAGGATGTGTTCATCTTGAATGAATTTTAATACAAAAAGAGAACACTTGACAAAATAAACAAAATGACAGCCGGCAGTTCTGTCAGGTACTAACAACGAAACAGAAAGCACTAAACAGAAACAACTAAACAGAAACAATCACCCACAAAAACCCAAAGGAAAAACAGGCTACTTATGTGTGACTCCCAATCAGCAACAACAAACTACAGCTGTGCCTGATTGGAAGCCACACGGCCAAAATCAACGAAACAAACCAACCTAGAAAAAAGAACATAGAATGCCCACCCAATGTAACACCCTGGCCTAACCAAAATAAAGAACAAAAACCCCTCTCTATGGCCAGGGCGTTACAATTTGTTTCCTAGTGTCTGTTGGAAAGCAGACTGAACTATGTTTTCCTCTAGGATTTTGCCTGTGCTTAGCTCTTTTCTGTTTCTTGGTGATGAAGTAGTCATTCAAAAATCATGTTGAACACTATTATTGCACAGAGTAAGTCCATACAACTTATTATGTGACTTGTTAAGCAAATTTGGACTCCTAAAGTTATGTAGGGTTGCCATAAAAAAGGGGTTGAATACTTATTGACATTTCAGCTTCAAATGTTGTATTCATTTGTAAAAATGTCTAAAAACATAATTCCACTTTAACATTTTGGGGTATTGTATGTATGCCAGTGACACAAAATCTCAATTCAATCCATTCTAAATTAATCTGTAATACAACAAAATGTGGAAAAAGTAATGGGGTGTGAATACTTTCTGAAGGCCCATGGCCACGTGCCACGCGTTGATGTGGCCTGCTGGTGATCAGTAGGCTTCTGCATTACCGGTACATTGATCTCTAACTTCAGCACTATGGACAGCTCAGTATATTTGTATCATGCATGGCTTACTACCTACATGACACAGCAAAATACAAAATACCGTTTTTAATGAAACTTTAATGCTTTTACTAACAACACTCCTTGCAGCTGCTCATATGGCCTTTATAATAGGCTAATGCACATCTTTGATTGCATTTGCAGACCAAGGCAAGATGAATTCCCAACAGGATTTTAAAGAGATACTGCGAGATTCTGGCATTCAAGCCGTTGTTCTACTGACCCAGTGAAAGATGAACTTGTGGATTCCAGTAGCATTGCTACCGTATCTGTAGACTTCCAGTCATTGCACTAACTCTAGTTAGCATTAGCACATGAAACTACCGCCAAAATCCTTCATACAGCTCGCAGATACATTAAAATTGTTTCCACAAGTTCATCTGACTCTGGATATTAGAACAAGGGCTTAAATGCCAGAATCTCTCAGTAGCCTTTTAAGTAGATTGGGAAGCATCCAAAACGGAATTGCCTCTATATAACAATACAATTACATGACCCTAGTCAAAAAATTCTATAAGAATAGTGTTTTTTCCAATAGAATCCTATAGGATTCTGACAATCATATAGGATTTTTGTCACCTCTATCAGAATCCTATTGGATTACTTTTTTCCTATTGGAAATCCAAAGTAATCCTATTGGATCCAATAGTCTTGGCCCCCCAGTCAGAATCCTATTAGAATAGTTTTCCTTATTTGAACCCATTAAATTATAGTTTGCTGTCATGTATTCCAGTACAATACAACAACATTAATTCTAACATATTTGTTGATCGGAAACAACAGTTCTATATTCATTTTCGTTTAATTCAGCACCACAAAATGGGAGTGATTCAAGGCTGCAAGTTTATTTGCAATATGACCACGAGTACAGTACACCTTTTTCAACAAAACACTCACCTGAGTTATTTGATTTAATACTTTTTCATGCAAATCTTTTTGAGTTAGACGACAATGCAACATGAAATACAATAAATATAATATACAATGTTACAATAACACAATACTTTTTAGGGGTTTCCCCGTAGAATGCACAGCATCTTTACATTGCTTATATGCAAAAAGAAAGTAGGTACAGTAACTCAAAGATATGAGAATTTGTTTTAATTGAATATATAATAAAATAGTCAGTTATGCACATAAAAAAGACAACGTTTCCTTTACCCTATTCATGTTGGGATAGGGAGAGGAAAATAAAAACCCAAAGATAATCAATCACCGGATGTGCTACCTTGTCAGACAATGTCCAGTTTCTGCTTGCGGTTATGGAACCCTGACCTGTTCACCGGTCCTGCTACCTTATCCCGGACCTGCTGTTTTGACCCTTTCTCGCACTCTCTCTATCTACTGCACTTGCTGTCTCGACCTCTCAATGCTTGGCTATGAAAAGCCAGCTGACATTTACTCCTGAGGTGCTGACCTGTTGCACCCTTCATAACCACTGTGATTAATATTTGACCCTGCTGGTCATCTATGAATGTTTGAACATCTTGAAGAACAATCTGACCGTAATGGCCATGTTCTCTTATAATCTCCACCTGGCACAGCCAGAAGAGGACTGGCCACCCCTCAGAGCCTGGTTCTTCTCTAGGTTTCTTCCTAGGTTCCTGCCTTTCTAGTGAGTTTTCCCTAGCCACCGTGCTTCTACACCTGCATTGCTTGCTTTCTGGGGTTTTAGGCTGGGTTTCTGTATAAGTACTTTGTGACATCTGCTGATGTAAAAAGGGCTTTAAAAATACATTTGATTGATTAAATATAATGAGACCCCCCCCCGAACTCCTTCCTTCCCAGGGTTGTAACACCCCCTCTCCCTCCCTATCTGCCTCTCTCCCCTCTGTCCCTCCCTTCCTCCCAGGGTTGTACCACCCCCTCTCACTCCTTATCTTCCCTGTCAGGGAGGTGACCAAGAACCCAATGGTCACTCTGGCAGAGCTCTAGTGTTCCTCTGTGAAGATGGGAGAACCTTCCAGAAGGACAACCATCTCTGCAACACTCCACGAATCAGGCCTTTATGGTAGAGTGGCCAGACGAAGCCACTCCTAAGTGAAAGGCACATGACAGCCCACTTGAAGTTTGTCAAAAGGCACCTAAAGACTCTCAGACCATGAGAAACAAGATTCTCTGGTCTGATGAAACCAAGATTCAGCTCTTTGGCCTGAATGCCAAGCATCACGTCTGGAGGAAACTTGGCACCATCCATACGGTGAAGCATGGTGGTGGCAGCATCATGCTGTGGGGATGTTTTTCAGTGGTAGGGACTAAGGGACTAGTCAGGATCAAGGCAAAGATGAACGGAGCAAATAACAGAGAGATCCTTGATGAAAACCTGCACCAAAGTGCTCAGGACCTCAGACTGGGGCGAAGGTTCACCTTCCAATAGGACAACGACCCTAAGCAAACAGCTGGGACAAGTCTCTGAATGTCCTTGAGTGGCCCAGCCAGAGCCCGGACTCTGGCTGGGCCAGTGTGCCAAGCTTGTAGCGTCATACCCAAGAAGACTTGAGGCTGTAATCACTGCCAAAGGTGCTCCAACAAAGTACTGAGTAAAATGTCTGGATACTTATGTAAATGTGATATTTCAGTAAAATAAATAATATTTTTTTGCTTTGTCATTATGTGGTATTATGTGTAGATTGAAGAGGGAAAAAAACTATTTAATAAATTTTAGAATAAGGCTGTAACCTAACAAAATGTGGAAAAAGTCAAGGGGTTTGAATACTTTCCGAAGGCACTGTAAGTTTAAGATTGTTCCACCTGAGCGAGTCTGAACACAAGTCAGAGACCGCTATAATGAAACACCATTCTAATGCCTCTTAAAGGGAAAGTTATCCAAAAGTAACTGAAAGTAATCAGATTACGTTACTGAGTTTGGGTAATCCAAAAGTTACATTACTAATTACCCTTTTGGGCAGATAATTAGTCACTGTACCGGATTAGCTTTAGAAAGTAAGCTACCCACCCTGCTTCCATACTACAATAATAACACAAAAAGCTACAATAATAACAACACGAAAATAGCTTTAAATACTAAGATCTATTTATTTCATCGCTTAGAAAGGAATCCGTAGAGAATGTCAATGTCATATCAATACAATAAAGAGTAAATTATTCCATATCATTGCAGCCAAGCATCAATCATCATGTCACCAGAATAAGAACCTCAATATTTATTGGAAAGGAGCATCAAGCTCATCACCGTGCAATTTTACTACCCCTTGAAGTTCATCTGTTTAAAAAAAAATCTGCAGCCTAATAAACTGCATGCTTTCCCAAGTCGTAGTGGGAGGATCACACAACATATCATTGTGTGACTCCAAGTTTACACCGATGTGATGGTATTATATAAATATTTGCACATTAAGGCCTTTCCACCGACTTCCTCACATAGTTAATTTTACCTACACAAAAAGTTTCCATCAGGCCTGTCGTGACATTTTTTTATCCGACATGTACTTTACTCTCGTAAAAAAGTTGGATGGAAACCTGGTTACTGAGGCACTACACAGCTGTTTACCTAATGCTGCACCCACTATTAATTTATAATCGTCTGTAAAAAGAGACGCGCTTCATGATAGGCCTAAAATCCTAAAATGGAATTGGATGCTAAGACTTATCTCTATCTGTTCTTTATTTTCAAGATTTATATCCAGTAAATAAATTACAATATGACAAAAGATGCAGTGTTTGGAAATTGTGATCATTTTGATTAAGGTGACATTACGTAACTTGTTAAACATCATGACATTTCCTGATAGTGAGAATGAACATGATGGCTATGGCTATATGCAGGTGTCTATACATGGGGTTGAGTTGTGTGGTGTCACATTGTTGTTATACAAAATGCGGCTTGGCTGGGAAAACTTAAAGAGCGACTGCCCATAAAAAAACAACGAATCCGTTTGAAAACGGCCTATGAAAAGGATGTTGCAAATACTGTCCATTTCTGCTGTACTGTGTTATTAGCAATCACCTTCAGTCCCATATTGTGGATGTGTTCAGTACCAGTTTTGTTCAATTTAATGACATAATATTGCAAAATTGTTTCTTACTAATTATTTGCGGACTTTAGCAATGTCATTATATTTCCATGCCACCATAAGTTAATGTAATATAGATGAAACAGTCACATTAGCCTCCAAGGTGCAACCCATGTCACAAATACATATTGGCTGCAGCTATGGTGATTCTAGCTAACTCATGTCTGACTACAACATTGTACTAACTAGCAGCAACAACACCAAACCGACCCTGGGCCATAGCAAAACTGTTGGTTGCATAGTATAACGGTGTCACCAGCCTCAATCGAATCTGGAGCCAGTCAGTCTACATCAGTATAGCATAGAATTAGCTTTCAAACAATACCATGTTATTTCTCAAACTATGTTAATAATTGAGGGATGATCACAATCGTTGACCATGTTTTCCTGTTAGACAAAGTGCACAGCTGGGTGGCAGACTGATCCCCTGGTCATGAACGGATGCCGGGAACTACCAGAAGGAGCAGATTTGAGTATCATAACATGTCCAGCAATGTGATTGCTATGGTTTAGCGACCACCAACAATAATTCAATTCACTGTTCACTTGCTATTTTCACAGCTTGTCAGGCAAGACCTCAGAATAAAAGTGTGTCAGGCAACACAAGCACAGTTGAAGTCGGAAGTTTACATACACCTTAGCCAAATACATTTAAACTCTGTTTTTCACAATTCCTGACATTTAACCCTAGTAAAAATGCCCTGTCTTAGGTCAGTTAGGATCACCACTTTATTCTAAGAATGTGAAATGTCAGAATAATAGTAGAGAGAATGATTTATTTCAGCTTTAATTTATTTCATCACATTCCCAGTGGGTCAGAAGTTTACATACACTTAATTAGTACTTGGTAGCATTGCCTTTAAATTGTTTAACTTGTTTAACTTGGGTCAAACGTTTACTCAACAATAAGTTGAGTGAATTTTGGCCCATTCCTCCAGTCAGAGCTGGAGTAACTGAGTCAGGTTTGTAGGCCTCCTTGCTCGCAAACGCTTTTTCAGTTCTGCTCACAAATGTTCTATGGGATTGAGGTCAGGATGTTGTGATGGCCATTCCAATACCTTGACTTTGTTGTCCTTCGAACCTAAGTACATTCATCTCTAGAAGACAGAACGTGTCTCCTTCATGAGCGGTATGACAGCTGCGTGGTCCCATGGTGTTTATACTTGTGTACTATTGTTTGTACAGATGAACGTGGTACCTTCAGGCGTTTGGAAATTGCTCCCAATGATGAACCAGACTTGTGGAGGTCTACAATTTTTTTCTGAGGTCTTGGCTGATTTCTTTTGATTTTCCCATGATGTCAAGCAAAAAGGCATTGCGTTTGACGGTAGGCCTTGATATACATCCACAGGTACACCTCCATTTGACTTGAATGATGTCAATCAGCCTATCAGAAACTTCTAAAGCCATGACATAATTTTATGGAATTTTCCATGGTTTTTAAAGGCACAGTCAACTTAGTGTATGTAAACTTCTGACTTCAACTGTATATGATGGGAAGTATCTGGCCAGCAACCTTCACCTGTCAGCGGCAACTGCTTTCACAGGCTGCTCATTTGTACAAATACAGAAGGTAAAAGAGGTCGACTGATTATGATTTTTCAACGCCGATACCGATACCGATTATTGGATGACCAAAAAAGCCGATACCGATTAAACGACCGATTGTTTATTTTTTTGTAATAATGACAATTACAACAATACTGAATGAACACTTATTTTAATTTAATATAATACATAAATACTATCAATTTAGCCTCAAATAAATAATGAAACATGTTCAATTTGGTTTAAATAATGCAAAAACAAAGTGTTGGAGAAGAAAGTAAAAGTGCAAAATGTGCCCTGTAAAAAACGTTTAAGTTCCTTGCTCAGAACATGAGAACATATGAAAGCTGGTGGTTCCTTTTAACATGAATCTTCAATATCCCCAGGTAAGAAGTTTTAAATTGTAGTTATTATAGGAGTTATAGGACTATTTCTCTCTGTATGATTTGTATTTCATATACCTTTGACTATTGGATGTTCTTATAGGCACTTTAGTATTGCCAGTGTAACAGTATAGCTTCCGTCCCTCTCCTCGCTCCTACCTGGGCTCGAACCAGGAACACATCGACAACAGCCACCCTCGAAGCAGCGTTACCCATGCAGAGCAAGGAGAACAACCACTCCCAAGTCTCAGAGCGAGTGACGTTTGAAACGCTATTAGCGCGCACCCGGCTAACTAGCTAGCCATTTCACATCGGTTACACCAGCCTAATCTTGGGAGTTGATAGGCTTGAAGTCATAAACAGCGCAATGCTTGAAGAATTGCGAAGGGCTGCTGGCAAAATGCAGTAAAGTGCGGTTTGAATGAATGCTTACAAGCCTGCTGGTGCTTACCAACCCCTCAGTCAGACTGCTCTATCAAATATCAAATCATAGAATTAATTATAATATAATAAACACTCAGAAATACGAGCCTTTGGTCATTAATATGGTTGAATCCGGAAACTATAATCTCGAAAACAAAACGTTGATTTTTTCTGTGAAATACGGAACTGTTCCGTATTTTATCTAACGGGTGGCATCCCTAAGTTTAAATATTCCTGTTACATTGCACAACCTTCAATGTTATGTCATAATTACGTAAAATTCTGGCAAATTAGTTTGCAACGAGCCAGGCGGCCCAAACTGTTGCATGTACCCTGACTCTGCGTGCAATGAACGGAAGAGAACTGACACAATTTCACCTGATTAATATTGCCTGCTAACCTGGATTTCTTTTAGCTAAATATGCAGGTTTAAAAATATATTCTTCTGTGTATTGATTTTAAGAAAGGCATTGATGTTTATGGTTAGGTACAGTTGTGCAACGATTGTGCTTTTTTCGCAAATGCGCTTTTGTTAAATCATCCCCCATTTGGCGAAGTCTTTGTTAGGAAGAAATAGTATTCACAGTTCGCAACAAGCCAGGTGGCCCAAACTGCTGCATATACCCTGACTCTGTTGCAGAGGTGACACATTTTCCCTAGTTAAAATAAATTCATGTTAGCAGGCAATAGTAACTAAATATGCAGGTTTAAAAATATATACTTGTGTATTGATTTTAAGAAAGACATTGATGTTTATGGTTAGGTACACGTTGGAGCAACGACAATCCTTTTTCGCGAATGCACACCGCATCGATTATATGAAATGCAGGACAGGCTAGATAAACTAGTAATATCATCAACCATGTGTAGCTAACCTGTTGGGGATAGTGGGCAGTATTTGCACGGCCGGATATAAAACGTACCTGATTTAATCTGGTTACTACTCCTGCCCAGTAACTAGAACATGCATATAATTGTTTGATTTGGATAGAAAACACCGTAAAGTTTCTAAAACTGTTTGAATGGTGTCTGTGAGTATAACAGAACTCATTTGGCAGGCCAAAACCTGAGAAGATTCCAAACAGGAAGCGCTCTCTCTGACTATTTCTTGGCCTTCTTGATCATCTCTAACCAAAACAGGGGATCTCTGGCATAACGTGACATTTTCTAACGCTCCCATAGGCTCTCAGAAGGCACAAGAACGATGAATGGTGGCTTTGCAGGCCATGGCTGAAAAACATTAGCGCATTTGGTAAGTGGTCGATCTGAGGACAATGAGACGCGCCGACACCATGTTTACTTTCTCTCTCTTTGAATGAAAACAACGACTCCCGGTCAGAATATTATCGCTTTTTTACGAGAAAAATAGCATAAAAATAGATTTTAAACAGCGTTTGACATGCTTCGAAGTACGGTAATGGAATATTTTGAATTTTTTTGTCACGAAACGCGTCGGGCGCGTCACCCTTCTTTACCCTTCGGATAGTGTCTTGAATGCACGAACAAAACGGCGCTATTTGGATATAACTATGGATTATTTGGAACCTAACCAACATTTGTTATTGAAGTAGAAGTCCTGGGAGTGCATTCTGACGAAGAACAGCAAAGGTAATCAAACTTTTCTAATAGTAAATCGGAGTTTGGTGAGTACCACACTTGGTGGGTGTCAAAATAGCTAGCCTGTGATGGCCGGGCTATCTACTCAGAATATTGCAAAATGTGCTTTCACCGAAAAGCTATTTTAAAATCGGACATAGCGAGTGCATAAAGGAGTTCTGTATCTATAATTCTTAAAATAATTTTTATGTTTTTTGTGAACGTTTATCGTGAGTAATTTAGTAAATTCACCGGAGGTGTTCGGTGGGAATGCTAGTCACATGCTAGTCACATGCTAATGTAAAAAGCTGGTTTTTGATATAAATATGAACTTGATTGAACAAAACATGCATGTATTTGTCATGACGTTGGCCTGTGGGTAAGGTTTATGACCCCCCCATAAATACCCTTCTCCCTTCCCCTCTCTCTCTGACCCTACTGAAGGACTTGAATAGCCTGTGTTAAATATAGAGAGTCTGGGAACATCAAACAAATGGGGAAAAGGAACCATATTTTGATAATAAAACCAGTTGGAAATATGCTTGATAACGTAATGAGTATGTATGTCAGTTCATTGTTATCTGAGACATTATGATTGATGACAGGACGACATAAACTGTACCTGAGAAAGTATACACCCTCTAGTTATCAGAGTCACATGGAATTGTTATGCAATTGAAATGTTTGATATTGAAATTGTTTGTTAGGAGATTAAATGTAATTTTAGCTTCCAAATGAGAGAATTGGGTTTTCATAAGGAAAGGGCCCTGCCCGATCAGTGGCCAACCCTGTGAAGAGACATGGGGTTATAAACAATGAAACACCTCCTTTCCCCCTCTCCACTATATAAGTCTTTGACGAAAAGATAACCAGTGTGTTCCAGTACGTGAGGACTGCAGCCTCTACATTAGAAGGACAGACACATATCAAGAACAGAACTAAGCCAACCTCGGCGTGAGCTATGGTATGAATGGTATGAACTTTGGGCTTATTCACTACAGAAGTGATACTTCCTAGCCGTTGAGTTAGCCGCTGCTAACGTGGGCTAGGAAAGGACGGACGACGGATCCAGTCTAACAACCAGACGAAGATACCACCACGTATCCAATTTGCCACCCTTGACATTCTTCCACTACAGGGAGATCTGTTGGCCAACCCGGCCAGCATCTACGACCAATCTACCGAAGCGCAGCTCAGAGTAAATATTTATTGCATTTTCCTTTTCCAAATGGGCGGTAATTTAGAATGCATAAGATAATGTATTTACGATAGCATAGCTGCTGTTTCTTTGTTCCTAAATCTTCCCGCTCTTTCATTCAAGCCCAACCCCCCTTTCCTTTGTGTAACCAGCCATGATACAGGCTCCGTTCACCAGGGCGAATTCTGTATGACATCATTGTATTCTGTGTATTTGTAATTCTGTGTGATTAGTTAGGTATTTAGTAAATAAATAATTAAACCCAATTTTGTATTGCTGATTCAACTTGTTAGCCAGGGTTCGTGAAGATAACCAAGAATTTACAACTTTCATGATGAGACTGAAACTAAGATAAGGGTTAATATTGACTGCTATCGATGTAAAATATTACTAAGTATTTTAAGAGTTTATTCGGAAGATAACAGCTCTATAAACGTTCTTCTGTGGTGCCCCGACTTTCTAGTTAATTACATTTACATGATTAGCTTAATCAGGTAATATTAATTACAGAGAAATAATTTTATAAGTTAGCATGTCATATCAATTAATCCGGCATAGCCAAAGACACGACATAATGGTGCCCCCTGTGAGGACTCTAAAACTAAGACGCACGTTGGGTCAATGTGATAATACATATGGAGCCCCCGTGCGAGGAATCTAAAATAGGATGAAGCTTTCATTTTGATTCAGCCTATATAAAATTGAAAAGCAGATTACATAATATACCAAGTTGATTATATACATTATGGGAATTGTAGATCGGAATTATTGGTGCGTGTGTGCTCTGGAGAATCGCCTCAGTGTTGTGCTCTGAGGTAGTCAGTGGGTAGCATACCCTATACAGTTCTGTATGAGGGCTGATAAAGCTATCTGATAAATAGCGCGTTTGGCCAAACGCTGGGCTATTTCTGCCTCGCGCCTTTCAGACGCGTGTTGGCTAGGTCATTATTAATTTCTCGAGCGAGGACAAAGACCCAGCCGATTGAAATTTAGCAGAGATTAGCTTGACCAGTTTATAAGTATCTCTCTGTCTGTCTCTCGCGTTTCGATGCGAGGAGACCACGGTGCATTTTGTTGTTTACCGCGAGTTCCGGTTAAAACATCGTCAAATATCGCCGAAAAGGGTTTGAACATAATACGTTATAAGTAAAACCTTTCCCTTGCCAAGGGAATCCTATGTGAGCATTTTTCAGGCATCAAGTAGCATTAGCTTGCTCGAGATGCTAAGCTAACAAAAGGGAAAACAGCCATTTTGTTTGTGCCACATTGTAATTCATCCGACTTGCGGAACGAAAGTCCTGCCCTGGGTACTTCCGTTGATTTCAACGTGTGCCAGCAGACTCCCCTATGAGAGTCACCAGTACTTTTCTTCAAATAATTAGTCAGGTGACACTCAAGTCGTTACTCATGATATCCAGACGGATATCAATGTCTTATTCAATTGAACTAATAAGTGAAATTGCCAGATTTACATTCTCAAGTGGATCTTTTTAAAAAAAAATATCCAAATTGATGAGTTTTCTAAATGAGACATTGTAATCTTTTTTCCACATTAACCTAGATGAATAAACCTCTCAGGTTAATTAAAGTTTAAATCCCAAATAGCCTATACAGGTTTGCTTTATCATTCAAATTGATGAATCAGTAAAATTTGGTTTTTGCAAAACCCATCCAGTACTGACAGAAGTCCCGCCCCAGCGGGAATCCCATGTGGCTTCTGCCCAAGGAAGAAGTGTACCATAGTGGGAGGTGTTCCCAACATTTAGTCTACTGTTTACACTTATGATATCGAATCAATGGAGATTGTATGGATTATCATCTCATTCAATTTAATAAGTTAAATTGTTGAACAAACCTTAATGTTCTTGCAATCAAATGAGACACTTTTAAACTTCCCATATTAACCTGGATGAAGCAACCTCAGGTTAATTCAAGTTTAATATCCAGGTAGGATTAATCATTGGCATTGATTAATTCATTCAATTTGCTTTTGCAAATTCATTCACATCCAACTTCCACATTACTGGTACAGTACTGATGGTTTGTCAACATCTATAAATAGATTAAACTTGTCTTTGCAGCTTCCAATGAATTCCAAACCCAAACATTGAAAAAAATAGGAAAATCTTTCCTCTAAATCTTTCTAATAATGTGCAAGCTACCAAAGGAGGTGGTCACCACTCCTCCGCTAATTAGTGAACCTCCACCCATAAAAGGATTGATCTCTGACCTCAGCAGCGATACCAATCCTAATTATGCCATTAGTGAAAAATCAGCCGAAATTGCGAACGCTGTCCAAAATCAACCATCAAACACAGGCTTTGTGACGGTTCTCTCCACTTTAGCACTTATGTATCGCCATCAAAGGTTGGCATCGATCCAATACCACAGTGCACAGCTGAAGCACGTGCAAGACATGGCTAACATGAGGGCAAAGGTGGAGAGAACTGAGCAACTATTGACAAAAGCAGGAAATGAAAACATTCTGCTAGTCGAGGAACTGTGTTTGAAATCGGAACAATTAAAAGTAATTGCAAATACTTATGACGATGAACGAGCACAAACTCTTGAACAAAATCGTCATCTGCAGTAACAACTCGATTTAGCCAAAACTAAATACGATGATGTCCACGCCAAACTAGATAAATCTGAAGAGTTATCTACAAACAGGAGCGCTCAACTGGACAACATGCATGCTGTTTTGTTGAATGTTACTCAAAATAACACGGTGCTCCTCAAAGCGCTGCAGACCAAAGACGATCAGTTAATGAACACAGTGACAAAGTTGGATGATAAATCAGCAGAACTTATTGAAGTTGCTGACCAAATGAATGATGAGAGAACTCAGGTGATGAGGATGGAAATATTGATTTCTAAGCAAGCAGAGGAAATCTCATCACTGAATCTCTCGCTCCGTACTCGAGACCTCTATCTGCAAACCATGACAGATAAGTTTGAGACCGAAAGGAGCAGGTGTGACACTCACGTGTCCAAAATTGGTACTCTAAGCGCTCAAGTGGACTCTGCAATGCAGCAGAAGACCACCCTTAGGTACCATCTGGAGGAAATCCAGAATGGTCACGCTCTACAGCATGACTACCCATCCAAGCAACCGGAGTCCGGTACTCAAAGGAGTGAAGACGATAGGTTTCAGACATTGCATCCATCATGTGTCCCTCAGTCTTCTCCTCTTGGCAATTCAGCACTGAGTAATATGGAGCCTCTTGGCCAACAAAACCAAAGCTTGGCTTCTCCTCTTGGCCTGTCGGCCCCAATTTCTCCACGGGATGAGGCCAATCCTCTCCGCCCGCTTGGTGCGGAATACCTTGACAAACTCGTCAAGAATTTCCCCACCTTTGACCCCGTTCCAGGTCAGCCAAACGATACTGAGACGTTCCTAGCTGACATAGAGGACGCGTTGGGTGGCTACCCGAACGCTACGGGTTCTGACAGGGTTTACCTGTTGAAGCGAACGTCAAATAGACACGTGACGAGGTTCATTCGCCTACAACAGCAACACGTGCTAAATGACTGCGTTAAACTTGCCACAGCTTTGAAATTAGAATTCAGTGGTTCTGCGATTCGCAAACACGATAGCTCACTGGCTAACACGGTCAAACAAGCTCGGAACGAACACCCACAAGCTTTCTATCATAGGCTTCGTTCAGCTTACTTTGGCCTACTCACGGAAACAGGAATGGAAGAGCTGTTACCATTCAAACAAATGTTTCTGTCGAACATGTATCCCACCTTCATTACCTACTTGGGCCCTGCAGCCCACGTTGGCTTGCCTATCTTACAACTCAGAGAGCTTGCAAGCACAGCTTTTGAGGCATCAAAAGCTCGCAACGCTAAGAGCCCTGACCACTCGGTTTTGAAGTTTAACCAGGAGCACTCACTCCAGTTAGAGGGTGCATTATCAGGTATTGGAGTGTCGAGAGATGACGCACAACAACAGTTTCTACCACGAAACCATGATTCCAATAACCTCCGCGGTCGAAATAACTGTAAAGTACGTAGCCATCAACATGACTACCTCTACAATCGACCCGTTCGCTACGTTCCTGCACCCAACCCACAAAAAGTGTCAGAGCACAAGGGTAACAAAGGGTTGAAGGACGATCAAAACGTAGACCAATGTTCTCCAGAAGTCCCACTATGGGAAGAACTTAAGCGAGAACGATTTGAGAAAAGGGTAAAAGATAAGTCACAAGGACTAGACGGGGAATTACCGGACACCAGGTCCGCAGGAATTAACACCCATAGCAAGGACGTTACAGTTCAAATTTCTCCCGCTCTCATTCAAGACCCTATCCAGGGCCCGCTTGATCAAGAAACAAGCCCCCGGGCTCTGTCTATAGACTCCGATACAAAAGTTGCGAAGATAAAGGTCAACCGCTTTGTTAAAGCCAAGCCCACTCAAAATCGGAAAAGTCAATCTGCTTCCATCTGGAACAGACATGGCACATCACGTCGTTGCGAACGACCACTCCACTTTGTGGGGAATATGTCCACTAACCACGAATCTAAACGGCCATACCTGGAAACGGTCCTGGAGGACTGCTTAGCTTGTCATGCGCTAATTGATTCGGGTGCGACAATATCACTCATCTCTCAAACATTGTTTGATGATCTCAAAAGGGCTTTGAAGCCAACTAAACGTTGGTTAACCTGTTTGGCCTAGGGGGCAGTATTGAGAATTTTGGAAAAAATATGTGCCCATTTTTAACTGCCTCCTACACCAACTCAGAAGCTAGAATATGCATATTATTGTTCAGGTTTGGATAGAAAACACTCTGAATTTTCTAAAACTGTTTGAATGGTGTCTGTGAGTATAACAGAACTCCTATGGCAGGCAAAAACCTGACAAGGTTTCAAGCAGGAAGTACCCTGTCTGACAAGGAGTCGTGCGTCTTGCATCTGTTTATTGAAAAGTAAGGATCTTAGCTGTAACGTGACAATTCCCAGGGCTCCGATAGGCTCTCAGAACCCGGGAAATACCTGAAGGTTTACGAGGCAGCCTCAGGCTGAAACACATTATCGCCTTTGGCAAGTGGCGGCTCAGAGGACCTTTGTATGAGGCGCGTGCACGATTCGCTCCTGAGGAGAAATTTTATTCGGCTGTTTAGGCTCAATGCATATTCCCGGTCGGAATATTATCACTTTTCTACGAGATAAATGGCATAAAAATTGGTTTTAAACAGCGGTTGACATGCTTCGAAGTACGGTAATGGAATATTTAGACATTTTTTGTCACGCCAATGCGCCATGCTCGAGACCGTGATGTAGCATTCTGATAGTGTCTAGAACTCACGAACAAAACGTCGCTGTTTGGATATAACGATGGATTATTTGGGACCAAACCAACATTTGTTATTGAAGTAGAAGTCCTGGCAGTGTATTCTGACGAAGAACAAGCAAGGTAAGAACATTTTTCTTATAGGAAATGTGATTTTGGTGGAGGCTGACCTGGGTGGGTGTCTAAATAACTAGCCCTGTGATGCCGGGCTATGTACTTAGATTATTGCAAAATGTGCTTCATCCGAAAAGCTATTTTAAAATCGGACATATCGAGTGCATAGAGGAGTAATGTATCTATAATTCTTAAAATAATTGTTATGCTTTTTGTGAACGTTTATCGTGAGTAATTTAGCAAACTGTTAGTAAATTCCCCGGAAGTTTGCGGGGGTTATGCTTTTTCTGAACGTCACATGCTAATGTAAAAGCTGTTTTTTGATATAAATATGAACTTGATTGAACAGACATGCATGTATTGTATAACACAATGTCCTAGGTGTGTCATCTGATGAAGATCATAAAAGGTTAGTGCTGCATTTAGCTGTGGTTTGGGTTTTTGTGACATGATATGCTAGCTTGAAAAATGGGTGTCTGATTATTTCTGGCTGGGCACTCTGCTGACATAATCTAATGTTTTGCTTTCGTTGTAAAGCCTTTTTGAAATCGGACAGTGTGGTTAGATTAACGAGATTCTTGTCTTTAAATAGCTGTAAAATAGTCATATGTTTGAGAAATTGAAGTAATAGTATTTCTAACGATTCAAAAATCGCGCCACTGGATATCCAGTGGCTGTTACGTAGGTGGGACGAGTTCGTCCCACATGCGCCAGAGAGGTTAAAAGTGGAACGATGCGACACTAAACTTCGAGGGGTCACTCAGACTACCTCGCCTCTCACATTGAGAGTCATGCTGAAACTACACTTCCAGGACGTATCGCTCGTTCACCCTGTGTATGTTACCAGCCTCGAAACTGTAACCCTGCTACTTGGAGCAGACTTGATGGATCGATTACTCCCATTGATGGATTGGAAAACCAACCAGGTATGGTCACAGGCCACAGTGCCTTCTCCACTGACCACACTGTCTTCCCCTAACGCTAGCTGCAACGCAGTCCTTCACGAGGGGTATCTGTCAAATGCACCCCTTGGGAAAAAGACGTGTAGAAACCTCTTGGTGCAGAATCCGATCCAAGGAGATATTACGATATCTCGACACATTCCATCAGCCAATCTGATTGACCATTCTTTTCATGATTTCGAGCCAGCTGTCTCTGTGAATGAGCAACTTCCCTCCTTCTTGCAGTCGTGCAATACGGTAGTTGAGACGAACTTCTCTGGCCCTTCGGACACTTCCGCAAGCACTGCGGCCGTCTCAGCAAGAAAAACATTGATGTGCAGAGTACACTCTGCTTCCGATGATACACCTTCTGCTTTGTTGGGGACTGTCACCCCTTACAATGACACTAATGGCGTCAGTCCAGCAACTGACCCAATGACTCCCACTGGTGAAACACTTTGCGATATCACAGACCGATATCCTCGTCTCAGTTTGCAGGTACTGAAGAGGTCGCCACACGCGGACGCGGTGGTGACTGACAGACCTCGACAGCCACTGAGGGTGTGGAAGCACAAACACCAGGAGATTTGGTTGAAAGGTTACAGCCATTCTCATAATAACGCGGCCACTGACAACTCGTACATAGGGTCCGACCTTTTCGTTTGCGCCTCAGACACCAACACCACCCGCTGGTGGGGGGGTCCCGAGACACAAAGGGGGGGAATAGTAGCCCAGACCCATGATGAGCCTCATCGAGGCCGGTGGGGGGGTCGAGACTACGGACAACACCGTACGAGGCCGCCAGAGCATAAATCAAATCTAGTTGTAAACTCCCCTATGAGAACAGTGAGGAGCAGACAGGCCCCTAGACGGGGATTATCTTAGAACACATCTAAGATAGTACTGAGGTGTACCACACTGGTCGTAAAGGAAGTCCAATGGACTTGTCCACCTCCAAAACAAATGGCAACAATAATCATTCCTTGCCATGTGTAGGTTCAACTACAATACAACTAGTAATATGCTCCAATCATGTGTTCCGGTAGATAATATTTCAGAATAAATCGGTAGGACAACTGGACCCCTTGAATACCAGTACCAATACCACAGTCAGTCCAGCAACACTCAGTAAGAGGATTAGTAACCTCACAAGTTAAATTGCTATTGATAATAGCGACATAGGAGTCACTCAGAGTGCAACACGGGGAAGGGAATCTCCAGTGCACTCTTCCAATGGTTAACACATGCCACTAATAAATAGAACCCTCCGTTCAGGAGAAAAGTTATTAGAAGTCATGAACCATGATCACACCACGTACGACTGGTCTAATACTTAGAGTACTTCCGTCGTGAGGTTAGCTCCTCCGTGGATAACATAGCTATGAAATAGACTTCATACCTAACGCCACTACAATAGTGGAAGACACCGTGACTTGTAGAAAACTACTACAGACTCCCTTGACACCAATTCTGACTGACCTCCAGGCATTGACCTGAAAATTACCTGACTACGTCAGACTCATTCTGAACAAGTTGTAATCTGCCAGGATACTTGGTTTTCTTCCCTTGACATGCGCGATTGTGTAAGCATAAACGCACATGCACAACGGAACATCCAATTAGGATTTATGCTAGGATCACTTAAGGGTCCAAGCAAAATACCAGCCTTAGTAAAGTTGAACATTTACTTCTAGGCCTTTGACTCTACAGCACTCACCAGTTTTCTAACCAGAAGTCCATAGGTCATCCTGTAGACTGCCCAAAACTAGTGCCTTACAGCTGTAGACTTATCATATAGTTGTCAACTTAGGATAGTACCCTAAGCGCCACCCCGCAAATTAGGAAAGCCCTAGATATGACATTAGACAATGCCATGATAGGGTCATTTTGCCAAGACCATGGACGTAGATAGAATACAGTCCAATTAGATGATTAAGGTGGCATAACTATTTTGTTTTGTTTATGCTTTCATTAATTTTGTTTCATTTTCTTTGGCACATAGAAAGTGATAGAGCCATAAACAACTCCCCCATACAACCATCAGTTAGTGCCACAACGCCGCTCATTTGGGAGGAAATGTAATGATATATTTCATGAGTGTGTGTGCGTTGTTAACCTCTGCCTAAGTTACTGCCCAGATATTCCAGTCTGGACGACCAGACGACGGGTCCGGAACGGCGATCCCAATCCGGACATCCGCTGCCGAGTCATGGAACGGACATCTTCATTTGCAGAGACCCTACCCGGGTCGACCACCAGAGGGGGGACTGCAATAGCAACCACCAACTGGACATCTACTGCCCAGCCTTGGAGCGGACTTTTTCATTTGCAGACACCCTACCCGGGTCGACCGCCAGATGGGGACCACAACGATGATCCACAACCAGGACAACCCACGTTCATTTTTATGTTGGTTTACAACATGCAGGTTAATCGCAAGATTGAACCCAACATGGGGGGACTGTCATGACGTTGGCCTGTGGGTAAGGTTTATGACCCCCCCATAAATACCCTTCTCCCTTCCCCTCTCTCTCTGACCCTACTGAAGGACTTGAATAGCCTGTGTTAAATATAGAGAGAAAAGGAACCATCTTTTGATAATAAAACCAGTTGGAAATATGCTTGATAACGTAATGAGTATGTATGTCAGTTCATTGTTATCTGAGACATTATGATTGATGACAGGACGACATAAACTGTACCTGAGAAAGTATACACCCTCTAGTTATCAGAGTCACATGGAATTGTTATGCAATTGAAATGTTTGATAAATGTAATTTTAGCTTCCAAATGAGAGAATTGGGTTTTCATAAGGAAAGGGCCCTGCCCGATCAGTGGCCAACCCTGTGAAGAGACATGGGGTTATAAACAATGAAACACCTCCTTTCCCCCTCTCCACTATATAAGTCTTTGACGAAAAGATAACCAGTGTGTTCCAGTACGTGAGGACTGCAGCCTCTACGTTAGAAGGACAGACCCATATCAAGAACAGAACTAAGCCAACCTTGGCGTGAGCTATGGTATGAATGGTATGAACTTTGAGCTTATTCACTACAGAAGTGATACTTCCTAGCCGTTGAGTTAGCCGCTGCTAACGTGGGCTAGGAAAGGACGGACGACGGATCCAGTCTAACAACCAGACGAAGATACCACCACGTATCCAATTTGCCACCCTTGACATTCTTCCACTACAGGGAGATCTGTTGGCCAACCCGGCCAGCATCTACGACCAATCTACCGAAGCGCAGCTCAGAGTAAATATTTATTGCATTTTCCTTTTCCAAATGGGCGGTAATTTAGAATGCATAAGATAATGTATTTACGATAGCATAGCTGCTGTTTCTTTGTTCCTAAATCTTCCCGCTCTTTCATTCAAGCCCAACCCCCCTTTCCTTTGTGTAACCAGCCATGATACAGGCTCCGTTCACCAGGGCGAATTCTGTATGACATCATTGTATTCTGTGTATTTGTAATTCTGTGTGATTAGTTAGGTATTTAGTAAATAAATAATTAAACCCAATTTTGTATTGCTGATTCAACTTGTTAGCCAGGGTTCGTGAAGATAACCAAGAATTTACAACTTTCATGATGAGACTGAAACTAAGATAAGGGTTAATATTGACTGCTATCGATGTAAAATATTACTAAGTATTTTAAGAGTTTATTCGGAAGATAACAGCTCTATAAACGTTCTTCTGTGGTGCCCCGACTTTCTAGTTAATTACATTTACATGATTAGCTTAATCAGGTAATATTAATTACAGAGAAATAATTTTATAAGTTAGCATGTCATATCAATTAATCCGGCATAGCCAAAGACACGACATATTGTATAACATAATGTCCTAGGATTGTCATCTGATGTAGATCATCAAAGGTTAGTGCTGCATTTAGCTGTGGTTTGGGTTTATGTGACATTATATGCTAGCTAGAAAAATGGGTGTCTGATTATTTCTGGCTGGGTACTCTGCTGACATAATCTAATGTTTTGCTTTCGTTGTAAAGCCTTTTTGAAATCGGACAGCATGGTTAGATTAACGAGAGTCTTGTCTTTAAAATGGTGTAAAATAGTCATATGTTTGAGAAATTGAAGTAATAGCATTTCTAAGGTATTTGAATATCGCGCCACGGGATTACACTGGCTGTTGAGTAGGTGGGACGCAAGCGTCCCACTGGCCCAGAGAGGTTAACTAGTGATTATGATTGATTGATTGATAGTTTTTTATAAGATAAGTTTAATGCTAGCTAGCAACTTACCTTGGCTTCTTACTGCATTCGCGTAACAGGCAGGCTCCTCGTGGAGTGCAATGTAAAGCAGGTGGTTAGAGCGTTGGACTAGTTAACCGTAAGGTTGCAAGATTGAATCCCCAAGCTGACAAGGTAAAAATCTGTCGTTCTGCCCCTGAACAAGGCAGTTAACCCACCGTTCGTAGGCCGTCATTGAAAATAAGAATGTGTTCTTAACTGACTTGCCTAGTTAAAAAAATTGTTTTTTTAAATCGGCAAATCGGTGGCCAAAAATACAGATTACCGATTGTTATGAAAACTTGAAATCGGCCCTAATTAATCGGCCATTCCGATTAATCGGTCGACCTCTAGAAGGTAACCCACTTCAATTACTTTGATACATTTGATAACCAAATTGTGAAACCTAATTTATGTAAACGGACATTATTTGTTGCTTATTTTCTACTTCTTAGATGCATATAATATCCAGGGCATAACCTAGCCTGTAATGCCCAACAACGGAGTGCTGGCATAGACCTCACCTCTTTCTTACCTGCTCACCAACGGTCGTCGATGGGGAGACCAGAATTAGGTAGGTTAAGTCTGACCTGTTCAAACTTCAACAGAGTATATGTTCGTTTGTCAGATATCACCTATCTTAATATTGGTAAATAAAAGTGACTGTGTATGTGTTCACAGATGCATCTATGAAGACAGCACATGGAGACTTACAAGATGATGCGATGGAGTCCCGACTAACAGACAGGCTTGATACTGACATCTCTGAATGGAGAGAGACCTGGCACTCAACACATCCAAATAGTGGAACTGAAGGGGATTACTAATAATACAGTACAGGAGAAATGGACAGTATTTGCAAAATCCTTTTCATTCCATGTGTCACTGATGAACTCTGCCTCAACTCTGCCTATTTCTACAGATGGAGAGGACTGTAGATGCTTTTGCCAGATGCCGGCCTCGGTCGTTTGATGGGGAGACCATAATTGGGAAGGTTTTATCTGAGTTGTTCAAACTTCAACGTAATATGTGTTTGTGTGTCAGATATCACCTATCCCTAACTGCCTTTGGTAATAGAACAGTGACTCTGTTTGTATGTGTTCACAGAAACATGTATGGAGCCAGCACATGGAGACTTGCAAGATGATGTTATGAAGTCCAGACTGGCAGACATGCTTGTCACTGAATGGAGAGAGATCTGGAACTCGGCATTACGATTTTACTAGACACAACTTTTACTTGTATTGTCTTAATTATTGAATGGTATCAGTCAATATGGGGAGGGAGAAACCGTATGTATAATGCACTAGGATTAGGAAACCCCTGTTGTATATGTGACACCACACAGGAAGGTATGAACACTCTGACATGCCAAGGTAGCCCAATTACCACCTGACAAAATGCAGATAGACAAAGTGTCTGTTTTGGCTGGGAATGACAATTAAATGTGAAAGGTGCACAGTTATATTTGCAGAATACTGCTTCTATGGTATTATGAAAAGGGTTGTTTATTCTACATGGACCTGTTACTACATTTGAAATGTATCAGAACACTTAGTTTAGAATATCTACATAAATTCGGCAATTGCATTCAAATCAAAATCACATTTATTTATAAAGCCCTTCTTACATCAGCTGATATATCAAAGTGCTGTACAGAAACCCAGCATAAAACCCCAAACAGCAAGCAATGCAGGTGTAGAAGCACGGTGACTAGGAAAAACTCCCTAGAAAGGCCAAAACCTAGGAAGAAATCTAGAGAGGAACCAGGCTATGAGGGGTGGCCAGTCCTCTTCTGGCTGTGCCGGGTGGAGATTATAACAGAACATGGCCAAGATGTTCAAATGTTTATAGCTGTTTATAGCTGCAGGCAGACCAGTTGAAACTGGAGCAGCAGCACGGCCAGGTGGACTGGGGACAAGAAGGAGTCATCATGCCAGGTAGTCCTGAGGCATGGTCCTAGGGCTCAGGTCCTCCGAGGGAGAGAAATAAAGAAAGAGAGAATTAGAGAGAGCATACTTAAATTTACACAGGACACCGGATAAGACAGGAGAAATACTCCAGATATAACAGACTGACCCTAGCCCCCCAACACAAACTACTGCAGCATAAATACTGGCGGCTGAGACAGGAGGTGTCAGGAGACACTGTGGCCCCATCTGATGATACCCCGGACAGAGCCAAACAGGCAGGATATAACCCCACCCACTTTGCCAAAGCACAGCCCCCACACCACTAGAGGGATATCTTCAACCACCAACTTACCATCCTGAGACAAGGCCGAGTATAGCCCAAAAATATCTCCGCCACGGCACAACCCAAGGGGGGTGCCAACCCAGACAGGAAGACCATGTCAGTGACTCAACCCACTCAAGTGACGCACCCCTCCTAGGGACGGCATGGAAGAGCACCAGTAAGCCAGTGACTCAGCCCCTGTAATAGGGTTAGAGGCAGAGAATCCCAGTGGAGAGAGGGGAACCGGCAAGGCAGAGACAGCAAGGGCGGTTCGTTGCTCCAGTGCATTTCCATTCAGCTTCACACTCCTGGGCCAGACTACACTCAATCATAGGACCTACTGAAGAGATGAGTCTTCAATAAAGACTTAAAGGTTGAGACCGAGTCTGCGTCTCTCACATGGGTAGGCAGACCATTCCATAAAAATGGAGCTCTATAGGAGAACGCCCTGCCTCCAGCTGTTTGCTTAGAAATTCTAGGGACAATTAGGAGGCCTGCGTCTTGTGACCGTAGCGTACGTGTAGGTATGTACGGCAGGACCAAATCGGAAAGATAGGTAGGAGAAAGCCCATGTAATGCTTTGTAGGTTAGCAGTAAAACCTTGAAATCAGCCCTTGCCTTAACAGGAAGCCAGTGTAGGGAGGCTAGCACTGGAGTAATATGATACATTTTTTTGGTTCTAGACAGGATTCTATCAGCCGTATTTAGCACTAACTGAAGTTTATTTAATGCTTTATCCGGGTAGCCGGAAAGTAGAGCATTGCAGTAGTCTAACCTAGAAGTAACAAAAGCATGGATTAAGTTTTCTGCATAATTTTTGGACAGAACATTTCTGATTTTTGCAATGTTACGTAAATGAAAATAAGCTGTCCTTGAAACGGTCTTGAAATGTTCGTCAAAAGAGAGATCAGGGTCCAGAGTAATGCCGAGGTCCTTCACAGTTTTATTTGAGACAACTTTGCAACCGTCAAGATTAATTGTCAAATTCAACAGAATCTCTCTTTGTTTCTTGGGACCTAGAACAAGCATCTCTGTTTGCAACCATCCACTTCCTTATGTCTGAAACACAGGCTTCCAGCGAGGGCAATTTTGGGGCTTCACCATGTTTCATTGAAATGTACAGCTGTGTGTCATCCACATAGCAGTGAAAGCTAATATTATGTTTTCGAATGACATCCCCAAGAGGTAAAATATATAGTGAAAACAATAGTGGTCCTAAAACGGAACCTTGAGGAACACCAACATTTACAGTTGATTTGTCAGAGGACAAACCATTCACAGAGACAAACTGATATCTGTCCGACAGATAAGATCTAAACCAGGCCAGAACTTGTCCGTGTAGACCAATTTGGGTTTCCAATCTCTCCAAAAGAATGTGGTGATCGATGGTATCAAAAGCAGCACTAAGATCTAGGAGCACGAGGACAGATGCAGAGCCTCGGTCTGACGCCATTAAAAGGTAATTTACCACCTTCACAAGTGCAGTCTCAGTGCTATGATGGGGTCTAAAACCAGACTGAAGCATTCCTCTCATATTACTCTGTAGACTACTGACCTATTTAAAGCTTCCTTCGGCATCTCACTATACATCTGCCTGTAGTTATTTAACTCAACCTGCAGGAGGTTTGTTTGTTGTGATTGAGTGGGGGGAAACAGCTGCAGGCAAGTTTCTGACAGATGTGTGTGTCTTGGTGTTGGCAAGGACATATCCAAGAAACACCCAAATCAAACCACACCCAAGCCAACTCACGTTTGGCTGCTGTCATGGCTGCCAGCATTTCTTGAGGAGCAAGCCAAAAAACTAGGCCAAATCAGCGGGTGGAGTTCCCCTTCAAGGTTATTTGCGTAACCCCGGTTCTCTAATATTATGAATGAGATATCGCACGTAAAGATTTGCTAGGATCACCTACTCTCTGAAAAAAAACATCCATTGGAGACAGACAGGTAGAGTGGTGAATGAGGTGAGACCCTCACCTTCCTGGTTATTCTCAAGCATGCTTCTCTTGTGAGCAATTGATTTCAATGACTCAATATTCTTGACAAAAACGGATGAATGTAACTAAAGCTGGGAATGTCAATACAATGCTAGGAGGATGTCATGTCATGCCATTGGAGGAGTGGGTGAGTGACTGACTTTTCCCCTCATATCGTTTTTCGGTGGCTACACACAGCTAGAGATGCAGGTGTTATTTGGTTAGCTAGCAAGAACTTAAAAGCTGTTATCAGTTAGCATATCTCTTCAAATCAAATTTATTTATATAGCCCTTCGTACATCAGCTGAAATCTCAAAGTGCTGTACAGAAACCCAGCCTAAAACCCCAAACAGCAAGCAATGCATGTGAAAGAAGCACGGTGGCTGGGAAAAACTCCCTAGGAAAAACTCCTGAGAAAGGCCAAAAACCTAGGAAGAAACCTAGAGAGGAACCAGGCTATGAGGGGTGGCCAGTCCTCTTCTGGCTGTGCCGGGTGGATATTATAACAGAACATGGTCAAGATGTTAAAATGTTCGTAAATGACCAGCATGGTCAAATAATAATAATCATAGTAATTGTCGAGGGTGCAACAAGCACGTCCGGTGAACAGGTCAGGGTTCCGTAGCCGCAGGCAGAACAGTTGAAACTGGAGCAGCAGCATGGCCAGGTGGACTGGGGACAGCAAGGAGTCATCATGCCAGGTAGTCCTGAGGCATGGTCCTAGGGCTCAGGTCCTCCGAGAGAAAGAAAGAAAGAGAGAAAGAGAGAATTAGAGAGAGCATATTTACATTCACACAGGACACCGGATAAGACAAGAGAATACTCCAGATGTAACAGACTGACCCTAGCCCCCCGACACATAAACTACTGCAGCATAAATACTGGAGGCTGAGACAGGAGGGATCAGAAGACACTGTGGCCCCATCCGATGATACCCCCGGACAGGGCCAAACAGGCAGGATATAACCCCACCCACTTTGCCAAAGCACAGCCCCCACACCACTAGAGGGATATCTACAACCACCAACTTACCGTCCGAAGACAAGGCCGAGTATAGCCCACAAAGATCTCCGCCACGCTCTTGCGTTTGCAAATTTACTCTGGCTATCTACTCCGATTTCAGAGCACTCTCGTCTGAGTGTGCCAGAGCGCAAATAGCTGAGGAATTTATGAACGCGTAACACCCGTTGAATATGACCGATGTTAGGAAACGTAGGCAAAAAAAGTAATAGTTAGTCAAGAATGCTCTAGATAACATGTAAACAGCCTAACCAGCTCTGCTAGAGGGAGTAAAATGGTCAGAGTGAGGTGTTCTCTCATTTGCATCTGGAAGTAGCTAGCTAGCAAGCAAGCCAACTTTAGCCAGTTAGCTTGGGTGTTTGATTTTGACAAGCATGCATTGGCAGGCAAGCAGCAGAAGGACGAGGAGGTTTCGTTTATCAGTGCAATTTTGACGGCCAACTAGCTGAAAAGGTTTGAGAGGGTTTATCTAATGTTCCTTTGTTAGATTTTAGCTCATCTTGCTCTGGCTAGCAGTAATTGTTGATCTTGTTGTTGTTGATGTGTATAACGTAAACTCACCCCATTCCGTACAAATGTGCGCAACCGCGACATTCAAAGGAGGCTGCAAAGAAAACTAATGGGACTGTGTTGACTTCAAAATCTGGGGTGTGAACTACGTTTCTATTCAAGCGTTTATCGACATGGTAATGGCTCTATAGTATTGGAGAAAAGTAGAAAAAACGGACCCTCCGTTACATCGTGACGTGTCATGCCGTAACATACAGCACGCATAAAGCAACTATTTCTGTCTTACAATCTCTCTCCACCAGGTGTAGCACTTCTCTCATCGTTTAAAACAAGAAATGGACAGTGACTGGGTAAGGGGGGATACCTAGTAGTTTTTGGGGATAACTAGCTGTTTACTTCTGAAGATCACTTTAGCACCGCCCTAAAAACCCGATTCAAATTCGACGTAAACCTTCAAATACGTATGTAATGACACATTATATAACCTCTTTATAGTGTTTTATTTACATTTTAGAGGCGATAAGATAATAAGTTGGACAGATCGAGTGAAAAAAAGCCGTCTTCCCACAAGATATCTCTTCTTCTCACTATCACGCATTAGTGTCGCTTCCCCACCCGCCATTTTTAAAAAGACCCGACGGAGCTCATTGCCTTCTTGAATCATGCAGAAACAGGCAGCGTGGATGTCATGTCACTGATTCTGTTGGAAAGGGGAGCAATTGTGCTTTACAATGGTATTGACATTACAGTTGATCTGGAAGTATTACGTTTTTGTGGCGCTAAAATAAGGTCAATTGTACGGACAAAGGCGATGTACAAAAGTGAGTGAGATTACGTTAACTGAGGGAGAAAGAGCCTATCTTTTCATGGATGTTTGATCAATAGGACTGTAAAGTTCCCAAATATAAGAGGACTCTCGTGGTTTTTACATATTTGCAGAAATCCTTTCAGGTGTATTTTGTGGCTTTTGGTGAACGCGTGCTAATGATCTAAAGTTGTTGTTGTAACTGTCTGTAAACACACAGTCCAGTTCAAAGTGAATGATGGCAGGCATGTGTGACAAATGGCTTGTTTGTATAAAGGCCTACTGTAGCACTGATTGTCTATAGCGCACCGGTCTGTGTAGACTCTGTTACTGGACAAGACAGGTGTTTTTATTTGGTTTTATTTACTGCAGTGTCTATTAATTGTCCAAACGCACGGCCACTTTCCCACTCTATATTGCTATAGAAATTTCACAAATGCCTTAGTATACGTAATACCTAAACATAACAATTTAATAAAATTTCATGTTGCTAAAATGCTGTCAGTTCCAACTTAAATGCAACAATCTTTCACACACAAGTTATTTTCAAAGAGATGGCTAACAACAGCAAGCGTGCTGCAATAAAAAACACAGGTCCACTCACCAGATGATGATAATTTGAAACTTAACTTCTTGTTGAAAGTTATTCTTGAAAAGGGAGAAGTAAACAAATTAGCAACAACATTCTCTTTGATAAGACCTGCTACAGCTGCTGCAAACTAGCCCATAACAAAAGCTAGCTAGCTAGGCCGTGGGAAAACTACTGATCGCTATTGCTCAGTGGCCTGTTGGCCTTCAAGAAGGCAGAAGTTTCAATACGTTTTTGTAAAAACGGTCCCATCCATTCAGTCAAAATGTGATTGGTTGATTCCACTGTCTCTCCAAAATGTTGCCCTAATACAGTTGAATGGCAGATGCCTTTATCTAGCTTCTGATGGCCTAGCCAATGGCTGACTTAGCTAGCTAGATGTATCTCACCAGAGACCAGCAAAGAAAAATCCTGATTGGATCTTTTTTTCTCTTCCGTGTTAACCCTTTCCTTTCCGAACAAAAAACTGATGAGATTAATATTATTATTATTATATTGTTCTAATAATTATTTAATAAATTCTTAGCACTTCTCTGAAGGTGTGGAAGGCCCATTGTTCCCCACTGTGTTTGGGTTAGTAATAATTTGTAAAGTGGCTTTATTTTCCCTTAGTATGCATTTTTAACTATTCTGAATGTCTAAAGAATCCATTTCTTGTTCTAAAATATGAACACAGAAATATTAGACATTTTGAACTCTAATTATGGTGGTGTTTTGAAAAAAGTACAATCATGGTCTTGAATTGGACTCGCATTTTTCTGGTCTCGGTCTTGACTCAGTCTCGGAACCCTTGTCGTCACCCCCCCCCCCGGTCTTGACTTGAACTCGATTTGCTCCGGTCTTGGTCTTGATTCGGTCTCGCTTTAGGTGGTCTCGAACACAACACTGCTTCTTACCTCCCTTAGGAGGGTTAGAGGGTCGAATCCTTGCTTCGGCTGCAGTGTGAGACTGCTTCCCTACAGGTTTGGCCTGGTTCAGGAGCCATAGTCTTGGCAGATTGCTGCGTTGTTGCCCCCTCCCAGCTGTGAGTCTGGGGAGAGATGCAGGAACCAACGGGTCTGCGGGGCAGGCAGAAGTTGAAGGCTTCGCCTTCTTTCTGGCGCATTAATTGGTGTAAAGTACTTAAGTAATAATAATGTACTTTTTACTCCATAGATTTTCCCTGACACCCAAAAGTACTCATTACATGTTGAGTACTTAACAGGACAGGAAAATGTTCCAATTCACTCTGTTATCAAGAGAACATGGTCATCCCTACTGACTCTGGTCTGGCAGACTCACTAAATACAAATGCATCATTTGTAAGTTATGTCTGAGCGTTGGAGTGTACCCCTGGCTATCCGTACATTTTAAAAACAAGAAAATTGTGCCATCTGCTTTGCTTAATATAAGGAATTTGAAATATTTTATATTTTTACTTTTACTTTTGGTACTTAAATATATTTGACCAATTCCATTTAGTTTTGATATTTAAGTATATTTACAAACAAATACTTTTAGACTTTTACTCAAGTAGTATTTTACTGGGTGACTTTCACTTTTACTTGAGTAACTCTCTATTAAAGTATATGTACTTTTACTCAAGTATGACAATTGGGTACTTTTTCCACCACTGGGCGCATGTCACACTTCTGCCACATGGTAGCGATAGTGGACCTGAACAACTCCTTGGGTGTCATTGGGGCATCCAGCAGGTCCAATTTTTCTTTGTCTGTTAAGCTTGATAAGCTCAACCAAGCTCCCTTTCTCCTTCCACCGCCTTTCTCATGGTACGACCACAGCCTTGAATGGCACTACGGGTGTCATGGAAGTTCAGGTCTTTAATCATATAGATCTTCTCCCAAGCGTATAGGGCCAGAGTTTCCACCAACTCTAGTAACTCAGCCTGATATGCCAACAATAAAGACGTCACATCTGATTGCTTGAGCTGATGCCTTGTATGTCTTCTAAAAAAACAGATGCAGTAAAGCACTCCATCTTCCCAGGGAGTGAGGCGCTGGTGTCAGTAACGGTTCCACGGTGAGAGGGTTGCCAAACCCGGATTCCTCCATATTGTACATGGCCAGGCTCAGGGTACCACTAGCAAGAATCTTGCTAGTGAGAATCTTGCTAGTGAGCTGGTTTATCCCACAAGGTCTTAGCTTCCCTGAGGCAAGCTGGTACTGCGGGGAGCAGTTATTTTATCGGGGCTGTATGGGACGTGAGTCTCTTTCCCATTGTATAGGTCCCTTTAATAGGCCCTGAGTTGTGCCCCGGCCCGCTTGCAGACATGAAGGAGCCAAAACTCCAATGGAGCAGAGGCAGCTCCACTGCTCTCTGCACCGTCAGGCCTTTGGGCCTGAGAGGGCGGGAGAACAGGGTTGTCGGCCACCATCTCCTGAGCTATCTCAAGGAAATCTGTGAGATTAATCCTCGTCATCCCCTAACTCGCCTTCCTCTGACACTACATCATCAGACAGCGAGGGGATTGAGTCGAGGCTTTCCATGGCATTGCACCAACTGGGCTCGGTTGCAGGGAGCTGAGCCTCAGCTGTTGCTCTTGGCTCGGAGGCGAGAGGGACTACCAAGAACAAAGCTTGTTTAAGTGTCCTCTTCAGACCTGCCCTCGTCAGCAGTTTGCAGTGCTCACAGGACTCAGGGTCCTTGAGTGCCTCTTTGGCATCTTCCTTACCCAGGCAATTAATGCATACAGTGCCTTCAGAAAGTATTCACACCCCCTGACTTTTTCCACATTTTGTTGTGTTACAGAATTCTAAATGGATTAAATTTAGATTTTGTGTCACTGGCCTACACGCTTAGAAAAAAAGGGTTCCAAAAGGGTTACGAGGCTGTCCCCATAGGATAACCCTTTTTGGTTCCAGGTAGAACCCTTTCCACAGAGGGTTCTAAACTCAGCAAAACTCAGCAACTGAGTTTATTTTCAGCAAACATAACATGTGTAAATATTTGTATGAACATAACAAGATTCAACAACTGAGACATACACTGAACAAGTTCCACAGACATGTGACTAACAGAAATGGAATAATGTGTCCCTGAACAAAGGGGGGTAAAAAAAAGTAACAGTCAGTATCTGGTGTGGCCACCAGCTGCATTAAGTACTGCAGTGCATCTCCTCCTCATGGACTGTACCAGATTTGCCAGTTCTTGCTGTGAGATGTTACCCCACTTTTCCACCAAGGCACCTGCAAGTTCCCGGACATTTCTGGGGGGAATGGCCCTAGCCCTCACCCTCCGATCCAACAGGTCCCAGATGTGCTCAATGGGATTGAGATCTGGGCTCTTCGCTGGCCATGGCAGAGCCCTGACATTCCTGTCTTACAGGAAATCACGCACAGAACGAGCAGTATGGCTGGTGGCATTGTCATGCTGGAGGGGCATGTCAGGATGAGCCTGCAGGAAGGGTACCACATGAGGGAGGAAGATGTCTTCCCTGTAACGCACAGCATTGAGATTGCCTGCAATGACAACAAGCTCAGTCCGATGATGCTGTGACACACCGCCCCAGACAATGACGGACCCTCCACCTCCAAATCGATCCCGCTCCAGAGTACAGGCCTCGGTGTAATGCCTATTCCTTTAACGATAAACGCGAATCCGACCATCACCCCTGGTGAGACAAAACCGCCACTCGTCAGAGAAAAGCACTTTTTACACTTTTCTGGTCCAGCGACGGTGGGTTTGTGCCCATAGGCGACGTTATTGCTGGTGATGTCTGGTGAGGACCTGCCTTACAACAGGCCTACAAGCCCTCAGTCCAGCCTCTCTCAGCCTATTGCGGGCAGTCTGAACACTGATGGAGAGATTGTGCATTCCTGGTGTAACTCGGGCAGTTGTTGTTGCCCTCCTGTACCTGTCCCACAGGTGTGATGTTCGGATGGTAGATGGTTAAAAAAAATGTAAAAGCATACATCGAAAATCCCTTAATTACACTTTGAATGGTCTATCAATACACCCAGTCACTACCAAGATAAAGGGGTCCTTCCTAACTCCGTTGTCAGAGAGGAAGGAAACCGCTCAGGGATTTCAACATTTTGCCAATGGAGACTTTAAAACATTTTAATGGCTGTGATAGGAGAAAACGAATGATGGATCAACAACATTGTAGTTACTCCACAATACTAACCTAAATGACAGAGTGAAAAGGAGGAAGCTTGTACAGAATACAAATATTTGAAGACAAAGAAATGTACTTTATCTTGAATACGAAGCGTTCTGTTTGGGGAAAATCTAATACAACACAACACATCACTGAGTAACACTCTTCATATTTTCAAGTGTGGTGGCTGCATCATGTTATGGCTATGCTTGTCATCTGTAAGGACTAGGATTTTTTTTATAAGCACGGGCAAAATCCTAGAAAACCTGCTTCAGACTGCTTTCCAACAGATTTTGGGAGACAAATTTACCTTTCAGCAGGACAATAACCTAAAACACAAAGCAAAATATACACTGGAGTTGCTTACCAAAACAACATTGAATGTTCCTGAGTGGCCTAGTTATAGTTTTGACTTAAATCGACGTGAAAATCTTTGGCAAGACTTGGAAATGGCTGTTTAGCAATGATCAACAACCAACTTGACAGAGCTTGAAGAAATTTAAAAGGAATGTGTAAATATTGTACAATACAGGTGTGCAAAGCTCTTAGAGACTTACCCAGGAAGACTTACATCTGTAATCGCTGCAAAAGGTGACTATGACATGCATTGACTCAGGGGGTTGAATTATTATTTAATGAAGATATGTTAGTATTTAATTTTTCATATTTTTTGTACAAATGTTAGAATTATTATTCCACTTTGACAGAGTATTTTGTGTATATCGTTGATAAAAAATAACAACTAAATCAATTTTAATCACCTCGTAACACAACAAAATGTGGAAAAAGTCAAGGGGTGTGAATACTTCCTGAAGGCACTGTAGAAGGTCGGCTAACCAAGTGTTAATAGCTTGCTGTAAAGCTAGCTACCAACGGAGACTGTGATGTAGAAAAGGAATTTCTTTGAAAAACAATAACCATCCGGGCAATACTCAACCTCTCAACAGGGTCTGGTCAAAAAGAGTTTGTACAGTGCATTCGGAAAGTATTCAGACCCATTGACTTTTTCCACATTTTGTTACTTTAAAGCCTTATTCTAAAACGGATTAAATAATTTTTTTCCCCTCATCAGTCTACACACAATACCCCATAATGACAAAGAAAAAACAGGTTTTTAGACATTTTTGCTAAGTTATCAAGTATAAAAAACTGAAATGTCACAATTACATACAGTGGGGCAAAAAAGTATTTAGTCAGCCACCAATTGTGCAAGTTCTCCCACTTAAAAAGATGAGAGAGGCCTGTAATTTTCATCATAGGTACACGTCAACTATGACAGACAAAATGAGAAAAGAAAATCCAGAAAATCACATTGTAGGATTTTTAATGAATTTATTTGCAAATTATGGTGGAAAATAAGTATTTGGTCACCTACAAACAAGCAAGACTTCTGGCTCTCACAGACCTGTAACTTCTTCTTTAAGAGGCTCCTCTGTCCTCCACTCGTTACCTGTATTAATGGCACCTGTTTGAACTTGTTATCAGTATAAAAGACACCTGTCCACAACCTCAAACAGTCACACTCCAAACTCCACTATGGCCAAGACCAAAGAGCTGTCAAAGGACACCAGAAACAAAATTGTAGACCTGCACCAGGCTGGGAAGACTGAATCTGCAATAGGTAAGCAGCTTGGTTTGAAGAAATCAACTGTGGGAGTAATTATTAGGAAATGGAAGACATACAAGACCACTGATAATCTCCCTCGATCTGGGGCTCCACGCAAGATCTCACCCCGTGGGGTCAAAATGATCACAAGAACGGTGAGCAAAAATCCCAGAACCACACGGGGGGACCTAGTGAATGACCTGCAGAGAGCTGGGACCAAAGTAACAAAGCCTACCATCAGTAACACACTACACCGCCAGGGACTCAAATCCTGCAGTGCCAGACGTGTCGCCCTGCTTAAGCCAGTACATGTCCAGGCCCATCTGAAGTTTGCTAGAGAGCATTTGGATGATCCAGAAGAGGATTGGGAGAATGTCATATGGTCAGATGAAACCAAAATAGAACTTTTTGGTAAAAATTCAACTCGTCGTGTTTGGTAGAACAAAGAATGCTGAGTGGCTTCCAAAGAACACCATACCTACTGTGAAGCATGGGGGTGGAAACATCATGCTTTGGGGCTGTTTTTCTGCAAAGAACAACTGATCCGTGTAAAGGAAAGAATGGATGGGGCCATTTATCGTGAGATTTTGAGTGAAAACCTCGTTCCATCAGCAAGG
Source organism: Salmo trutta (assembly GCF_901001165.1). Classification (NCBI taxonomy): domain Eukaryota; kingdom Metazoa; phylum Chordata; class Actinopteri; order Salmoniformes; family Salmonidae; genus Salmo; species Salmo trutta. The sequence goes on from NC_042977.1 coordinate 10,961,652, forward strand.
GCATTGAAGATGAAACGTGGCTGGGTCTTTCAGCATGACAATGATCCCAAACACACCGCCCGGGCAACGAAGGAGTGGCATCGTAAGAAGCATTTCAAGGTCCTGGAGTGGCCTAGCCAGTCTCCAGATCTCAACCCCATAAAAAATCTTTGGAGGGAGTTGAAAGTCCGTGTTGCCCAGCGACAGCCCCAAAACATCACTGCTCTAGAGGAGATCTGCATGGAGGAATGGGCCAAAATACCAGCAACAGTGTGTGAAAACCTTGTGAAGACTTACAGAAAACGTTTGACCTGTGTCATTGCCAACAAAGGGTATATAACAAAGTATTGAGAAACTTTTGTTATTGACCAAATACTTATTTTCCACCATAATTTGCTAATAAATTCATAAAAAATCCTACAATGTGATTTTCTGAATTTTTTTTCTCATTTTGTCTGTCATAGTCGAAGTGTACCTATGATGAAAATTACAGGCCTCTCTCATCTTTTTAAGTGGGTGAACTTGCACAATTGGTGGCTGACTAAATACTGTTTTGCCCAACTGTAAGCATTCAGACCCCTTACTCAGTACTTTGTTGAAGCACCTTTGGCAGCGATTACAGCCTTGAGTCTTCTTGGATATGACACTATAAGCTTGGCACACCTGTATTTGGGCTCCCATGTGGCGCAGTGGTCTAAGACACTGCTTCTCAGGGCTAGAGGTGTCACTGCAGTACCTGGTTAGAATCCATGCTACATCATATCCAGCTGTGATTGGGAGTCCAATAAGGCAGCACACAATTAGCCCAGCATTCGCAGGGTTTGCTCCATTCATCTTTTCCTCTAGTCTCCCAGTCTCTGCCGTTGAACAACATCCCCACAGCATGCTGCTGCCACTACCATGCTTCACAGTAGGGATGGAGCCAGATTTTCTTCTAGATGTGACGCTTGGTATTCAGGCCAATCTTGGTTTTATCAGACCAGAGATATTGTTTCTCATGGTCTGAGAGTCTTTAGGTGCATTTTGGCAAACTCCAAGTGGGCTATCATGTGCCTTTTACTGAGGATTGGCTTCCGCCTGGCCACTCTACCATAAAGTCCTGATTGGTGGAGTACTGCAGAGATGGTTGTCCTTCTGAAAAGTTCTCTCATCTCCACGTGAGAATCTCTGGAGCTCTATCAGAGTGACCATCAGGTTCTTGGTCACCTCCCTGACCAAGCCCTTTCTCCCCCAATTGCTCAGTTTGGCCGGGAGGCCAGCTCTAGAAAGAGTCTTGGTGGTTCCAAACTTCTACCATTTAAGAATGATGGAGGCCACTGTGTTCTTTGGGACCTTCAATGCTGCAGCAATTTTTGAGTAACCTTCCCCAGATCTGTGCCTTGACTCAATCCTGTCTCAGAGTTCTACAGACAATTCCTTTGACCTCATGGCTTGGTTTTTGCTCTGACATGCACTGTCAACTGTGGGACCTTATATAGACACGTGTGATTTTCCAAATTATGTCCAATCAATTGAATTTAACACAGGTGGACTCCAATCAAGTTGTAGAAACATTTCAAGGATGATCAATGGAAACAGGGTGCACCTGATCTCAGTTTTGAGTCTTATAGCAAAGGGTCTGAATACTTATATAAGGTATTTCCGTTTATTATTTTTAATACATTTGCAGAAATTTCTAGTTTTTGCTTTGTCATTGTGGGCTATTGAGTGTAGATTGATGAGGAAAAACATTAATTTAATCAATTTTATAATAACAAAATGTGTAAAAACTCAAGGGGTCTGAATAGTTTCCGAAGGCACTCTAGGAAGCTACATGGGCTTTTTAAGGGGCATCACTGCCAAGTACCCTGACACAACAGACAGACAGGTCATGTACACCGGTGAAACGCATGGTCAGGGCATGTGAGAGGCAGTACAGGGAGAGAGTTGAACTCCTGTGAGGCGCTCTTGAGATCTAACTGAGGATTATTACCTCAGCTTTTATGTGATACACTGAACATTGACAAGTCATAACCAGATTCATGACCGTCTTTGTTAGCCATTTGAGCTAAAACCTAGCAGCTACTTGGGGAGCTAACACAAGTCTTGTCAGGCAAGGTAACTCATCACTATTGTATTAGACTCTGAACCTTAGGACCTAGTGTAGTGCGAAAATAAATAGAAGTTTACATAAATAGAATTTGACAACTTGCCATTTCAGATGAGTGCATGGAAATGATTCAACCCTGGGAAATGTGTTAAACCCTACACTACATGGCCAAAGGTACGTGGACACCTGGTTGTCAAACATCTCATTCCAAAATCATGTTCATTAACATGGAGTTGTTCTCCCCTTTGCTGCCATAACAGCCTCCACTGTTCTGGGAAGGTTTCCACAAGATGTTGGAACATTGCTGTGGGGACTTGCTTCCATTCAGCCACAAGAGCATTAGTGAGGTCGGGCACTGATGTTGGGATGATTAGGCCTGGCTCGCAGTCGGTGTTCCAATTCATCCCAAAGGTGTTTGATGGGGTTGAGGTCAGGGGTCTGTGCAGGCCGGTAAAGTTCTTCCACACTGATCGCGACAAATCATATCTGTATTGACCTCACTTTGTGCACGGGAGCATTTTCATGCTGTAACAGGAAAGGGCCTTCCCCAAACTGTTGCCACAAAGCTGGAAGCACAGAATCAGCTGGAATGTCATTGTATGCTGTAGCATTAAGATTTCCCTTAACCAGAACTAAGGGGCCCGAACCATGAAAAACAGCCCCAAACCATTATTTCTCCATCAAACGTTACAGTTGGCAATATGCATTCGGCCAGGTGTTCTCCTGGCATCCGCCAAACCCAGATTTGTCTGTGAGACTGCCAGATGGTGAAGCATGATTCATGGTGATCTTAGGCTTGTGTTTTCTGCTCATGGAAACCCATTTCATGAAGCTCCTGATGAACAGTTATTGTGCTGACGTCGCTTCCACAGGCACTTTTGGAACTCGGTAGTGAGAATTTTATTTTTTTAAATAAGCACAATGTTCAGACGCCCATTGACCCGAGCCTACCCCCTAACTAGAGATCTTGTCGTAGCATGTGAGAGTGCGATCAAGGATAATACCCCTGAAACCCCCTCTAGAACAGCGCCCTTGCTGCATCTGATGAAAAGACGTTGCAACAGAGCAGAGCATGTGAGCAGAGTTGAGCAGTCAGAAATCCCGCTCATCGCTCATGGAGCAGTTGCGTACCGCTCCACTAAAAACAACTCATAGCTCAAAAGAAAATAAAAAACTACTGCTCCAAATTTACTCCATTCATTAAAATCCCAATTTAAAAATCCCAATTTAACCAACACCCATCTATTTTTGTGACTACTTACCACTTGGTTTTGAAGTATTGAAACCAAACCATATGATTTGAATGAAAAGTATTTCATTAAACAACAGGAAAATGTGACTGTAAGAAACGCTCATCATTTCAAATAGGCTATATGTCGTATTAACAGCATGTAAAAAGCATATGAACACTATAGGTCAGGAGCCAGACAGCCAGATAGCCTAAGAAGGCACAAAAATAAATTATTTAGGCTAAATAATTTCAAGTCTATAGCCAAAAAAGAAATACATTGTGAAACATTTGTAAGTGTGACACTAGGCTGGCAGGGGCATTAAGCACTCAGCAATTTAACATTTCATGTATTAAATCATTATAGTCCATAAATTGCACATATAGGCTGTGACTTACTTAGAATTAAATACAAATTAAACAAAAAATGCCTTATTAGGTTAATTAGTGACTTTGAATTCATTTTTAGAAACACTGTCTGTGGCTTCAGGCTCATGCGATGGTGCCTGGAGAGCAGGCCAGCAGCGGATAATACCCTCTCAGTGCTTCCAGAGCCACTGGGGATGCTAAACACCCTTCGAGCAAATCTTGCCAGGCTGGGCAGGGATGCTTGGTTGTTTTTTTATTTTCTTCTGTAGGTAGACCTAACGGATTTTAGGTAAGATAACCCTATCAAAACAGAAAGCTCCTTGAAAGAGGCAATATGCCAGGCCTATTGGGCCAAAATCAATGATGGCCTATTGTATAGATAATAGAACGAACATTTACGAAACTTTTTAGAGATCAGATTTTTTTGGTTTATAAATACTTTGCTACAATAACACACTTAGCTAGCTACCCACCTCATTTCTTTCTGTTAGCATGTGCAATTAGTAAGTACACCAGCATGCTTTCGGGATACGTGTCTTTTCAGATTCCACAGTGATTATTTAGGTGTGGACACCACATCACCCCACTCCCTCATCTTTGTAAGTCACCTTGATTTAGCACCTGTGTGTTTTATCAGTTTCCTTATGAAAATATTTAGCGAACTCCGCGAAAGTAGCTAAAGCAAGGGGGGTATAGCAGCACACAAGTAGACTACTAATGCATGATGGGCCGGACATGCCCTGAGCTGGTGAAGTCAGCTCTACTGGAGCGGGCAAGAAGGCCAAAGCTCCAGCCTTCGGGAAACTCGCTCCACACTCCAGTCAAATTAGGTGCACTCCACTCCTCGCTCTGCTCCGCTCACATACTCTGCCTGAGAGTAGGTGACAGGAAGACCGGACAACAATCAGGAATACAGTGATCATGATCAAGTTTATGTAAAGTACCATTTAGCACAGAAATGGTCACATTATTAAACTGCTCAAAGGGGAAAAAAAGGAATCCCCATCCTTAATGTCCAACAATAAAATCTAGAGATGTACAGTCGCAGATACGAGTTTTGAGTGTTGTGGAGATTGAAGCTACTGAAAATAGGAAACAGCAGCAGAGCAGTGAATCATGTTTTGTGTGTTATCAACGTCAGCGACCAATACGATTGAATGGAGCAAACCCAAGTCGGTGCCAGTTGCACTGTGTGAGGATGATGCCTTTCAGGATTTGGAGTGAAGCTACCATATTATTTAAAGATGTGAAATGCTGTAATTAGATGTTTTGATTAGACAACAGTTTAAAAGCAGGTCAACTCTTGACATAACATGAGCCTTGGAAATGAAAAGGCATTAGAGGTATGGGGGATATGAAAATAGATATTCAATATTTAATTCATACTAGAAAATGATGGTAACAAGAAAACAACACATGATTTGACTAATCACAGCTTTAAGAACGTAAAATGGAACACCTTTTGGGTAAGGATCAATCGAATCTTTATCAAAATGTCAAAAGCCATAACTACACCCTAATCAGGTGTTGTAACATCTCCCAAGAACGAGGAAGAGAGAGACAGAGAAAAATAATGATCAAGGGAAAAGAATGAAGGAGAGAGGGTTAGGGTAAGGTTGTTAAAGGGAGAAGGTGGGCTGAGGAAACGGAGAGAAAAAAGTTGTGACAGTGGTCCACGTGTGCCAGATTGCCTAACATCCAAACGATTTGAAAATTATACTTTGCAAATAGCCCTGACGACTACTTTAAGTCTCTAGCTTCATGAAAACATCAAATATAACATGATTCAGGCCACTATAAAAGTGATATACAGTGCTATTGACCTGAGTAACTCAGAGCTTTGAAGGCCTAGTGTTATCAAAAAAGTAATTTCCTGTGTTTTATTTATATATATATATATATATATATATATATATACGTCTGCACTATGAAGTTTGAATAATACTGTGAAATAGTGAAAATTATGATAATGCCATTTTAGTGTAAAAAGCTGTTTAAAAAGACTGCCTGAAATTTCAGCCTGATTTGGTGGAATGGCGTATTGGTCTGCCCTGTGACATCACCAGGTGGTAAATTGGTTAATAGACCAATAAGAAAGAGTTCCAAACCTCTGTCAATAACGGCTAGTCTTCAGTTTTCCCCTCCCCACTCAGACCACTCGCAGATAGTCCTAGCAAAATTCTTGCTTGAGAAATTACTCTTTGCTAAGAATCTACTTGTTTCTTTTTGTCAATTTTAATTGAAAAACAGTCACCGTAAGGTATTTAATTGTTACCCAGAAACGATTTGATATTGAGATAAAAATGGGTTGCATTGGAGCCCAAGCCTAGCTAAATAAAATGGTAGGCCACAACAGTGTTAGGTACTAGCACATTGAAATATAATCATTGAGCAATTAAAAACCAAACACTTTAATAATCAAATCCCTGTTTGAGAGCTCATATTGTAATTAATACATGCGTTATGTGATAAGTTCTACTGTATGTAATTTACAGCATACCGATTGGTCCATTCGGCCATGTTTTGTAAGTCATAACATTGTTAGACCACCACTTAGTGACTCAGCACAAAGTGACTCAGTGACTCAGCACAAAAAGACACAAGCCAAAGACTGTTGACTGTCAGAACTGTAGGACATATACTGTAAGTGCTATCCAAAGAAATAACCAGGTAAACCTCTTGGAGGAACATTAAGGTATAAACACTTGAAGAAGAACATGGCACATTACATAAGCACATTACATTATATTACCATGAGCATTTTACACAATGAGCAGTCATACTCTTATAGGAAAATATAATATGTTCACCAAAAAAGAATAATCCCACAGTTATCAGTTTCTTCACACATGATCAAGTACCAGCTCCTCTTTTGTCCTCAAGATATGGAAAGCCTTTGAGAATGCAATGTGGTACTTGGGCAAGCATCGTACCCCCACCAGCCAACCCTTCAGTGCAGCCTTTGTCCACGCACGGCTCAGTCAGCTTTCGTGTTCCAGGCATGTGCATCATGCGTGGCATGGGCCAGGAGAGGGGGGCCACCAGGCCTCCTCACTGAGTTTTGCTGTCTGCAATCTTCTCTGGTTCCACATCAAGTTCAGTCAGACAGCAGTACAACACGATCTGGGTGTATTTGGTGACCCAGGCTGGCAAGGAAAGGGAGAGGGGGGAGAGAGAAAGAGAAATGTAAACAAGAGTTCAGGCAGAGTTTACGTTGGAAAAGCCCAAAATACATTTTGATATGTGGTTTCTTTAATGTGATACACCAGACTACTAAGTCACATTGGGGCTTGATAAGCAAAGCTCAGGGACAGACTGTGACATTGTGGACTGACAAACATGGCATTTCCTTGAACCACATTTAATGATATACTCCTAGTCCCCAGAGCCACCAGCCAAAAACAAACCGCTGAGTCTAAAAACAGTCTAATCAAATTACACTCGGAGGACTTGTTGTTCACTGGTCAACATGCATAGGATGCACAACAATCAATTTGTAACAACAGACAGAGCTGCAGTTGCTACAGTGATGATAACCTTCTGAAAACACCAAAAGGAGTCATTTATCCTTCCCGTCACCATCAATAGTAAATACATTGAGTGAACAAAACATTAAGGACACCTACTCTTTCCATGACAGAGACTGATCAGGTGAATCCAGGTGAAAGCTATGATCCCTTATTGATGTCACCTGTTAAATCCACTTCCATCAGTGTAGATGAACGGTGGAATCAGGTTAAAGAAGGATTTCTAAGCATTGAGACAATTGAGACATGGACTCTGTATGTGTGCCATTCAGAGGGTGAATGGGCAAGACAAAATATTTAAGTGCCTTTGAACGGGGTATGGTAGTAGGTGCCAGATGCTGCTAGGTTTTTCACACTCAACAGTTTCCCGTGTGTATCAAGAATGGTCCACCACCCAAAAGACATCCAGCCAACTTGACACAACTGTTGGAAGCATTGGAGTCAACATTGGCCAGCATCCCTGTGGAACGCTTCCGACACCTTGTAGAGTCCATGCTCCGAGGTATTGAGGCAAAAAAGGGGGTGCAACTCAATATTAGGAAGGTGTTCCTAATGTTTTGTACACTCAGTGTATATCTGTCTCTTGCCTACAGTGGCACTCTTTGTTAATCAGCCACCCACATAAACTCAGGCGTTCCTACAGACTTCCAACTTAGCACCCTTTACTAACATGCTTCAAAAAGATACCACATCTTTCGATTTTTCCAGGTCACACTTTCAACTTTTCATTCTTAAACATATGAATCCGCAACACATGAAAATGTGTGGACACGCCAGTCTGCTACACACAAGTTGAAATCATATTTGTTCAGACAGGAAATGGCAGAATTAGAATTCAAAATCACAAGAAACTTCCAAGACAGTTACTTTCTAGCTATGATGCATATGAATATTTTACGGTCATTTTCTGCAAAAATGGGGGACGGTTTGACAAACTCCTGGACTAAAAAGCACTTTCAAAAAAAACATTTCCATTTAGCGTGCTTTCAAGTCCTGAAGGAGTCTTAAAATGTCTCTGGGAAATCAGCCCTGTGTCTGTGTGTCTACAGCTCTGATCCTTACCATTTAGTCTGCATATAAACTTGGGCCTCCTGTCTTCAGGCAGGTATATGGCCACGTAGTAGACAGGCACTCCAGACAGGGCGATGCCGATCCCTATGAGGGAGTTAATGGTATCGCCGTACAGAGGGACGATGACCAGGAACAGACTGCACAGGCAGTAAACGAAGGGAAAGAACAGGGAGAGCTGTGGAGAGGAGCTAGTGGTTAGCCGGGATACAGCAGGTCAAACGACGGTGATGATACACAACTACGCAGATGCAAGTTTACTCATCTCGTCTGTATGTGTGTGAGAGAGTGAGACAAGCCAATCAAACACACAGACTCAAATTCAGACACCAAATCTTTCGAGCATTACCTTAACAGGTCTGTGTCTGTCTGGCTGAGTGAAGCGCAGGTAGATGAGGCCGGCCACAGACAGGCCCACGTAGAGCCAGTAGCTGAAGCTGAAGTAGTTGATGAGCTGGAACACGTCCTCCACGCACAGAAAGATCAAGCCCATCAACCCCTGCAAGAACACACAACCCAGGGATGAGTGACATTCCACTGTGGGTCTGATCCGAATGCACCATAGACTAGTGTTTCTCGAAAGATGGATCACAGATTCCTTTTGGGTTGCTTCAGGTGGGCCATGGCCCGCACTTGTGACCTGAGAGATATACTATACAGTAAGATATCAAAAAGAGAGCATTATGCTCTATGGAGATGTGATGTCACTCACGTTGAATATGAGGGCCGGGACAGGTGTGTAGCGCTCCGCCTGGATCATACTCAGACTGTTTGGAAGGTGTCCCTCTCTCGCCCCCACGAAAAACAACCTGGACAGGGCATTCAGCGGCCACAATGGAATGTTTCAGCGCTTCGGATGTAAAACTTGATTTTAATATCTGAGGTGGTCTAACCACAGGTTGATTGTAGGACTTTGAAATATCTCAGATAACGTCCATTGCCAGTCATTGAAGGGATAAAGGTCTGGCTTTCAATGACCACTAACTAGTTCAATACGTTTTCACTATCATGCTACATGCTCCAATTATGCTAGCTGGGTGATTGTTTACATTGGTTGCTGAATAACCATCTAACAAACTTTTTAAAAAGTTTTGAGGAAACAATAACACCTTAGATGCATGTAAAAAAAAAAGAAAGCTAAAACTTCAAAAAAGTGAACTATCCCTTTAAACTTCAGAAAATGTGGTCAGTACCTGGAGGCAGCGATGATGGAGGCGTTGAGTCCTCCATAGCAGGACATGGCCACGGAAATGGGAATGATCCATTTGAACGGTCCCAGGACCGCATTTCCAAAAGTCTGTGGGATTAGATGAAATGGGTTCAGTAAAATACACTGAACAAAAATAAACACAACATGTAAAATGCTGCTTCCATGTTTCATGAGCTGAAATAAAAGTTCCCAGAAATGTCCATATGCACAAAAATATTATTTCTCTCAAATTTTGTGCAATTTTTTTACATCCCTGTTACGGAGCATTTCTCATTTGCCAATATAATCCATCCATCTGACAGGTGTGGCACATCAACAAACTGATTAAGCAGCATGATCATTACACAGGTGCACCTTGTGCTGGGCACAATAAAAGGTCACTATAAAATGTGCGGTTTTGTCACACAACACAATGCCTTGGAGCGTTCAATTGGTATGGCAATTGGTATGGTGACTACAGGAATGTCCACCAGAGCTGTTGCCAGAAAATGGAATGTTCATTTCTCTACCATAAACAGCATCCAACCAATGTTCCCTCTAAGCTTGGTCTTAAAGGGGCAGTGTTGTATTTTGAGACAGGCTTGAATAATCTAAGTAGCCAATAAGCAGAGGGTAGCATAATTTGTCTAATTCTCTGTAATAATGGTATGGGAATAATAATGCATTATATTTTGTAAAGCCAATTTGACCACTGTCTGAAACTGTAACTTAAAGCGGGTACAATCTTAGCGTTCACAGTAAACGCACGCTGGAAGTTGCACAGAACCTCTCGTTTTAAAGAATTCAGCAGTACGTCCAACAGGCCTCACAACCGCAGGCCACGTGAATGGCGGTGTGTGTGCGAGCAATTTGCTGATGTCAACGTTGTGAACAGAGTGCTCCATGTTGGCGGTGGGGTTATGGTATGGGCAGGCATAAGCTACGGACAACGAACACAATGGCTTTTAATCAATGGCAATTTCAATGCACAGAGATACCGTGATTAGATCCTGAGGCCCATTTTCTTTTTAATGGTATCTGTGACCAACAGATGCATGTCTGTATTCCCAGTCATGTAAAATCAAAAGCTTAGGGCCTAATGAATTTATTTCAATTGACTGATATTTTTGAAAATGTTGCATGTTGCAGTTATATTTTTGTTCAGTATATTATCAAAGGTATATAATTATTATATTTAAAACACACCGTCGAATTCAGAGTGCTATCACGTATGTTGCACGCAACAACGTGTCTTCTAGTAAAATAACTACATTTCCTGAAACTATTCAAAATGGTAATCTCGGGTTTATCTGATATATTGTACTGTAGTACTGTCTAACAACACAGAACACGAACACAGAGACCAGTCACATGATCTTAACAGCCTCATATTTGGCCCTATTTTTAGCACGTGGGTCAGAGGGTTCTCACCACAGCGACGGCGTCACTGGCTAGTAGAGAGGGCATGTCCAGAGCCACATAATAGGCCACGTTGGTCAGCAGGTAGATGATGGTCACAATGGGCATGGAGATGGCAATGGCCAGAGGCAGGTTCCTATAGAAATAAAGAAGTCCAAGAGGTCAATAGGTCAGCGAAACAAATCCATCATTTTCATTTAGTGGATGAGGCCATTTTCAATACTTCTTATACACAAATATTTATTTTAAATGTTTGGGAAAAACTGGTGATTGTTTGTTACTAAAAGAAGCTATCATCGATAAGAAAATATCCATCATCATTATAAAAGGTTCCCTGAACAACATTTTTCGGACTCTTGTACAATAGACCCAAGTATAAATAAACCCAATGCAAATAAACATTTGTCTCTATTTAAGACGTAACCTTGTCCTTTCTTCACCACCATGCCAAATTAGGCCTTTGAGCATGGCTCCCATTTTACCCCTGGTGCGTAATCATCGTATCACCATCCAAATATACAGTCCAATCATGAATAGTGATGTTGTCTTTGCTCTAAGGGCAGAAAGTGTTGGGTGAAGGGGGCATGGCTAATTGGGGATGACACTACTGACGCAGCTACTCTGAATATGGGCTGAACTCAAATTAAACCGGGCACGAGGTACAGCGATAAACAGTACAGTATGAAATATGTTTGAGTTCATAATGGACGAAGGCTATGAGAGTCTAAGAGAGGAGATATATCCTTTGCTGGGTGTATAACGCCTGCTGGGTGTATAACGCCTGCTGGGTGTCTAACGCCTGCTGGGTGTATAACGCCTGCTGGGTGTCTAACGCCTGCTGGGTGTCTAACGCCTGCTGGGTGTATAACGCCTGCTGGGTGTATAACGCCTGCTGGGTGTATAACGCCTGCTGGGTGTATAACGCCTGCTGGGTGTATAACGCCTGCTGGGTGTATAACGCCTGCTGGGTGTATAACGCCTGCTAACAAGTCCACCGCTCTCTGGGCTAAGACAGATCCGATCAACAACAACAAAAATAGGAATAAAAATCAAGCATGTATAATGCCTTGTAAGACTTGCCATGAGAATGTATGGCCCCGTTACAAAAGAATGTGGAAACAGGGAGATTACCTCTCTGGGTTCTGGATCTCCTCTGTGACAAAGTTGAGTGTGTCCCAGCCAGAATAGGAGAACAGAGCAGAGTAGAGGGCCAGAGCTATAGGCCCAGGCTCCGTGGAGGAACCCTCAAATGGATTCTGAAAGTTCTGGGTTTCTCCTACAGGCAGGAGGGAGAAATAGAGAGATGGGGCGGAGAGAAAGAGAAAAGTAGCATTAATCCCTTCTATTGCGTATCTTTCCATTTTTTCCCCCCTTGTCACTCTGAACATTCAAAGGGGCAATCTGAGATTGGTGATTCGTTTTTGTGATTCATTTTTTAAATTAACGATATACAATATGCCCAGTGATTCCTTATATACAGTATCTTCTAAATGCCTCATGAACTTAGTTAAACAACATAAAGATTATTTTGCTCCATTGTTTGTAAATAATATAATTGTAAACAAACACTAAATAACCTCAAAAGTATATTGTCATGGATAGTCAGTCCTCGTAACCATAGCTTTGTCTATGAATTGGAGTGTGGTTACATTTCTTCAGCCTCATCCCTCAGTGTTTACCAAAACTGTGGCTGGGTGTATGCTTTGCTATTGTTTGTACTGCAGATTTCCCCTTTAAAGGGATGTTAATCATTTTATTGTCAAATTCCCTAGGGTATCGTTTCGGAGAATGTAGCAATGCTAGTGAAAAGGGATTGTTCCCGTTAGCAATGCTTTCAAAAGCATGGGGAAAGGGCTCTCTCGTCCACATAAAGGGGTGCCCTCCCTCACTATTCCCCGTGCTTTAAAATGGCTGCTAACAGAAGGAGCCATTCCGCTAGCAGTGCTACATTCTCCGAAAATGTTAGCCAGATTATAGTGGACGTTGCTAAATAACAAGCTAGCAAACCATTTTTAAAAAACGGCATGGAGGAAGTCGACAATCAGCAGAAAAAAGTGAATCTTCCGCCCATATCCCCTCCACATCACAATCTCTCCTACCTTTGGCTATCTTCATGATACCTATAATGATGATGAGGATGAGTGACATGAGCTTGGCGTAGGTGAACAGATCCTGGACCATGGTTCCCCACTTAACGTAGGCACAGTTTACAAAGATAAGCATGCCTGGCGGAGAGAGGGAGAGAGGGGTGGGGGGGGTGAGAGAGATGATATGCTGTAGGAAACAGATGCAAAGTAGAGGAGAGAAAAAAAAGGACAAAGCAGAACAAAAGTAGAACATAGATTTTTTGTTGTTGTTGTAATATCTGTGTGCTCCTGAGTTGCCCCTTCCAAATCCCAAAATAGCTGATCTCTGTCACAGAACAATCTGTACTGTTTGTGTAACTGAGACCAATGGTAACTGAAGCAGAGGGAAAGGCAAGCACCTCACATCCCTTCACTGCCATGAAACTGATGGAACAGAGATGACACACTACTGGCGGACAAAAAAGAATAATGGCATGTGTGTGTGTCTCTCTCTCACTCCATAATGATGAGTCAAACGTGTGTGTGTGTGTGTGTGTGTGTGTGTGTGTGTGTGTGTGTGTGTGTGTGTGTGTGTGTGTGTGTGCGTGCTTGCGAGGAGAAACCAAACTTCAGTCAAACCAATCTAGGGCCCAATTATATGTCCTGACCAGGAGATAACCATTTAATGGGGCCTGTTTTACACAGACAAGTACTGTAGTTACTAGGTTAATGAACCACAGACACAGATCGTAGTTGATTCATGCTGGCTGTCAGCCTCTCTTGCATTAGTGGCAGATGTCTCTGGGCTGAGGGAAACTCTAGTCTGGACAGTGTGGCTGAATCATGGCATTGCTGCTCTCTAACCTAAATACCAGCTCAGTGCCAATTTCAGATGGCCAAGAGGAGCCGCACAAAGCAAAGTGGGTGCAGGGCTATTTTAATGCTCTGACTGGGCATTGAGTTGAGGATGTGTTTGCGTGACTAAAGAGAGTGGTTTATCTGAATATGGCCTTATTCCAGTAAAGAAACATACAGTACCATTACACAAAAACAAAATAACTTTCCAAAACACCCTTCATTCCAAAAATAGAGCCAAGTCAATTATATTCTTCACAATCACATGTTTAGACAGACATGAACAGACACACCTCTACCAAAAGCCTCTCAAAGAACAATTCTGGAAATGTTTTGAGTCTTTACCTAAAATAGTCATTTTTACTAGACCCTAGTTAGAAATTGATAAAACCCCAATAGAAATTGATAAAACCCACGGTTTCTGGGACACGGACAAATAGCTTTTTAGTTCAGGACTAGGTTAAATCTTTGTCCGGGAAACTGGTCCATAAAGTCTTCATTTGTAACTTAATGTTAGTGGTAAAAACAAACAGAGGCAGGTCCCTTACAGATGCAGGCGGCAGCAATGAGGCGGATGGCGTCGTAGGGGGGCTGGCAGGTGGGGTACCACGCCTCCACTAGATAGTTGGCGAAGGTCAGCGAGATGACCGCCTGGCTGGCCGGCTCAATGAGCAGGATGGACGTCCACAGCCTGATAAAAGCTAGGAAACCGCCAAACGACTCCAGGATGTAAGCGTAACTAGCGCCCGATTTTGTGATTGTGGTTCCCAGCTCTGCATAGCACAGTGCTCCGAAAACGGAAAAGATGCCGCCGAGAGCCCAGATGACTAGCGATAGCCCATAGGAGCCGCTGTGCATGAGGACGCCTTTAGGTGAGACAAAGATTCCAGAGCCAATCATGTTGCCCACGATGAGGCAGATGCCATTGGGGAGGGAAATCTCACGCTTCATTTGCATCTTTTCTTCGCCACCATTCGGTGTCTTTAGGTCGTCGCTGGACTCGGCCTGCGAGCCGGGGCAGAGCGATCGCGACATGGCAGCCAGCTTCTCTCTCATTCTGCCTTAATGTGGAGCTGAGGAAAACAGGAAGTTAAAGGTCAAATTAATAAAAATGTATTCCGATTAAAATATTAGACAGGGCCCACCCTCAGTTAATTCCGAAACCAATTACACTAAAAAAACTGTGCCAATCTTTCACTTTAGTTTTGTTCGATTTTGGGGTGAAGTATCTCTTTAAGTTTGGATTGGCCTAAGGGGCTCCCTGATACTAAAACCGAAACAATTCTCCTGCCATGTCCTCTAAAGGAGAGCCAGAGCACCTGCTCTCTTAGATCTTCAGCAGGGTCAAATATACATTCTATGCAATTGTTATTGTACAAATGGACACAATGTCCTGGTCACAAGTAAGTCTCCTCTACCATGGTCGTCTACACAAAGAGTTCAAGTCACGGGTAGAAAACAAATCGATAAACCCAATGATCTAGTGATAAAATATAGTAAAAAATATATATACATTTACTGCACCACCTACCTGTTATCTACAAGAGAACAAGGGTCACAACAGAGAATCAGGGATTTTCCTCTTCTAAGGCTGAATGCTCAAACGTCGACCAGTCATGTCCCCACAAGATGAGTTTCCTGATTCTAAGATAACTGGTGGAGCTCACACAGTTGAGAGGTAGCAACAGGACGGTCAGTGTTGCAATCCCAGTGCAACGGCTGTTTTCCCAGCGATGACGCCCTCTCTCCTGCTATTTCGGGAGAATGTCGGTACTCAGAAAGAGAGCCTCCCCCCACTCTTCTTGCCCTGAGGGAGTCCAGATAAACGTGGGATGCAGTTCACTGGGCCGAGTAAAACCAAACCAAAATGTTTACGTGGATATTATTGTGGAGTCAAGTCCCATCATTGATCCCACTCAAGTATACTTGAATTACTTTGTAGCTGCATATTCCTGTACTGTAAAGACTAGGCCGAGACTTGAATGATGAAATCTATCATAGTACGGCCCCCGACCATTTCGTTTTCGCAACAAGGCAGTCACAAACAAACATGGCCTCTAATATAAGGGAAACATTTTACATTGACAGTACACAGGAAGTCATGATACCATGTCTGAACAGTAGTATGGTGGGGGTAATGAAGAAAAGAGGCCTAGAGTACAACCATAAGCTGATTATGGAAGGTTGTATAAGGTGATATACAAGAAAATAGAATATCAAGTGTGACTGACTACATAGGGCAGCGTTTCCCAAACTCAGTCCCCGGGACCCCAAGGGGTGCACGTTTTGTTTTTTTGCCCTAACACTACACAGCTGATTCAAATGATCAAAGCTTGATGATTACTTGATTATATGAATCAGCTCTGTAGTGCTAGGGCAAAAACCTAAACATGCACCTCTTGGGGTCCCGAGGAACGAGTTTGGGAAACTGTGACATAGGGAGTATTGTGACGACCCTCCCACTCTGTCTGCTGTGTTCTTTCTCTTTCCTCTTGTTTTCCTTATTAGGATGTTGGCGGGCGGAGCTGGGAGGGTCGTCAGCGATATGGGACACACCTGGGCCCGGGTGTGTCCCGGGATAAATACACCTCTTCCCCATTCATTGAGGAGACTCTCAGATTTTGGTTGTGGCATTTTTGTGGCTGTTTTGTTTGTTTGCTTTGGCACCTTTCAACACCCCTCATTATCACATTTATGCACGCAACCACACTCACTTACACTACTGATGACTGACTACACACACCATTGTTAATTGTATTTACGTTACTTCAGTTAATAAATATATTTTTGGTATTCCTTATCTCCATGTTGTCTCCCTTTTTGTTATGGACTTCGAGCCAGTTCGTGACACTATTGAAACCAGAGCATTGCTATCTCATCACAAGATGTCTTCTAGTATAGAAGGAATCATGCATGGTAGGGAATATGGATTCATAATATGGCAATCAGTGAAAATATGAGGCTGTAAGTAACAAACAAAAACAATCCCAGGAAATAGACATATCTGATATGGGCAGAAAGCTTAAATTCTTGTTAATCTAACTGCACTGTCAAATGTACAGTAGCTACTACAGTGAAAGAAAACCATGCTATTGTGAGGAGAGTGCACAGTTATGAACTTGAAAATGTATCAATAAACCAATTTGACCCATTTGGGCAGACTTGATACAACATTTCGAACAGAAATGCAATGGTTCATTCGATCAGTCTAAAACGTTGCACTGTACACTGATGCCATCTAGTGGCCAACATCTAAATTGCACCTAACCTGGAATAATACATTGTAGCTTTTCTACTCCATTTCAAACATCAAGGAAAAATAAAACAATACGCATGTTTTTTTTCTTTGTATTGTCTCCTACATTCATTTCACATTTCCACAAACTTTAAAGTGTTTTCTTTCAAATGGTATCAAGAATATGCATATCCTTGCTTCAGGTCCTGAGCTACAGGCAGTTAGATTTGGGCTGTCATTTAGGTGAAAATTGAAAAAAAGGATCAGATCCTTTAAGAGGTTTTAATGACAAAGCGCACTGGTATCTAAAACGTCATAGCATACAGTGATGTGAAAAAGTATTTGTCCCCTTTCTAATTGTCTCTACTTTTGCATATTTTTGATACTGAATGTTATTAGATCTTCAACCAAAACCTAATATTAGATAAGGGAACTGGAGTGAACAAATAACACAATTACATACTTATTTCATTTATTTCATAAACAAAGTGATGCAACACCCACTGCACCTGTGTGAAAAATGAATTGCCCCCTTACACTCAACTTGTTGTGCCACCTTTAACTGCAATGACTCCAACTCTGTTTTAGTGTTTAGAAATACAGTATATGCACTCTGTGTATCTAGTCCCCCCCATTCAAAGGCTAATAAGTATTTGTACAAATTCACTTATAGTGATTTAAATGTAGTCAAAGTTTATTTGGCCCCATATTCCTAGGACACTAGGAACTTGTTGGATGCATTTGTTTTGGTTGTGTTGTGGATTATGCTGTGACCAATAGAAATTAATGTGTCATGGGTGTCGTAAGGATTAGACCAAAACGCAGCGGGAATGTGTATACTCATCTTTTTAATAGGCAGAAAGAAGGAAAACCAAAACAAAACACACGTATACAAAAAAACCAACGACGATAACAGTCTTGTAAGGCACACAGCTAAACAAGAAACAACTAC
Organism: Salmo trutta; assembly: GCF_901001165.1. NCBI lineage: Eukaryota > Metazoa > Chordata > Actinopteri > Salmoniformes > Salmonidae > Salmo > Salmo trutta. The sequence goes on from NC_042977.1 coordinate 10,979,628, forward strand.
ACACAAAATCCCATAAAAAACACCCCTCTTAAATAGGACCTTCAATTAGAAGCAACTAGGAGCAGCTGCTTCCAATTGAAGGTCAACCCAACAAACACCACATAGAAATAGACATACTAGAACATTACCCAACAAACCCCGAAACACTCTAAACAAACACCCCTCTCAAAACAGAACATAGCCCAACAAACCCCGAAACACTCTAAACACACACCCCTGCCACGTCCTGACCAAACTACAATAACAAATAACCCCTTTACTGGTCAGGACGTGACATAATGTATTGGATAATCATGAATGATGAGTGAATAATGATGAGTGAGAACGTTACAGAGGAACAAAGATCATACCCCACCCAAAAATGCTGATGCTAATGGTGAAAGGTTAGCATTTTTTGGGGGGGACGGGCTATGATCTTTGTTCCTCTGTAACTTTCTCACTCAGCATTATTCACGATTCATGTTTATCTATATGCATCCATATGAAAGTTGCTACACATAGGATTTCTTTGAATTTTTGCATTGTAATTTCAGAAAATGTCCATAAAATACCGGATCTGGCGCTAATAGTGGAATGACAGTGTTTCACAATACAGGTTTCATTCACATTTTTGACAGATGGAATTTTAGGACTTTTCCATGACTTCTAACAATATTTCCATGACCAACCATTAACGACGCCTCTATGTACGTTTAACGAAGTGTAATGTGGTATCGACACTGGGAGGCTGCTCTCTGATCCCATGGACCATCTCCTGTGGTTGTGCAAGGCACTTAAACCCCCCGCAAAGTAGAACACCAGTTAGGCAACTCTATAAAACACCTGTGGTCAACCCTTAATCTGGAGAGCTAATTGGGTGTGAAGGCTTTTGATCAAGCCCGGCTCAAACACATCAGAGCGATTTTTATCAAGGTCCAGTTGAGCAGCTCATTTCTAAAATGTGGTTTGTTTAAAGTGGGACTGGAATAAAAGCCTGCACACCCATTAGCTCTCCTGGAGGATGGTTGGCCACCCTTGATGTACAACATTGCAACATTACAACCAAATACATTTCATGACTTTTGAAATAACTTACTAGTTGAATACACCAAGTGTACAAAACATTAAGGACACCTGCTCCTTGACAAAGACTGACCAGGTGAATCCTGATGAAAGCTACGATCCCTTGTTGATGTCACTTGTTAAATCCACTTCAAATCGGTGTAGATGAAGGGGAGGAGGCAAGTTAAAGAAGGATTTTTGAGCCTTGAGACAATTGAGACATGGATTGTGTATGTGTGTCATTCAGAGGGTGAATGGGCAAGACAAAAGATTTAAGTGCCATTGCACGGGGTACAGTAGTAGGTGCCAGGCGCACCGTTTTGTGTCAGGAACCGCAACGCTGCTGGGTTTTTCACGCTCCAAAATGTCCTGTGTGTATCAAGAATGGTCCACCACCCAAAGGACATCCAGCCAACTTGACAACTGTGGGAAGCATTGGAGTCAACATGGGCCAGCATCCCTGTGGAACGCCTTCGATAAGTTGTTAAGTCCATGCCCCGACGAATTGAGGTTGTTCTGAGGGCAAAAGGGGGGGTGCAACTCAGTATTAAATGTCTGTACATTCAGTGTATATCAAAGTTCAAATGGCTCTGGTTGGCTACAAATATTTTTTATTCAGCTGAAGCAAGCGCACACATTTTTTTTGTTTAGTCATGTTAATCTTAGCTACCTTAGAAGTGTTTGCAGGCTGCCTGAACCGAATCCCAACTAATACAAACTCGAAGTGAATCGTTCGTTTCGTAAAAACAAGAATGAATCAACTTTGTATGTATCGTTTAAATGAATCAACTTTGTATGGTCTTATTCGCGAGTGTCGGTGATACGTTTTTTGGGACATGACAAAAACATCAATACATATTAATAATAGCTAAACAGTCAACTAAAGGTTACAATATATGTTTTGAATTTTTATTTTTTTATTTCACCTTTATTTAGCCAGGTAGGCTAGTTGAGAACAAGTTCTCATTTGCAACTGCAACCTGGCCAAGATAAAGCGTAGCAATTTGACACATACAACAACACAGAGTTACACATGGAATAAACAAAACATACAGTCAATAATACAGTAGAACAAAAGAAAACAAAAAGTCTATATACAGTGAGTGCAAATGAGGTAAGTTAAGGCAACAAATAGGCCATGGTGGCGAAGTAATTACAATATAGCAATTAAACACTGGAATGGTAGATGTGCAGAAGATGAATGTGCAAGTAGAGATACTGGGGTGCAAAGGAACAAGATAAATAAATACAGTATGGGGATGAGGTAGGTAGATAGATGGGCTGTTTACAGATGGGCTATGTACAGGTGCAGTGATCTGTGAGCTGCTCTGACAGCTGGTGCTTAAAGCTAGTGAGGGAGATATGAGTCTCCAGCTTTAGAGATTTTTGCAGTTCGTTCCAGTCATTGGTGGCAGAGAACTGGAAGGAAAGGCGGCCAAAGGAGGAATTGGCTTTGGGGGTGACCAATGAGATATACCTGCTGGAGCGCGTGCTACGAGTGGGTGCTGCTATGGTGACCAGTGAGCTGAGATAAGGCGGGGCTTTACCTAGATGACCTGTAGCCAGTGGGTTTAGCGACGAGTATGAAGCGAGGGCCAACCAACGAGAGCGTACAGGTCGCAATGGTGGGTAGTGTATTGGTGACAAAACGGATGGCACTGTGATAGACTGCATCCAGTTTGTTGAGTAGAGTGTTGGACGCTATTTTATAGATGACATCACCGAAGTCAAGGATCGGTAGGATGGTCAATTTTACGTGGGTGTGTTTGGCAGCATGAGTGAAGGATGCTTTGTTGCGATATAGGAAGCCAATTCTAGGTTTAATTTTGGATTGGAGATGCTTAATGTGAGTCTGGAAGGAGAGTTTACAGTCTAACCAGACACCCAGGTATTTGTAGTTGTTCACATATTCTAAGTCAGAGCAGTCCGGAGTAGTGATGCTGGACGGGCGAGCAGGTGGGGGCAGTGATCGATTGAATAGCATGCATTTAGTTTTACCTGCATTTAAGAGCAGTTGGAGGCCACGAAAGGAGAGTTGTATGGCATTGAAGCTCGTCTGGAGGTTAGTTAACACAGTGTCCAAAGAGGGGCCAGAAGTATACAGAATGGCTACCTAGTTATTAGTCTGTTCTCTATCATATTTTGTAGGGTATATAGGCCAACCTGCTGCTGCAATATCCGACTGTCTCTCCTTGACTAACGGCCCACTCGTGTACTCGCAAACACAGACAGGCTAAAGCGTCATTCCGATCTTGGTTGATATGTAGATTTTTTTGATTGATTAAAATATTTAAAAACTGTGCCAAAATGAATTACATTAAAATAAATCCCCATTACTTTTCCAACACTATTTGGGATTTGATTAATTCCCCAAACTTTTCCAGGTCTTAAAAACACCAATTTAAAATTCCATGACTTTCCAGGATTTTCATGACAATACAAACCCTGACATTATTACCACAGATAGAACAATGAGACAGATATTTCACTATAGATGTATAAATGTGAAGCATCCGGTTGGCGTTTCCACTACCAAATATGGTAGTGAGAGGAAGCCCACTGGTTGGCAGTGGGAAAAGATGGAAAGTGATGGATTTTGGCCGACATTCTGCAAATATTCTCATCAATTAAACATTTGATCTCAGTATAGTTTTCTGTTCCGAAAACTAAAATCTATTATGAAAAGAACGGACTAAGTTAATAAGACTTTACTCTTGGCAAAAGTATTTTTTAAATGGCGCTGTTTAGGAGTGGAAAGGCGAATTGAGTTACTGCACACACGCACTTCACAGAGTAGGCGTTCCCTAACGGAAATTTGCAGATGTAACTAGAACCCACCAATAGTATATCGCTAGCGCGGGCTTGTTCTGCCCACCTACTTGCTTGTTCTGCTCAATATGACTAATTTGTTCCCATTGAAAACGACAAGCTGTGGTCTATCTTGGTGTATTGGTATTACTGTCCGCCAGTGTTGTTGATGGGCTGTGATATTCGCCTAGTGATTTCTCCCGCCAGAGCGGCATCTGTTAAACGAGAGAAAGCTCTTCTGACTTTGTGGCTGTGTTATATAGTGGAAATCGCTCTGTAATTTCCTGGTTGCTACCACCATCTTCAAACAGCGGTTTTGGTTCACCAGATTTAAATATCTATAAAAACGATGTATTTGTTTTATTTAAAATATATCTACACAACTGTAGATGGTACAATGAATCGTTACATTATGCAGTGCTTGTTTTCTTACACAAACTGAAATTGAGCGAACAGTGTAGATTTTTAGCAACCAGGAATTCAGCGATTTCCACTAGATAACGCAGCCACAAACTCAGAACAGATTTCCCAGATGCAGCTGAAACAGGATAAATCAATAGGCGAATATCAAAGCCAATCACAACACTGGCAGGTAAGTAATACTGTGAAACACTTATCATTCCACTGCTAACGCCAGATATATTATGGACATTTTATGAAATGACAATGCAAATTTGTTTTATGTAGAAGTGTAGAAAATATTATATTCTTACTTACAATAAAAGTGACACCAAAATGACAATACATTATTCATAATTCAGTTCCTATTGGGCAAAACATAAACCGAAACACAGCCAAAACAAACTGCAAATATATCCAACAAGTTTGTTTAGCCACAAGCTTAATGTAGTCATTCTGTGCTAGAAATACAGGACCAAATGCAAAACTTTTGACAACTTGAATATACTAATTTGTCCAAATTCTTATAGAAAAAAAATACTTATAGAAAAAAAATTCTTATAGAAACTTCAAATGGGGCGGGCTAGATACATCAAGTGCTTTCATTTCTAAACGGTAAAACATATGTATGAAACAGATATGTATGAAAATACCCTCAAATAAAAGGTCTGAAAGGTTCTGTACTATCCCCACATATGAAACATTTGATCTCAAATCCAAAATGTGTATAGAGCCAAATTCCCAAAAAATGGCTATACTATCCAAATAAATATGTAGTGGAGTGTACATACATATTATGTATGCAGGATCTTTGATAGATTGTTGATTGTAGATGTGAAAAAAGTACATAAATAGACATGGAGAAAACAGAAGGCTGTCCAGGAATGTACCAATGTTGATGGCTGCTTGAAGGCATTCCATGTAAAACAATGATTTCTTCAGACACTTTTCTAACATAACAGACAAATAATGGCTTTGAACAATGCAAGAGTTAGACTAAAGATAAATAGAATAGTGGAATAAAAAAGTGTGAAATACATATCCAATGAGTTGTAGTTATACAACATTTTGCCCCACAATATATTAAGGCGAATATAAATCAAATTACAATCTAATTTAATCAAATCTGGAGTTTTGTGGAAATATCATGTGGGAAAACAATTGTGGAAAATAATACATTGGATGAGGCACAGTATCAATGACATGGCAGTAAAAGTCCAGAGGATTGTGGAAGAGATTCTCTCCTGGCTGGCTTTGGCTCGCCAGTTGCCACCCTACACCACAGACCATTGGCACAGCACATGTTCCAATTCAACAAATGCTGAAAACAAACTCACAATTACACCCTTGTCAACAATGTTCCTTGTTAAATCTACAACAGCACAAATACAAAATAGGTAAGAACACTTAGATTAACCTCACCCAGTGCTCCTCAATTCCGGAAGGTCACAAATGTCGGGCATGGACCCGAGGTCTTTATACTTAGCCACAATGCCTTCAGCACCCATTTAAGGAAGTGCAGTGATGATAAGGCCTCTAGAAACAACACATCTCTGCATTAGTTCCCTATATGGAGTCAATGCATGCACACATCACTGACAGAGAGAAACAGAAACTAAGGAAGAAAGAGAGGATGGTGAGTGAGATAACCACGGGAAATTAATAGTTTTTATCAGGAAATTGCTTAACTACAGTGCGTTTTGGCACTTAGTCATTTCTGAGTATGTTTTAGCAGAGGTTGAAGCAGATGAAACTGGCATAACAGTCATGACACAGGGACCCTGATGAGGCCTCTACAGGCGAGACTGTGCATTGTAGACAGCTAACGCTGGTTGACTTGGACAAACAAGACAAACTGGCACAAACAGACAGAAAAACACAGGTATAAATACCCAGGGGATAAGTGGGGAAGATGGGCAACACCTGGAGGGGGGTGGAGATAAGCACAGGTGAAACAGATCATGGCGTGACACATACGCACAAAAAGCCTATTTGTCTCAAATTTTGTGCACAAATTTGTTTATATCCCTGTTAGTGAGCATTTCTCCTTTGCCAAGATAATCCATCCACATGACAGGTGTGGCATATAAAGAAAATGTGCAGTTGTCTCACACAACGCCACAGCTGTCTCAAGTTGAGGGAGCGTGCAATTGGCATGGTGACTGCAGAAATGTCCACCAGAGATATTGCCAGAGATTTTAATGTTAACATAAGCCTCCTCCAAAGTTGTTTTAGAGAATATGGCAGTACGTCCAACCGGCATCACAACAGTAGACGATTTGTAACAATGCCAGCCCAGGACATCCACATCCAGCTTCTTTACCTGCAGGATCGTCTGAGACCAGCCACCCGGACAACTGAAGAACTTCTGCACAAATTGTCAGAAACCGTCTCAGGGAAGCTCATCTGCATGCTCGTCATTCTCACCAGGGTCTTGATCTGACTGCAGTTCGGCGTCCTAACCAACTTTAGTGGGCAAATGCTCGCCTTCGATGTCCACTGGCACACTGTAGAAGTGTGCTCTTCATGGATGAATCCCGATTTCAAATGTACTGGGCAGATGGCGTGTATGGCATCGTGTTGGTGAGCGGTTTGCTGATGTCAATGTCGTGAACAGAGTGCCCCGTGTTGGCAGTGGGGTTATGGAATGGGCAGGCATAAGCTACAGTCAACAAACACAATTGCATTTTATCGATGGCAATTTGAATGCACAGAGATACCGTGACGAGAGCACCAGGCCCATTGTCGTGCCGTTCATCTGCCGCCATCACCTCATTTCAGCATGATAATGCACGGCCCCATGTCGCAAGGAACTGTACACAATTCCTGGAAGCTGAAAATGTCCCAGTTCTTCCATGGCCTGCATACTCACCAGACATGTCACCCATTTAGCATGTTTGGGATGCTCTGGATTGAGGTGTGTTTCAGCATGTTCCAGTTCCAGACAATATCCAGCAACTTTCCACAGCCATTGAAGAGGAGTGGGACAACATTCCACAGGCCACAATCAACAGCCTGATCAACTCTATGAAAAGGAGATGTTTTGCTGGTTTTCTGATCCACGCCCCTACTTATCTGTGACCAATAGATGCATATCTGTATTCCCAGTCATGTGAAATCAATAGATTAGGGCCTAATGAATTTAATTGACTGATTTCCGTAGATGAACTGTAACTGAATAAAATCTTTGAAATTGTTGCATGTTGCATTTATATTTTGGTTCAGTGTAGTTGGCCCCTTCGACAACAGCCTCAAGGCTATAAATGACTGCCTACCTAGAGCAGATAGTTACATTAGACTGTGACTTTACAGTGTAATCACTGTTACGGTATATACAGTATATATTCCATTAGTGTAAAAGCTACCGTATGCTTCAATTCCCAGTCATGTGTACCAGGAAGCTCCCTTTGCTACTTGAGACCTGTCTTTTTCAGACAACTGAGGATGGATCACTGAATGAAACATGAAGTCCATGCAATTCATGACGTTTCCTACAAAACAATTTCCTTTGGCCCATTTTAGACAAACATATACACACCACATTCCCTTCAGTGTGGGTCAGTTAGCTCTTCCTCTGTGACCTGTTCCTAGTGTAACAATTCCCCTCCCCTGGCTTAAAGCACTGGAAAGAGGGCAGCCATGATTGATCCCTGAACAGGGGGCAGCCCCACTGAGCTATACATGAACTGGTGACATCGTCCAAGATGGTCAACCGTTGTTTTCAATGTAATCGTCTCCCATTTGCGTACACTGTTTCATGGTTGTTGCCATTGTTGTAGAGAGCTGATTACACCTGCACTCAGTGCTCACTGGAGCAGTTCAAGCAGCGATGACGTCATCCAGAAACATGACAGATAGTGGATTAATATAAAAACATAATATCTTTGGCTGTGAGTGCAAAAACTATTTTAGCAGCCTTTAAAGACACTTACGTGAATAATTGAATGGATATTTTGTGTACAAAGGTGATGTATTATTGCCAATATTCAAATTTGACTTATCTATGAGGCCGTCTATAGACGGGTTGGTTGTTTAGCAACAAAACCAATGCGTGTACAACTATGGGGCGAAACAGACGTGGTTGGCTTAGATTGTTGACAACATGTAAACTGTATTTCGTCTCCAATGTTTATTGAAAACATAAATACATTTGCACAATGAGCACTTGTCTCAAATACATTGTTACAGTTGTCGGTTAGCTAGCTAGCTAATTGTACCCATATTAGCATTGACATGAAATCAGTCAAAACAAGACATGGTATCAAGAACAATATGAAACTAGCTGAAATGAGTCATTACGATTCCTCACGTGGCAGTTTCTTGTCATTGTTGGTAGCCATCTGGCCATCCAGAATCATAACAACTTGCGGACTTATGCTCCATTGCAGCGTGTGCATCATTTTCGTGATTTTGTCAGCTAACCCATCTATGGGAATTGTGTTTTTGGGCTCAACTTCAGCTAAACTGCAATAACCCTAGGCCTGTAGGTGCATTGGAAAGCAGCTTCCAGACAGGAACCCTGAGCCTTGGGCAGGCCTGACTGACTCACCTTTAGCTTCAGACACACAGAGTGCCACAATCAGAGGCTGAATGTTTTTGTCGAAGTGCAGGATAACCAACCACAGCTCTAAGGGTTAGTTAGTTCCTGTTGTAGGAAATGTTACTAAACTCAGCAAAAAAAGAAACGTCCTCTCACTGTCAACTGCGTTTATTTTCAGCAAACTTAACGTGTGTAACGGCCGTCGTAGGAAGTGGACCAAGGCGCAGCGGGTTGAGTGCTCATTATAACTTTATTTAGAACACTTATCAAACAAAACGAACACGAATAGATGACAAACAGTAATGCATGCTATGCACAAACAACCTCCCACAATTCCCATAACAAACACACCCCTATATATAGGACCTTCAATCAGAGATAACGATAAACAGCTGCCTCCAATTGAAGGCCCAATCCCAATGAACTAAACATAGAACTAAACACCCTAGATCAGACATAGAAATGCACAACATAGAACCTAACCAAAAACCCCGGACTAATCTAAACAAACACCCCTCTACAAAACACATATACCAACAAACCCCGAACCACATAAAACAAACACCCCCTGCCACGTCCTGACCAAACTATAATAACAAATAACCCCTTTTCTGGTCAGGACGTGACAATGTGTAAATATTTGTATGAACATAACAAGATTCAACAACAGACATAAACTGAACAAGTTCCACAGACACGTGACTAACAGAAATGGAATAATGTGTCCCTGAACAACGGGGGATGTCAAAATCAAAAGTAACAGTCAGTATCTGGTGTGGCCACCAGCTGCAATAAGTACTGCAGTGCATCTCCTCATGGACTGCACCAGATTTGCCAGTTCTTGCTGTGAGATGTTACCCCACTCTTCCACCAAGGCACCTGCAAGTTCCCATACATTTCTGGGGGGAATGGCCCTAGCCCTCACCCTCCGATCCAACAGGTCCCAGACGTGCTCAACGGGATTAAGATCCGGGCTCTTCGCTGGCCATGGCAGAACACTGACATTCCTGTCTTGCAGGAAATCACACACAGAACGAGCAGTATGGCTGGTGGCATTGTCATGCTGGAAGGTCATGTCAGGATGAGCCTGCAGGAAGGATACCACATGAGGGAGGAGGATGTCTTCCCTGTAATGCACAGTGTTGAGATTGCCTGCAATGACAACAAGCTCAGTCCGATGATGCTGTGACACACCGCCCCAGACCATGACAGACCCACCACCTCCAAATCGATCCCGCTACAGAGTACAGGCCTCGGTGTATCACTCATTCCTTCGACAATAAACACGAATCCGACCATCACCCCTGGTGAGACAAAACCGTGACTCGTCAGTGAAGAGCACTTTTTGCCAGTCCTGTCTGGTCCAGCGACGGTGGGTTTGTGCCCATAGGCGACGTTGTTGCCAGTGATGTCTGGTGAAGACCTGCCCTACAACAGGCCTTCAAGCCCTCAGTCCAGCCTCTCTCAGCCTATTGCGGACAGTCTGAGCACTGATGGAGGGATTGTGCATTCCTGGTGTAACTCGGGCAGTTGTTGTTTCCATCCTGTACCTGTCCCCCACCTGTCCCGCAGGTGTGATGTTCAGATGTACCGATCCTGTGCAGGTGTTTTTACACGTGCTCTGCCACTGCAAGGACGATCAGCTGTCCATCCTGTCTTAGGCGTCTCACAGTACGGACATTGCAATTTATTGCCCTTACGAATTATATTTGAAAGACAGGGTCTTTTGCTGAGTTTATATTTTGCATAGCAATTGGCAAGCCTGCTCTAGCCATTCACTAGTCGGTACCAAAACATGTAGCGCAAACAGACACTGTAACAAGCTATGGGCCATGACCTCCTTTATAGACAAAACATGTATACAAAAACAGCCCATAATATAGACCATTAGAGCCAAGGAGAGTACCAAGATAGATCTACCAAAATAAAGACAACGCCAACATAAAGTGTCTTAATAGGGCGTTGGGCCACCACGAGCTGCCAGATCAGCTGCAATCCGAATTGGCATAGATTCTACAAGTTTCTGGAACTCTATTGGTGGGATGCGACACCATTCTTCCATGAGAAATTCCATTATAGGGTGCGTTGTTGATGGTGGCGGAAAACACCTTCTCAGGCGCCACTCCAAAATCTACCATAAATATTCAAAACACACACACACTTTAAAACCCCTATGCTCCTTTGAGACCCCTCTTTAAAAGTCACTGTGCAATGGAGTAGTCCCTTCAAAGTCACTGAGCCATCTTCTAGCCATGGTAGCTAAAAATACAATTTCCCTAAGCATGATGGGATGTCAATTGCTTAATTAACTCAGGAACCACACCTGTGCGGAAGCACCTGCTTTCAATATACTTTGTATCCCTCATTTACTAAAGTGTTTCCTTTATTTTGGCAGTTACCTGTAAATTGCTTGGTAAACTCTGATCTACATTAGCTACCTTATCTTATTTTCCTCTTTCGGTGTCATTCGTCTGTCCCCATATGTAAACGTGTCAAGACAAAGGCCAAGGATTAATCCACTGACTACATTCTGAATAAATGGTATGGGGATGTAAATATCATATAAATGATAAGGCCTCAACAGCTTTGGCACATCCTATGTCAACTAAAGCTCCTATGAATAGAAAGAGCACAGACTATAAGAGAAATAAAAACATGGCTTTTTTTGACAAACAGAAAGGGTATGGGGGTTGATCCAGTTGAGACCAAGCTACAGTAACCTCAACACGGCAGAACTCCAGTCGAGTACCTTATCGGACCTGGAGAGCTACAGATGAGTCTAAACTGTCCACTCAAAAAAAAGAGTAAAACCAGAGCATTACTGTAGGTGAGTATGATGTTACACAGTCTGTCTGGATATATTTCTCTGGATAAAACAGTGCAGAGGGGAGAGAACAGAAAGATGCATAGAAGCAGAACTCAAACTCAGGGCCTGTACCCCAATCACTCAGAACAAAGGGAATGTTTTGAGAGAACCAAATTATTTACCAGACATAAAATCCATAATATAAATTATTCAAAGCCTGGATAAATACTAAGGGATTTTGATTGTTAATCCCAACCCATCCTCTGCTTTTTAGAGAACGGGAATTTTTGTGAACATGATATGGTTTTGTTTTTCAAAAGGTCGTTTTTTGCTCAACAGTTTGATGAACAGTAGCAACATACAGTATTGCTCTGTGTGAGTGGGCAGGAAGGTAGGTACCATCATGAGCAATGTGAGATACAGCTGGGCTTTACCATCCCCCACTAAGGTCAAAGTTCAGTCAAAACCCAGGGTCATATTCATTAGGGCACACTGTAGAAAAAAGTTTCAAAAAAATTGTTCAAAAGGAAAACATTCAGGTAGTCCATTCCCGTTTAAGTTAGTTTTTCTTCCATTTGTTGCCTAATGAAAATGACCAAGGACTAAAAGACAGTAGGGTATTTTTCCACCACCTAGAGTAGCTCAATGAGCTAAGTCTTTTACAGTTTATAGTCTTTCTGGTCTCTGGTCTTCTCTGGACTAGTTCTGTCCTGGTAATTCCTTGGGTTGATGTAGGACACCGAGAGTGGGGGTGCGTATGGCTGGGAGCTGAGCTCTGGGGCGTATGGCTGCAGGCCCAGTTGCTTGTTGTCCTTGAGTTTGCGGACCACCACGCGGCAGAAGTCCTCGCTGTGACGGTGGCAGGTGTCAAGGAGCTGGCGGACCTTGGCAGTGCGTGTGGCCCGGTTCACCACCAGCTCGTAGTCCTCGCGCATCAGGAGAGAGCACGCAAGCAGGGCATCCAGGCTCTGGTTCAGGCAGGCCTCCGTCATCTTGGAGACAATCTCCTCGCGCCGTGCCGCGATCCAGCATGCCATGGGGCCCAGTGCGGGGCCCAGGGGGTTCGATGGCAGGGTGAAACCTGGGGAAAGTGGGGGCAAAGTTGTGTTGGATTCGACATTTTGAGCATTGAGATATTAAATAAATGATAGGAAAGAAGCATAGAATCAGATGTGAAAGAGACTGGGCCTCTGTTGAAAGACAGATAGCTGTGGAATGTGTTGGAATGGGTTGGGGGAAGAGAGTAGAGCAACGGTTGAGATAGGGGAGACAGATGGACATCTGTGGACTAGGGGAAGGAATGGTTGAGGTCAGGAGGTGAGGTCAGTTCCCCTTAAGGGAGTAATCAGGGTTGAGTATCTGGTTACCTTCTTCCTGTTGAGCATAAGATGTAAGGATTGGAGAGAAGGGGAAGTGTCTTAAGTGGGATATAAATATCTGGATGGGACAAATCTTGGGTTGTCTGATTACAGCTGTACAGAACCTTTGGGAAGAATTAAACTTGGTTAAAGCTTCTCTAGTGTCTGTGGGTTATTTACTCTGAAAAATAAGAACCTAACAGTAGGTATTAGATGAGAGGTAATATACAGTGCCTAAAGAAAGTATTCACACCAAGACTTTTTCGACAATTTAGATATGGCACAGATCTACACACAATACCCCATAATGTCAAATTGGAATTTCGTTTTACATTTTTACAAATTAATAAAAAATGAAATGCTTAAATTTATTGAATCAATAAGTATTCAATCCCTTTGTTATATCATGCATAAATACATTCTGGAGGAAACATGAGCTTTTTTTAATTTAACCTTTATTTCACTAGGCAAGTCAGTTAAGAACAAATTCTTATTTTACAATGACAGCCTAACCCGGCCAAACCCTCGCCTAACCCGGAAAACGTTGGGCCAATTGTGCGACGCCCTATGAGACTCCCGAACACGGCCGGTTGGGATACAGCCCGGGATCTAATCAAGGATCGAACCAGGGTCTGTATTGACACCTCTAGCACTGAGATGCAGTGCCTTAGACAGCTGTGCCACTCAGAACTAATCACATAATAAGTTGCATGGACTCACTCGTGTTCAGTAATAGTTATTAACATGACTTGAATGATTACCCAATCTCTGTACCTCACACACAATTATCTATAAGGTCCCTCAGTTAAGTAGTGAATTTCAAGCACAGATTCAACCACAAAGACCAGGAAAGTTTTCCAATGCCTCTCAAAAGTAGGGCACCTATTGGTAGATGGGTAAAAAAAAAATAACAAAGCAGACACTGAATATCCATTTGAGCATGGTTAAGATATTAATTACACTTTGGATGGTGTATCAATACATCGAGTCACTACAAACATTCAGGCGTCCTTCCTAACTGAGTTGCCAGAGAGGAAGGACATCGCTCAGTGATTTCACCATGAAGCCAATGGTGATTTGAAGACAGTTGTAGTTTAATGGCTGTGATAGGAGAAAATGGATCAGCAACATTGTAGTTACTTTACAATTCTAGCCTAATTGACAGAGTGAAAAGGAAGCCTGTACAGAATACAAATATTCCAAAACATGCATCCTGTTTGCAACAAGGCACTAATGTAATACTGCAAAAAATTTGGAAAAGCAATTTTATTTTTGTTCTGAATTTAAAGTGCTATGTTTGGGACAAATCCAATATAACACATTACTGAGTACCACTCTCCATATTTTCAAGCACAGTGATGGCTGCATCATGTTATGGGTATGCTTGTAATCGTTAAGGACTGGGGATTTTTTTCAGGATAACAAAAATAAATGAAATGGAGCGAAACCCAGGCAAAATCCTAGAGGAAAAACTGGTTCAGTCTGGTTTCCGCCAGACACTGGAAGATTAATTCACCTTTCAGCAGGACAATAACATAAAACACAAGGCCAAATCTACACTGGCGAACGCGTCTCCTTCCTGAGCGGTATGACTGCTGCGTGGTCCAATGGTGTTTATACTTGCGTACTATTGTTTGTACAGATGAACGTGGTACCTTCAGGCATTTGGAAATTGCTCCCAAATATGAACCAAACATGTGGTGGTCTTGGCTGATTTCTTTTGATTTTCCTTTGATGTCAAGCAAAGAGGCACTGAAAAAGAAAGGAGGACCAAGGCACTCTTCATATAATTGACTAAAATGCCTTTATTAGTATGGCATGTTCAATAGAAACAATGTTTATAAAAATCCGACGCGTTTCGGCTGCATGGCCTTCGTCAGGGAGTACAAAGAAATAATACAATGTTCTCTTTTTAACAGCTTTTCACATTAACCCTAATTTGAAGAGGGAGTGGTTAAAATTGATTGGACACACCTAGTAAGCAATAGTATACACACTTTAAAGTGAAATACTGTAGCTATGTTATCATAAAAATTTAACTCCAAGCTAGAAGTATCAGAACACTTAGAAAGGTAGTTCTAACCTAAAATATGTCTGGGAGAAGTGTCAAGAATAAGAAAGCAATATATTTTATAGTACACTAGAACACAGCAAAACATGAACAACAACAGTCTAAACATAGCTGAGGGCAATTGAGCAAAATGTCCACTAGATGACAGAAAATGTACCCATCACAACCCTACAAGAAGGGTGAGAAATCCATATCTTCATTTAAACCCGGGTATTTAGTGGCCTGTAGTTTGTAAATCCAAAAACTTTCCCTTTGGTTTAACTGTTTAAGACGGTCCCCTTTTCTAATAGAGGCCGGGATATGATCAAAACCCATAGCTTGTAGGGAGGCAGGGTTGACCAACTCACCCCTTTAACCAAAGAGCACCTTCGGTCTACCAACATTTACTATTGTGTACCTTAGTAGCGCTTCCCTTCCTCCTCTTTCTACAAAGAGGCACTGAGTTTGAAGGTAGGCCTTGAAATACATCCACAGGTACACCTCCAATTGACTAAAATGATGTCAATTAGCCTATTAGAAGCTTATAAAGCCATGACATAATTTTCTGGAATTTTCCAAGCTGTTTAAAAGGCACAGTCAACTTAGTGTATGTAAACTTCTGACCCACTGGAATTGTGGACAGTGAATTATAAGTGAAATAATCTGTCTGTAAACAATTGTTGGAAAATGACTTGTGTCATGCACAAAGTAGATGTCCTAACCGACTTGCCAAAACTATAGTTTGTTAACAAGAAATTTGTGGAGTGGTTGAAAAACGAGTTTTAATGACTCCAACCTAAGTGTATGTAAACTTCCGACTTCAACTGTACAGTCGTGGCCAAAAGTTTTGAGAATGACACAAATACTAATTTTCACAAAGTCTGCTACCTCAGTGTCTTTAGATATTTTTGGCAGATGTTACTATGGAATACTGAAGTATAATTACAAGCATTTCATAAGTGTCAAAGGCTTTATTGACAATTACATGTTGTTGATGTTGATGCAAAGAGTCAATATTTGTAGTGTTGACCCTTCTTTTTCAAGACCTCTGCAATCTGCCCTGGCATGCTGTCAATTAACTTCTGGGCCACATCCTGACTGATGACAGCCCATTCTTGCATAATCAATGCTTGGAGTTTGTCAGAATTTTTTTTTTTTTTTGTCCACCCGCCTCTTGAGGATTGACCACCAGTTCTCAATGGGATTAAGGTCTGGGGAGTTTCCTGACCATGGACTCAAAACATCGACGTTTTGTTCCCCGAGCCACTTAGTTATCACTTTTTCCTTATGGCAAGGTGCTCCATCATGCTGGGAAAGGCATTGTTTGCCACCAAACTAAGACAGCGCTACAGGGAGACAGGATGGACAGCTGATCATCCTCGCAGTGGCAGACCACGTGTAACAACACCTGCACAGGATCGGTACATCCGAACATCACACCTGCGGGACAGGTACAGGATTGGCAACAACTGCCCGAGTTACACCAGGAACGCACAATCCCTCCATCAGTGCTCAGACTGTCCGCAATAGGCTGAGAGAGGCTGGACTGAGGGATTGTAGGTCTGTTGTAGGGCAGGTCCTCACCAGACATCACCGGCAACAACATCGCCTATGGGCACAAACCCACAGTCGCTGGACCAGACAGGACTGGCAAAAAGAGCTCTTCACTGACGAGTCACGGTTTTGGCTCACCAGGGGTGATGGTCGGATTTGCGTTTATCGTCAAAAGAATGAGCGTTACACCGAGGCCTGTACTCTGGAGCAGGATTGATTTGGAGGTGGAGGGTCCGTCATGGTCTGGGGATGTGTGTCACAACATCATCGGACTGTGCTTGTTGTCATTACAGGCAATCTCAACACTGTGCATTACAGGGAAGACATCCTCCTCCCTCATGTGGTACCCTTCCTGCAGGCTCATCCTGACATGACTCTCCAGCATGACAATACCACCAGCCATACTGCTCGTTCTGTGCTTGATTTCCTGCAAGACAGGAATGTCAGTGTTCTGCCATTGCCAGCAAAGAGCCCGGATCTCAATCCCATTGAGCATTCCTGGGATCTGTTGGATCGGAGGGTGAGGGCTAGGGCCATTCCCCCCAGAAATGTATGGGAACTTGCAGGTGCCTTGGTGGAGGAGTGGGGTAACATCTCACAGCAAGAACTGACAAATCTGGTGCAGTCCATGAGGAGATGCATTGCAGTACTTATTGCAGCTGGTGGCCACACCAGATACTGACTGTTACTTTTGATTTTGACACCCCCCTTTGTCCATTTCGGTTAGTCACATGTCTGTGGAACTTGTTCAGTTTATGTCTCAGTTGTTGAATCTTGTTATGTTCATACAAATATTTACACATGTTAAGTTTGCTGAAAATAAACTCAGTTGACAGTGAGAGGACGTTTCTTTTTTTGATGAGTTTACATACATACTGAACAAAAATATAAAACGCAACATGCAACAATTTCTAAGATTTTACTGAGTTACACTTCATAGAAGGAAATCAGTCAATTGAAATAAATGCATTAGGCCCTATTCTATGGATTTTACCTGACTGTGAAGGGGTGCAGCCATGGGTGGGCCTGGCTCCCCAGTGGGTGGGCCTATGCCCTCCCCGCCAATCAGAATTAGTTTCTCCACAAAAGGCTTTTATTACAGACAGAAATACTCCTCAGCAACCACCCACCACCCTCAGATGATCCCACAGGTGAAGAAGCTGGATGTGGAGGTCCTGGGCTGGCGTGGTTACATGTGGTCTGTGGTTGTGAGGCCGGTAGGAAGTACTGCCATATTCTCTAAAACGACGTTGCAGGTAGAGAATTCCATTCTCTGGAAACAGCTCTGGTGGACATTCCTGCAGTTATGCCAATTCCTGCATGCCAATTGCACGCTCCCTCAAAACTTGAGACATCTGTGGCATTGTGTTGTGTGACGAAACTACACAAATTAAAGTGACATTTTATTGTCCCCAGCACAAGGTGCACCTGTGTAACGAGCATGCGATTTAATCAGCTTCTTGATATGTCACACCTGTCAAGTGGATGGATTATCTTGGCAAAGGAGAAATGCTCACTAACAGGGATATAAACTAATTTGTGCACAACATTTGAAAGAAATATGCTTTTTGTGTGTATTTTGTGCGTAGATTTTTTATTTCAGCTCATGAAACATGGGACCAACACTTTACATGTTGCGTTTATATTTTTGTTCAGTGTATTTCTTAATTCCAGTCTTCTACTTTTAGATTTGTGTGTATTGTTCTGAATTGAATTTGGGGCGGCAGCGTAGCCTAGTGGTTAGAGCGTTGGACTTGTAACCGAAAGGTTGCAAGTTTCAAATCCCCGAGCTGACAAGGTACAAATCTGTCGTTCTGCCCCTGAACAAGGCAGTTGTTCCTAGGCCGTCATTAAAAATAAGAATTTGTTCTTAACTGACTTGCCTAGTTGAATAAAGGTAAAGAAAACAATTGTTAGATATTACTGAATTTCGCTACACCTGCAATAACATCTACAAAATGTGTAAAAAAAAATGTAAATCTTTAAGATTTTCTACAAAGTATTGACTCAGGGGTGTGAATAATTATGTAAGTGAGATCTCAGTATTTTAGATTCAATAAATTTGCAAAAATGTTAAAACATTTTTTCACGTTGTCATTATGGGGTATTGTGGATTAAATCTATTTAAATCTATTTAATACACTTTGAACTCAGGCTGTAACACAACAAAATGGTGAATAACTCAAGGGATATGAATACTTTCTGAAGGCACTGTAGGTAGTGAGACTAGGAGGGTGTAATGTTAGTCATGTTGTGGTTTGGTTGTGAACTTCTATTACCTGGCTGTGGTTGGTATGGCTGTGGCTTCAGGGTGAGGTTGTCCAGGTGCGTCACACACTCTGTCTCTGGCAGGCCCGGTTTGAGGGGAATATTGAGGTTATCCAGGGGCCTGGCACTCTGGGGGTAGTCGTTGAGGTTGTTGTCCTCTAGGGTCTGCTTTCTGAGGGGCTCCAGGTTGTGGGACATGAACGACGTGGGGGATACTTCTAGGAGGGATGAGAAGGAGGGGTTGGGGGGGGGGAGGGGAGGGGAGACGAGGAGAGATGGGTGTCAATCAGAGGCGGCGCCTCCAGGGAAGAAGAGGAGGATATTTCTCCTCATTCATTTGAGGAAAGATTTATCTTTTCAAAGTCTTTTCAAAAGAGAAGAGTATACAACGCCGCAACAGACTAGTACTCAGGAAACTCTTCAGCAGTCATTTGCAGCTGTCAATCACAGTACATGAAAGGAGGTAGGCTTACCTTTAAAAGGTGGAGCATTGGTGCTAGTGAGGGAGCTCGGTCGGGAGATGTCCGTGTCCTGGGAGGAGCAAGACCCAGAGCCAGAGGTGGAGCTTCCCTATGGCAGTGAGAGAAGGACGGTGTGAAAATCTGGATACCGCTCCAATCTACTACACCTTCCTAATATTGAGTTGTTCCCCCTTTTGCTCTCAGAACAGCCTCAATTTGTTCTGGCATCGACTCTACAAGGTGTTGAAAGCGTTCCATAGGGATGCTGGCCAAAGTTGACTCAAATGCTCACAATTGTGTCAAGTTGTGTGGATGTCCTTTTGATGGTGGACCATTCTTGATACACACGGAAAACGGTTGAGCGTGAAAAACCCAGCAGCGTTGTAGTTCTTGACACACTCAAACCGGTGCGTCTGGCACCAACTACCATGTCCCGTTCAAAGGCACTTAAATATTTTGTCTTGCCTATTCACCCTCTGAATGGCACACATACACAATCCATTTCTCAATTGTCTTAAGGCTTAAAAGTATTATTTTATCCTGTCTCCACCCCTTCATCTACACTGATTGAAGTGGATTTAACAAGTGACATCAATAAGGAATCATAGCTTTCACCTGGATTTACCTTGTCAATCTTTTGAATTTGAGATTTGATTAGACATGTTATTTGGCCTTGTTTCAATGTTGATAGTGCAATGGAATGTTTGAATCAATGTCATTGTTTCAACGTCATGCCATCAACCTAAATTAAGACGTATATTGAAATAAAAGGAGAAGCCACAGTCCAACGATCCCTGCCTGAACAGTGACTCCTACTGTTATGAGGGGTAATGCATTTCAGTTAGAATTGGTCTACCATCCAGGAGTGTACAGATGCCTACCTCTATAAAAACCTGCTTAGCTTTGGTAACAATCAAGCTGTGTATGTTTCAGTCTTAGCTATCATGTCAACACATTCAGACATTGATCAGCTTACATATTCATTTGCATAGTCTACCTAAATAGCATTGAATAGTTGAAAGTAACAAACTTTTCTTACACAAGCTGTATGTAAATTCAGAGTGAGTTTGGGTTTATGTAGGCCACATTGACATCTGATTTGTCCAACAAAGGACACCATCATTTTATCGAGTAGCTAGGTATACTGTCATTCATCCATGGTTGACTGGATCTTTGGAAGTTTAGAAGTAGTTACCATTAGCCCTATAAATAGGATGCCAAATTCATGATATTAATAATACACTTTTACCTTTTGATATTGTCTTGTATATGAAGGATGTTGGTTGATTTCACATTTTATCTACAAGTTATTAACATGTTGGATTCACATCTCCATTTCAAACAAAAAATGAAGTTGAAGAACATGAATAAATCAAATCAAACTTCATTTGAAGTGCATTTAAAGTTTGATTTAGTGCCAATTAGTACATTTTGTTACATTACAGCATTACATTTTATTCTAAAATGGATTAGTTTTGTATTGTTTTTGCAAATGTATTAAAAATAAAAAACAGAAATATCACATTTACATAAGTATTCAGACGCTTTACTCAGTAATTTACTTTGTTGAAGCACCGTTGGCAGCGATTACAGCCTCGAGTCTTCTTGGGTATGACGCTACAAGCTTGGCACACCTGTATTTTGGGAGTTTCTCCCATTCTTCTCTGCAGATCCACTCAAGCTCTGTCAGGTTGGATGTGGAGCGTTGCTGCACAGCTATTTTCAGGTCTATCCAGAGATGTTTGATCGGGTTCAAGTCCGGGCTCTGGCTGGGCCACTCAAGGACATTCAGAGACTTGTCCCAAAGAAACTCCAGCGTTGTCTTGGCTCTGTGCTTAGGGTTGTGGTCCTGTTGGAAGGTGAACCTTCACCCCAGTCTGAGGTCCTGAGCAGGTTTTCATCAAGGATCTCGCTGTACTTTGCTAATTTCATCTTTCCCTCGATCCTGACTAGTCTCCCAGTCCCTGCCACTGAAAAACATCCCCACAGTGTGATGCTGCCACCACCATGCTTTAGGGATGATGCCATGTTTCCTGCAGATGTGACGCTTGGCAATCAGGCTTGGTTTCATCAGACCAGAGAATCTTGGTCTGAGAGTCTTTAGGTGCCTTTTGGCAAACACCAAGCGGGCAGTCATGTGCCTTTTACTGAAGAGTGGCTTCCGCCTGGCCACTCTACCATAAATGCCTGATTGGTGGGATCTGTAGAGATGGTTGTCTTTCTGGAAGGTTCTCCCATCTCCACAGAGGAACTCTGGAGCTCTGTCAGTGACCATCGGGTTCTTGGTCACCTCCCAGACCAAGGCCCTGCTCCCGCGATTGCTCAGTTTGGCTGGGTGGACAGCTCTAGAAATAGTCTTGGTGGTTCCAAACTTCTTCCTTTTTAGAATGATGGAGGCCACTGTGTTCTTGGGAACCTTCAATGCTGCAGACATTTTTTGGAACCCTTCCCCAGATCTGTGCCTCGACACAACCCTCTCTCTGAGCTCTACGGACAATTCCTTCGATCTCATGCCTTGGTTTTTTTTGCTCTGACATGCACTGTCAACTGTGGGACCTCATATAGACAGGTGTGTGTCTTTCCAAATCATGTTCAATCAATTGAATTTACCACAAGATGCACCTGAACTCAATTTCGAGTCTCATAGCAAAGGGTCTAAATACTTATGTAAATAAGGTATTTCAGATTTTATATTTGTATACATTTGCTAAACTTAGCTTCTTTCTCTCAAATTTTGTGCAGAAATGTGTTTACATCCCTATTAGTGAGAATTTCTCCTTTGCCAAGATAATCCATCCACCTGACAGGTGTGGCATATCAAGAAGCTGATTAAACGCCATGATCATTACACTGGTGCATATTGTGCTAGGGACAATAAAAGGCCACTTTAAAATGTGCAGTTTTTCACACAACATAATGCCAAAGATGCCTCAAGGTTTAATGTCCACCAGAGCTGTTGCCAGAGAATTGAATGTTTATTTCTCTACCATAAGCTGCCTCCAAGATCGTTCTAGAGAATTTGCCAGTACGTCCAACCGGCCTCACAACCACCACATCCGGCTTCTTCACCTGCGGGATCGTCTGATGGGGGGTGCTGGGGAGTATTTCTGTCTGTAATAAAACCCTTTGGTGGGGAAAAACACATTCTAATTGGCTAGGGCTGGCTCCCCAGTGGGTGGGCCTATGCCCTCCAAGGATCACTCATGACTGCAATTACATATTTTTGTTATTTACAAGATGCCCATATCCAGAGCGACGTACAGTAGTGAGTGCCTACATTTTCATACTGGTCCCCCGTGGGAATTGAACCCACAACCCTGGTGTTGCAAGTGCCATGCTCTACCAACTGAGCCACACGGAACCAACACCCCTGCCCAGTCATGTGAAATTCATAGATTAGGGCCTTATGAATTTAATTCAATTGACTGATATGAAATGAAACTCCGTAAAATCTTTTAAATTGTTGTGTTGATATTTTTGTTCAGTATAATATACACAGTACCCATCAAAAATTTGGACACACCTACTCATTCCAGGTTTTTTCTTTATTTTTACTATTTTCTACATTGTAACACATATGGAATCATGTAGTAACCAAAAAAGTGTTAAACAAATCAAAATATATTTTATATTTGAGATTCTTTAAAGTAGCCACCCTTTGCCTTGATGACAGCTTTGCACACTCTTGGCATTCTCTCAACCGGCTTCCATCAGGTAGTCACCTGGAATGCATTTCAATTAACAGGTGTGCCTTGTTAAAAGTACATTTGTGGAATTTCTTAACTTCTTAATGCGTTAGAGCCAATCAGTTGTGTTGTGACAAGGTAGGGTTTGTATACAGAACATAGCCCTATTTTGTAAAAGACAAAGTCCATATTATGGCAAGAAAAGCTCAAATAAGCAAAGAGAAACGACAGTCCATCATTACTTTAAGACATGAAGGTCAGTCAATTCGGAACATTTCAAGAACTTTGAAAGTCTCTTCAAGTGCAGTCGCAAAAACCATCAAGCACTATGATGAAACTGGCTCTCATGAGGACCGCCACAGGAAAGGAAGACCTAAAGTTACCTCTGCTGCAGAGGATAAGTTCAGTAGAGTTAACGGCACCTCAGATTGCAGCACAAATAAATGCTTCACAGAGTTCAAGTAACAGACATCTCAACATCAACTGTTCAGAGGAGACTGCGTGAAATCAGGCCTTCATGGTCAAACTGCTGCAAAGAAACCACTACTAAAGGACACCAATAATAAGACACTTGCTTGGGCCAAGAAACACGAGCAATGGACTTTAGACCGGTGGAAATCTGTCCTTTGCTCTGATGAGTCCAAATTTGAGATTTTTGGTTCCAACCGCCGTGTCTTTGTGAGACGCAGAGTAGGTGAACGGATGATCTCTGCATGTGTGTTTCCCACCGTGAAGCAAGGTGTGGGGGTGCTTTGTAGTGCATTGACTGCTTTCAGAATACGTTTCCCTCCTATGGCTCTCACAAATTGAATGCGCCTCGAGAGGAATATTTATCTCGCATAAAAACACACAACCTCAAGCCGACTAGGTAAACTATTCTACTATGGTGTTGTCTGATGTTCTTTTAACAATGTTACATTGCAACAATAATAGCACTGGAAAGTTATATCCTGAGTGATAAAGTAGAGGCTTATCCAGCAGCTACAGTACGCTACATACAGCTGTCTGAGTTGAGCGCTGCTGTGAAGTACATTATAAAGTATTTTAATTCCCTTCATCTGAACATTGGAGTTTCAGCAACAATCATGCATGTCAGCTCTATGCACACTGCATAACTGAGAAAATCTCATATTTGAGAATACATTTGTATTCTGTCTGCATTAAGCTGCGTCATCTCCAAACACACCCAGCCCCCCCCCCCCCCAAGACCTCTCCAGAATCTATATGACGGAAATCCATTGCAGTGACAGAACTTTATCCCCGTGAATGGTGCTGTTTTAAAAGGTCAATGTACTCACTTGCCAGGGACTGGGGTTGTCCTTCAGAATGTTTAAAGACTTCTCCTCCCTCCCCTTCTCACCCGCCACAGGTGTGGCAGAGTAACAGCCTGCCCTCCTCATCAGCTAGAGAGAGAATATGATAAATGATGCCACAAACGGATGCAAATCACTGGGCGCATTTTCTTCCCACCTCTAGTGTTGAAGAATAAAGCAAAAGGAGGGGGGTGACGGATTATTTCTACCTAAACGTCAAGTCATCCATTTGTCTCTCTGTTCCGTCATTTGTCGAGTCATCTATTTCAAGCCATATCACGAATCACGACGCTGCAAACCCTGGTCGGGTCTGATGTCATCAGATTTGTGCAACAAAAACCTTTTCGCAATACACACATACAGTGTTACTTGAGTCATACTGAATGACTTGGAACTATACTGTATGTATATTGGCAAGCGTATTTGCACTGCAAAATATATCCTGCCAAACTGTTTTCCTTGTGACCTGTGTCCTGTGCAGTCTCGTACTGACTGACCTTTGACTTCTTGACCTCCAGCACGGCCTCCAGGATGTCGATTTCATCAAACCTCCCCAGCATTGGCTCCAGCTCTATCACACACACTGCACAAGACAGGGAGAGGTGCTTATGGCTTTGTAGCTTTCAGGGTCAAATGTATACTTGCAACACCTACATAGATAATACATTGATGTCAATGGAATAATTGTTCGAAACATTGCGTTAGACATGTTGATCAAGGAAGGTTTCAGCTCCAAGTAACAAGGTAAGGTGACAGGGGCAGATCCAGAATCAGCCAGAACCTTAACTAACCATTTGGGTTAGGAAAGCACCAAACTGATCTGAGATCTGTGTCTAGGGGCAACTTCATCCTACGTTAAGGTAATGAGTTGGAGGTCGTGGCTCTTACAAATGAGTTGAGGTCAAAGGTTAGAGCTTGCAAGCTAAAATATGATTTGAATGATGCAGCAACGCCGATCAGCAGCATCAGCTTGTTGGCCCGCCCAGGTTCCTAGCGGGAAGTGGACTGTGGTGGACGATCCAGTCTAACTACAAAGGAAGAGCTGTGAGCGTCGAAGATGACGAGGTGCCCGATGAAGAGCTCTGGGACCTGTCTGTCAGATGTTCTCTAGCTCCCTGCCTGGCTGCACCATCAATGCTCTCTCCCCTCAAGATACTACTTTTCCGAACTGCATCTGAAGTTGCGGAAGACCATCGGCCAAGAACTCCCTTTTTTGATTTAAGCGACTGAGATTCTACTTATAATGAAAAACGATATATAAAATAAATATATTATTATTATTATTATCTCTCTTACTGAGAAAGCAGGGCCGTTCGTCAGGGTTGGCGGTCCAGCCGCAGGTCATGAGGTTGATGAGTGTCTCCCTGCTGGGGATGTCCCCTGGCAGACAGTCCAGGCCTATGTCGGGACGTATCCCACGCAGTACACTGAACATGACCTGCATGGGGTTGGTCGCCTCTGTACAGAAAACAGACCAATTCTCAGTCAGTGTTTTAGTTCGGAAGGAAGATTTAATATCACTTGAGGCTGGAAATCCCACCAACTATATTTGGTCTTTGTTTTTCCTTTTTTCGAGCAGGCAGAGGACCAGAAACGTCAACTCATGAGTTTGGTATACGTCACAGATTACAAACACTATTGAGGTCATGTGGCTAATCTATATGTATGGAAGCATATAGCTGACAAAATTCATTCTGAATGAAGCTACAGTATAAGCTTCCACAAAAGTGAGGTCATTAACATCCATGATTCTTATACAGAACTAACGTTGGCAAATGCAATGCATTCTAACAGTAAAGAAAGCATCTACACAATGAATTACCTTCAAATGGTATCCTCCTGGACAGCACCTCCCACATAATGATAGCGTAACTAAAAAACAGGAACATAAAGAAAAACAGGAACATCACGAAAAACAGTCTGATTTGGCCCACAGTTAGAATAGCGGCCTCTGGGGACAAAAAAACCCACTTATGTCAGATGAGTTGGCATTTCCCTTAAAGGGAGGAAGTCACAAATTAAATTTCCTCAGTCTTACACCAACACATTTTCCAGTGACAAAATGACTCAGTCATAATGACAGCTGTTCATGTCCCAAAAGCCCCAGTGAATGTAAATCAGAGGTTAGGGGAAGTTGAAGGGCTAGTGTCATATCTTTTTTCTACATTTCCTTTTTGACATATTCGCTCTAACAGAGGATTCATTTAAGGGGGTGTTCATCTAGAAAGGGCAAGCTCCCTATAGTCAATTACTGAGATGAAACTGGAGCTTAGCACAAAGTACCTCACTGTTTGCTCCGTGAGGAATGTGGTCTGATTTACCATAGGCTAGTTTAGACTGCCTTGAAGTTTTACCGTAGGCTACATAATAAACGTGCCTTGCAGTACAGAGACTTCTCTTAAAAAGTTATGTCAAAAATCCCTAGCTGGCTGACACACTTCTGCTCCTCTCCCTTTAAAAAACATGTGCTGAGAATGTTGTAGTTGTGTTGTAAAGTGGTGGATCACCACAGAAAGACTGCTCAACTTCCAGAGAAACATCTTTTCGATTCAAATTTCACCCACATTTCAAATTGCGTTTCACTCTCATAGGCTTTGGTTATTGTCAGTCATTATTACTGATTTTGTTTTATTTTATTATTAAAAAAATTCATTGAGTAGATCTGGGTAGGTTTTATATTACACATGGAATCATGAAGGCACCTTTAAGACAGTGGTCTGAAGAAATGTTAATATTCTTCCTCGGTAACCCGGATGTCATATCACTTCGTACTTTAGCCTAGTGCTCAGTTTTTCATTGTCATGCCAGAGATGCTATAACTCAAACTCTGGTTCTGGTTGGCTGTTTAGCTTTCAGGCTCACCTGTAGATGTCGTGTTTGACGACTGCACAGCGGCTCTTGGAGGGTTCATACTCCTCTGGGGGCATGTAGATGATGGTGCCCCCCATCTCAGGTGGCTTGGATCCCGAGCCTTTACTGATCGACAGCTGGCGCCACTTAGACAGGCCAAAGTCTGCTATCTGGACAGACATTTACATGACATTTTAGTCATTTAGCAGATGCTCCTACCCAGAGAGACTTACAGTTAGTGCATTCATCTTAAGATAGCTAGGTGAGACAACCACGTATCAGAGTCGTAGCCCTAGGTACATGTTTCCTCAATAAAGATGTTGTCAACAAAGTTAGTACTGGTAGGAAAAGACAAGTGTAAACTTATGGGAATAAGACAGATGCCTTATTTAAAGATACTCTTTGAAGAGGTAGGGTTTCAGACGTTTCCAGAAGATGGGCATGGACTCTGCTATCCTAGCATCAGGTGGAAACTGGTTATACCATTGGGATGCCAGGACAGAGAAGAGAAGAGCTTGGACGGGGCTGAACGGGAGCTGCCCTCCTGTAGGGGTGGATGGGCCAAGAGACCAGAGGTGGCAGAAGAGTACTCGGGTTGGGGTGTAGACAACAAGCTGTTGGAGAGCTGGGTCGTGTTCAGTAGGGCACACGTAAACAAACTGTTTTGCAGTGAAAAGTGAGAATCAATGTTCTTATTGGACATGTAGTCCAAGTAGTACCTCCCCGTTTCGCTCAACGTTTTCTCCCTACAGAACACAACCCTGGACTTCCAAAAAGACACTGACAATCAGACTAACCAAATATGTAGGTCTACGTTAGGGATCTCCAACCTTTTCTAGCATGAGATCTACTTTTAAAATGATAAAACATGTTGCGAGCTACTTGTTATTTTTCGCTTTTCCCTCTCAAAATTACAATTGTTCATTGAGAAACAATGAAATTCAATATTCTGAGCCCATGTAATGCTTAAATCACATCAGAAGACCATTTTTGAGGCCTGGAAGAATAACTAACATTTTTCGATTTGAGTGTAATACCCCTTTAATTGCGCATTTTGCGAGAGAGGAATGTGCTGGTATAGCAATGTTTTTTCCTGCTGCATATGTCATGACAGAGTTTGCAAATAAAAGCTCACCTGATTAATACAAATAAGCATGATATAATTCTGCCAGGTAAACCTACTTTTCAGTTAACATTTAATTGAGGAGAGAAAGTATTTATGTCTACCCAGAAGACAATCATCATTATCGCTAACTGGCTAAACAAAGTGAATAATAGACAAACACGCGCACCACACAGACTTACATGCTGACCAGACCGCTCGCGTGCAGGTTGATTTTGTCCACCTACACCAGACGCGATCAGGACACGCAGGTTAAAATATTAAAACAAACTCTGAACCAACTATATTCATTTGTGGACAGGTCGAAATGCATTAAACATTTATGGCAATTTAGCTAGCTAGCTCGCTGTTGCTAGCTAATTTGTCCTGGGATATAAACATAGAGTTTATATGTACTCCGACAATTAATCCACAGATAAAAAGGTAAAAGTTTGTTTCAAGTAAACTCTCCTCCTTCAGGCTTCTTCTTCTTTGGACTTTATATGGCGGTTGGCAACCAACTTTAAGGTGCATTACCACTACCAACTGGTATGGAGTGTGGACCTCAGTTCATTTTTAAAATCACCCACGTGGGTATATGCTCCTAAAAACCAATGAGGAGATGGCACGCGGGTATACTGTGTGCTTCTAAAAACCAATGAGGAGATGGGAGGCAGGACTTGCAGCGCGTCATGTGCCACAAATAGAACTTTGCTCTATTTTAGTGCTTGGCTACGCAGACGGTCGTTGACAGCGAGCAGTGTGGGTGCAATGATTGAATAACATGTATATGTAAATGCACACGCGACGTGAGCGGTGTGGTCAGCATGTTACAGGGGCAATATTGCTAGAAATGAATTGCCAGATATTGTGTTACGTTTGACTTTTAAGCCAATTGTGGCTAACTAGGGCTGCAACAATGTCAATGTGAATTTGATTGAATAGTAGCCCGGGAGCTTGAGGTGATACTTGCGAGATTAATATGACAGTTACGGTGGAACATGTGAAAAATACATTCACTTTCAGAATTGTTTGGCAAGCTACTCATACCGTAGGGGGCTGCAAGCTACTGGTAGCTCGCGATCAACCTGCTGGAGACCACTGGCCTAGGGTATTTGTCAGTGACATTGGAAAGTGGAGTTTGTACACAACCTAATTAAATCAGGGCCAAGTTAAAAAGACACATTAGGCAACTAGCATGAAAATAACGACAAATTAAGATCCGATTGGTTGATGCAGGATGGTTGCTTTGGATAATGGAGTGCTGATTCATTCATATTCTAACCCTCTCTCCTGACCCCCACTGGCTTTCGCCGACTGGTCGAGCACCGGTTCAGATGTTGTTCTACAGGACTTACACAGTAATAGAGTCACTGCTATTAGCTTCACGATTGCCATTTGGACCAGCGATATCTGCCCCATGAGCATGCCGAGTCGGACAGCACAGTGGGTCGTCTAGGATTTCGTACTGAGGTAAGTCGTATTGCATGCTCATGAATGTGCTGGTTGTCATACCGCTGCTGCCATATCAATGGCATTTGAGAACATGTTTGAAACCTGAACACACTAGCTAGCTCCATTCGAACAACTGACTCGAGAAATAAGCTCATCAACTGCGCCTGCAGCAGACGTGATACCCTCTGTCATGGCATTGAAACGCCTGCTCAACAAAACTGCAGACAGGCTGTGAACAAGCGATTCGGTCGCACTCTCTTTACTGTGTCCCCACCATGCTCGATGCTACGTACAAGGACCACTACTTCGACGCAGACAAGAAACAGGGTTTACGTGAAATGTTACATACACAGCTGGAAAAGATGGAAACGGACAAAGTGACAGTGCGCACCGAGGAAGAGAGGCCACGGACAGACAGAGCTGAAACTTCATCATGTAAAGCAGTGAAATCCTGGTTGAGAATGAAACGACTGAACAAATGAAACAGCACAGAAAGTAAGTGAAAGAAATAAGTTTTGATGATGTTTTACTGGTAAATGAGGACATACAGTTGAAGTTGGAAGTTTACATACACCTTAGCCAAATACATTTAAACTCACTTTTTCACAATTTCTGACGTTTTAATCCTAGTAAAAATTCCCTGTCTTAGGTCAGTTAGGACCACCACTTTATTTTAAGAATGTGAAATGTCAGAATAATAGTAGAGTGTCAAGTTTTGACCAGTAAAGGGGTCATTTGTTATTGTAGTTTGGTCAGGACGTGGCAGGGGGGTATTTGTTTTATGTGGTTCGGGGTGTGTGTTTATGTAGAGGGGTGTTTGGTTTGAGTATTACGGGGTTTTTGGGTTATGTTCTATGTGTCGTATTCTAGGTTCTATCTATGTTGTGTATTTCTTTGTGTTGGCCTGGTATGGCTCTCAATCAGGAATAGCTGTACATCGTTGTTGCAGATTGAGAGTCATACTTAGGTAGCCTGTTTTCACCTGTCCATTTGTGGGAAGTTGTATTCGTGCACTGCTATGTTTAGCCTGCAGAACTGGTAGCTGTCGTTCGTGGTTTCATTTTGTTGTTTTTGTGTGGTGTTCGTAATAAAGTAAATATGAGCATTCACGTACCCGCTGCATTTTGGTCCACTTCCTACGACGGCTGTTACAGAGAATGATTTATTTCAGGTTTTATTTCTTTCATCACATTCCCAATGGGTCAGAAGTTTACATACACTCAATTAGCATTTTGGACATTGCCTTTAAATTGTTTCACTTGGGTCAAACGTTTCGGTTAGCCTTCCACAAGCTTCCCACAATAAGTTGGGTGAATTTTGGCCCATTCCTCCTGACAGAGCTGGTGTAACTGAGTCACACGCTTTTTCAGTTCTGCCCACAAATTTTCTATAGGATTTGTGATGGCCACTCCAATACCTTCACTTTGTTGTCCTTAAGCCATTTTGCCACAACTTTGGAAGTATTCTTGGGGTCATTGTCCATTTGGAAGACCCATTTGCGACCAAGCTTTAACTTCCTGACGGATGTCTTGAGATGTTGCTTCAATATATGCACATCATTTTCCTACCTCATGATGCCATCTATTTTGTGAAGTTCACCAGTCCCTCCTGCAGCAAAGCACCCCCACAACATGATGCTACCACCCCCGTGCTTCAGGGTTGGGATGGTGTTCTTTGGCTTGCAAGCCTGCCCCCTTTTCCTCCAAACATAAGTCATACTTAGGTATGACTTATGGTCATTATAGCCAAACAGTTCTATTTTTGTTTCATCAGACCAGAGGACATTTCTCCAAAAAGTATGATCTTCGTCCCCATGTGCAGTTGCAAACCGTAGGCTGGCTTTTTTATGCCGGTTTTGGAGCAGTGGCTTCTTCCTTGCTGAGCGGCCTTTCAGGTTATGTCGATATAGGACTCGTTTTACTGTGGATATAGATACTTTTGTACCTGTTTCCTCCAGCATCTTCACAAGGTCCTTTGCTGTTGTTCTGGGATTGATTTGCACTTTTCGCACCAAAGTACATTCATCTCTAGGAGACAGAACGCTTCTCCTTCCTGAGCGGTATGATAGCTGCGTGGTCCCATGGTGTTTATACTTGCGTACTATTGTTTGTACAGATGAACATGGTACCTTCAAGCATTTGGAAATTGTTCCCAAGGATGAACCAGACTTGTGGAGGTCAACAATTTATTTTCTGAGGTCTTGGCTGATTTCTTTTGATTTTCCCATGATGTCAAGCAAAGAGACACTGAGTTTGAAGGTAGGCCTTGAAATACATCCACAGGCACACCTCCAATTGACTCAAATTATGTCAATTAGCCTATCAGAAGCTTCTAAAGCCATGACATTATTTTCTGGAATTTTCCAAGCTGTTTAAAGACAGTCAACTTAGTGTATGTAAACTTCTGACCCACTGGAATTGTGATACAGTGAATTATAAGTGAAATAATCTGTCTGTAAACAATTGTTGGAAAGATGACTTGTGTCATGCACAAAGTAGATGTCCTAACTGACTTGCCAAAACTATAGTTTGTTAACAAGAAATTTGTGGAGTGGTTGAAAACCTAGTTTTAATGACTCCAACCTAAGTGTATGTAAACTTCCGACTTCAACTGTACGTAAATACCTTTTTGGTCAGTGTGGTGTGTGTGTGTGTGTGTGTAACCTTTATTTAACTAGGCAAGTCAGTTTATCGGTACATCACTAATTGATACCATGAAGACAACTCATACTAAATGTAATTTAAAATGTAACAAATTGCCTTTGTAAACAGGGATTCAGAAGACTTTATAATGTGAGTCCAAGCTTAGTAAGACTGAGGTTGACACACACACACACACACACACACACACCTTGACATGAAACTCTCCGTCCAGCAGAATGTTCTGTGTCTTGAGGTCGTGGTGCAGGAGGGGTGGGGTCATGTTGTGTAGGAAGTTCACCCCCAGAGCTATCTCGTACAGGACACGCAGCCTCAACGACCAGGCCAGCAGGGGGTAAAGGTTATTCTACAGAGTGTGGGAGGAGAGAAGGGGAAAGAATACATTTGAAAAAAAGTCTACACAGAAGGTAGAGTGGAAATAGTAGGGAGAGGAAGAGAAAGTGAAGCAGAATGTATTGGTTCGAAAATTAGTCATTGGCTTTGATTCTACAGTGAAGAGGCGACTCCGGGATGCTGGCCTTCTAGGCAGAATTGCAAAGAAAAAGCCTTATCTCAGACTGGCCAACAAAAATAAAAGATAAGATGGGCAAAAGAACACAGACACTGGACAGAGGAACTCTGCCTCGAAGGCCAGCATCCCGGAGTGGCCTCTTCATTGTTGACCTTGAGACTGGTGTTTTGCGGGTACTATTTAATGAAGCTGCCAGTTGAGGATTTGTGAGGTATCTGTTTCACAAACTAGACACTCTAATGTACTTGTCCTCTTGCTCAGTTGTGCACCGGGGCCTCCCACTGTTCTGTGTAGGGAGTAGTACACAGCGTTGTACGAGATCTTCAGTTTCTTGTCAATTTCTTGCATGGAATAGCCTTCATTTCTCAGAACAAGAATAGACTGACGAGTTTCAGAAGAAAGTTAATTGTTTCTGGCCATTTTGAGCCTGTAATCAAACCCACAAATGCTGATGCTCCAGATACTCAACTATTCTAAAGAAGGCCAGTTTTATTGCTTCTTTAAAATCAGCACAACAGTTTTCAGCTGTGCTAACATAATTGCTAAAGGGTTTTCTAATGATCAATTAGCCTTTTAAAATGATAAACTTGGATTAGCTAACAAAACGTGCTATTGGAACACAGGAGTGATGGTTGCTGATAATGGGCCTCTGTACGCCTATGTAGATATTCCATTAAAAAAAAAAAATCAGCCGTTTCCAGCTACAATAGTCATTTACAAAATTAACAATGTCTACACTGTATTTCTGATAAATTTGATGTTATTTTAAAGGACCAAAAATGTGCTTTTCTTTCAAAAACACAGACATTTCTAAGTGGCCCCAAACTTTTGAATGGTAGTGTATATATATTTTTTTATATTTTTTTTTGGGGGGGGGGGGGGTTGCAAAAAATGTGGGGCTCAAAACAGATGGCCCCACCTACCCTGAATGACGGGTCGCCATCATATACAATAATCACAGGTTTTTGGAGTACCACAGCCTCTTATGATGGACAAGTTTCTTCTGCATTGAGAACGAAGAAAGTATTGCCAAGAAAAGGTTAGTCAAAAATATCCTGATTATGGCTGAAGAGCAGCCTATGCACAACCTCAGAGGAGCTTTAGCTCTGCTGCGGAGGTTTGTGTTTACATGGCTTACATAGCATTGTACCACTCACATTTCCCGTCCTAGTAGGAGCATAGCAGTAATCTGATACCAAAGCCTGAATTGTCAGTTTTTTATTTTTATTTTACCAGGTAAGTTGACTGAGAACACATTCTCATTAACAGCAACAACCTGGGGAATAGTTACAGGGGAGAGGAGGGGGGATGAATGAGCCAATTGTAAGCTGGGGATGATTAGGTGGCCGTGATGGTATGAGGGACAGCTTGGGAATTTAGCCAGGACACCGGGGTTAACACCCCTACTCTTACGATAAGTACCATGGGATCTTTAGTGACCACAGAGAGTCAGGACACCTGTTTAACATCCCATCCAAAAGACAGCACACTACACAGGGCAGTGTAGGGGATCTTTTTTTAGACCTGAGGAAAGAGTGCCTCCTACTGGCCCTCCAACACCACTTCCAGCAGCATCTGGTCTCCCATCTAGGGACCAACCAGGACCAACCGTGCTTAGCTTCAGAAGCAAGCCAGCAGTGGGATGCAGGGTGGTATGCTGCTGGCTGCTTCAGTGGCTGCTTCTTCATTGAAAATTATAGTGTGGAACTCAGACTATAACTGTTTGAATCAGTTGGAGAAATAATTCCGCCCCGTAGACTGATATGGCAAGAGACTCAGTCCCGACTTGTTTATACATGTACACTGTTCTTACTAAGTGGATGTAGGCCTACATCGTGAAGCAGCTGATCCAGAGAGCCATTGCTCATGTACTCGGTGACGATGCAGAAGAACTCAGGCTCATTGCACACGCCAAAGATCTGGATGATGTAGTTGAATCTGGCCTTGTGGAGCACTTCCGCCTCTTTCAGCGGGCAATTCCTCTCCCTGCAAACACAGTCAGATAACCAGAACCTTTTGGCATTACTGTCATGATGGCACAAGGATTAATATTCCTATTGCTTTCTCATGTGCATAGAGAAAGTACATTCGAGTGATATACATTTTTTTTCACTGTCTCCCATTCATAGGGGCATACATGAGAAGAAATCAAGGTTACTACCACTCTGTTGCTGTTACTGATTGTTGACATAGCGTCATTGTCTGGCCAAAATGTAGACAGCAGCAGCATTCTGTACGGCAATCACAGGGGCCTCTGGATACATGAATCAACATCTAATTTGAGTAGGCAATGACTGATTCTAGCCAGATAAAACCCAATGGCATAGTCCTACTTCATCTGGTAGAATGATTTGAACAAAAATACCTTTCGCCAACAGGAGAATCCAATTTCAGGCACTTGATGGCAACGGTGGTCCGCCAATCGGAATGCTGTGCCTTGAACACGCTTCCGAACCCACCTTTGCTCAGGTAATGCAAGTCCGTCAGCTTTTGATAGGGGATCACCGGCAGAGTGCTCGTGAGACTACAAAGGTTCACACAGCCCATGTGGTGCTGCTCCATAATTATTGTAAGCCTAGAAAAAAGGAACTCTTTAAAAGGCGTGTCCTTCGCCTAAAAGAGAAAGGGGAATTGGGGGTTCCTGTTCCCGACGAAACGAAAAAAAAACCTTGGTGGAGTGACAGAGCAGAGAGCATCGATTGATAAATTCTCCATTCAGAGTAGGTACAATAGCCATCCCACTTTATTACGTTTTGACTCGCAGGCTCGCACTGCCAGTGTCCATGAATGTAGACGTCGAAAAATGTGTGACTTGAATAGTTGATAGAAAATGTACAGGCGGTCCACCTCTGTCAATGTATCAATCTCTCTAGCGAGTAACGTTACGGTCCAACAACCTCACCACACCAACAAACAAAAAAAACGGCGACTAATGCCGAGTTCACGAGCTAGTCGAAATTAGGAAACTCTGACATTTCCGACATGCTAACTGGTTGTAGTTATACACGCGCCGGCGTTCAACGAATCAACAAGTCGGGACATTTCCGAGTTTCCTTGTTCGGACTAGCATCTAAACGCGGCATGAATCACGCTTGCTTGCGAGCTAGATAACGACGCGGTCACGGCCAACGATGTACTGTATATATAATGCATTGCTGATGCTATGCGTTGGCCATTGAGAGCCTTTAATTGGCACTCCATTGGAATTAATGGCATTCTACAGTATTTAAATGACATGTTTCAAGGACAAAATGACGTGCATTTAAATATGTTTATGTTGTAGTGGGGACAGTAACATCAGTCATCTCAAAAAATGTAAGAACATGTTTTTTTTTTTTTGCTGTTTCGCTCACATAATATATTTTAAAAGTATGCATTAAGGTGTCTGTAATATAATACATTTGGCAAAAACGAGTGTCAAGATGGAGGCACGGTGTCTTCAAAACAGCGCCCCATAAAAGTAATCAATCTAGTGTAAATATAAATGATTGGTCACGGCATTGGGGCATGTTCTTCTTGACCCTGCAGAACAAGTCCGACATGAGTTTACAATGTCGTTGGGTAGGCGGCCTTTAGATTTCCGACACTTGTTCTGTTCTTATCTAATGCCGTGCGGTACAATTAAAAAGTGGAAATATGCCGCAATATTTGTCTTTCTCTAGCTGTTTTACACCAATATATTTTCTACAAAGCCAAGTACTGTAGTACTTTACTTAGGTTCATACCTCACTGCAAAAAGCCATCCAAATAAACTTGATCGATCTTTTTAAAACGCGTGTGTTCTAATCGAGTCACACACACACACAAAACACAAACTCTTGAAGTGACATGAATCGAAAAATCAAGGAATAAACTTTAGTTCTTCAATTCTTTCTTCAGCCAAAAGGATCATCATCTCCTACGTAAGCCTGGGTGCAGAAGCCAGAGGGTACCGGTGGAAATAACGTAACATCTCCTACTTAACCACAAGGTGGCACTGTAAACACCCTTTCTGACAGTTAACTCTCGGCTGAACTGTTGCGTACAATGTTAGATATTGAATTGAAATGTATTTTTTTTGAGTTTGCATCCCAATATTACACTTTATAATAATTTATCGTGGACAGACTAAACATAACTGGTAGATGGTGTAATATTCACATGTGTAAACATACTGAATTATAAATGGATGCATTTTACCTCCGTATCATACTGTGCTATGATTGGTTAAGACCACCCAGATGGTTAGGTCATGGTCAGTTGATCATGGTTGGAGATAAGTGAACATGCCAGTTGTAGCTAGCTAATAAAGAGCTACGTTTAGAAATATCCTGTAATACTGCATTTTATTATTTTGTACAAAGCGTGCAAAACAAGACATGGTGTCAGAGTAAAAGGTCTTAAAGATGGATTTTTCTGGAGTTCCTTCCCTCGAATGGACTGGGAGTCCACAAACTTACCCGATGCATGGCGTATGTACAAACAGCATGTGGAGTTAATGTTCACGGGTCCTCTGAAGGCAAGAGGAGAAGAGGAAACGTGCAGCTACCTGCTCCTCTGGATCGGTGAAAAGGGGAGAGATATTTACAACACATGGACACTTACCGAGGCTGAATCAAAGGTACTGAAAACATACTACGATCGTTTTGAAGCATATGTTGTGCCGAAGACCAATACGATTTTCGCTAGGTACACATTCTATGAGAAAGTACAGGGAGCTAGCGAGTTTTTTTTTAACAGTTTGTGACTGATGTCATTGTGGAATCCGACCACAAGCCCCTTGAGTCAATCATGAGGAAACCACTAGCCGCAGCCCCACCAAGGCTACAGAGAATGATCCTTCAACTACAAAAATACGACTTCACAATCACTCACCTTCCATGCAAAGACATCCCTGTCGCAGACACACTCTCCAGGAAGTTTCTTACCTACAAGGACAGCAGCCTCAGTGAAAGGCATGGGCATGCAAGTGCACACTGTGTACAGCAACTTACCAGTTACTGACACAAAACTGAAGGAGATCTGAGCAGAAATAGAAAAGGACTCACAACTCACACAGCTGAGGAAAGTCATACAGGATGGATGGCCTGAGGAGAGGAGAAAATGCCCTCAGAGCGTCTCAGAGTTCTGGAACCATCGTGATGAACTATCACCGATCAACGGAATCATTTTCAAAGGAGAGAAAATCATTATTCCTACCAGTCTCAGAGAAGAGATTTTGACAAAGATCCATGCTAAACACATGGGCATGGAAAAGTGCAAACAGAGAGCATGGGACATTTTGTTTTGGCCTGGAATGTGCAAACAAATAGAGGACATTGTTGGTAGATGCGCCATCTGTCTTCAACGACGCACCTCAAACACCAAAGAGCCAATGTTACCTCACTGTATCTTAGACCGACCCTGGCAGGTCGTGGCAACCGATCTGTTCACCTGGAACAACGAGGACTACATCGTAACAGTGGACTACTACAGCAGATACTTCGAACTCGACAAGCTTCACAGCACCACATCTGCAGCTGTGATACACAAGCTGAAAGCAGCCTTTGCCAGGCATGGCATGGTAGAGACTTTAATATCTGACAATGGGCCCTGTTACAAATCAAATGAGTTTGAATCCTTCACAAAAGCAT
Source organism: Salmo trutta (assembly GCF_901001165.1). Taxonomy (NCBI): domain Eukaryota; kingdom Metazoa; phylum Chordata; class Actinopteri; order Salmoniformes; family Salmonidae; genus Salmo; species Salmo trutta. Next base: position 11,018,102 of record NC_042977.1, read on the forward strand.
GGGAGTTCACACATGTCACCACAAGCCCACATTACCCTCAAAGTAATGGCCTTGCTGAAAAATCTGTGCAGATTGCTAAATCACTCACGGACAAAGCAAAAGCAGATAAGAGAGACCCCTACCTCAGTCTCCTTGAATACCGCAACACTCCAGTTGACAACTTCAAATCACCGGCCCAGCTGTTGATGAGCCGCGGACTTCGCTCAACCCTTCCCAGCACCAACCAGCAGCTGCAACCTGAGGTCGTCAGCTACAATGAAATGCATGGAAAACGTGCACAGAGACAACAACAACAAAAGCGATACTACGACAGGTCAGCTAGACCACTGCCACCACTGATCGACGGAGAGTCAGTTAGAATCCAGGAGCATGGCCTCTGGAAACCAGCAGTCGTCATCCAGCCAGCTGACACTGAACGCTCATATCTCGTCTGCACCGCAGAAGGAGCAGTGTACCGCCGCAATCGTCGTCACCTACTGAACACAAAAGAACAACACACTGATGAGATGAACTGTTCCCCTGAAAGAGAACGTGATGGACTAAACACACACACAGCACAACGTACACCACACTTACCTGCAACACCACAAGAGCTGTTGACTGACACAGAAGCATGCTCAGCATCATATCGCACAAGGTCAGGAAGAGAGGTCAAGCCCAGAGCTGTCCTCGACCTGTGAAATGTCAAAGGGTGTAGGCGGATCGCTGCCCTAAAAGAGTTCCAGACTGTAAACTTGTTATTGAAAGTTCACTTGAAATGCTTTGGTATTGTATTTGTTTGAAATGTTAAGATGTCATTTCCACAGGGAAAGCTGAGTTGCTGAGAATCCCTTGTTCGAAAAGTAACAGTATGTTGGATCATTGTTTCAGAGTCTATGTTGATTCAGTTGGTGTGTTATGCAATATAAATGGTTACTTACCTTTTGTTCAAACTGCAGAGCATGTATTCAAAAGAAACGCTTAGAATATGTTTAACATTTTTGTTTTAAAAGAAGGGGGATGTAATATTCATATGTGTAAACATACTGAATTATAATTGGATGCATTTTACCGTATCATACTGTGCTATGATTGGTTAAGACCACCCAGATGGTTAGGTCATGGTCAGTTGATCATGGTTGGAGATACGTGAACGTGCCAGTTGTAGCTAGCTAATAAAGAGCTACGTTAAAGAAATATCCTGTAGTACTGCATTTTATTATTTTGTACAAAGCGTGCAAAACAAGACAGATGGTAGATCTGTCGGCATGTTTTGGGACGTGTGAGATTTTTGTATTTTTTAACTAGGCAAGTCAGTTAAGAAAAAATGATTGTTTACAATGACGGTGCATTAACTGCCTTGCTCAGGAGAACGACAGATTTTTACATTGTCAGCTCAATCTAACAACCTTTCGGTTACTGGCCCAACGCTCTAACCACTAGGCTACCTGCCCCCCCAGATAACGAGAAGTTTTAGTTCCTGGTCTGGGTTTTCATCACTAGTTATTTGGATGTATGAGGATTGGGGCGAAGGCAGTGCTTAAACTGCTTCCCTTCGATGAATGATAAACACTGGTGAAAATATTGGAAGGGGGAGGGGGCTTTGGATGACAGTTTCCTTTTACGAGGATGGAGACTTTGCAAATCGGAATATCTATTTTTCTAATACGCTTCCCCCTGAACCGAATTGAGCATTTGACCAAATTATGTGAGATTTTTGTTCTTGGTTAACCAAGATAATACAACAGATTAAAGCAACAACCAAAAAAATGCATCAGACAGTTATTGGGATCATCTGGTAATAAGTGTGTGTGTTCGTGTGTGTGTGTGTTCGTGTGTGTAGAAAAGAAGAGCTGCATTGCTTGAAAAATGTGTTTTGTCACAGTTCTTATACTGTGTCCTGCACAGCTTGTGAGCGTCGTACAACGAAACAAAAGACACGTTCTTGTTCCTGAGAGTTTTAGCTTTTAGGAATGGAATGGCGTCATGATAGCTCCAAGCATTCAGAAGTTAGAACCAAATTTATAGGAACTTTGTTTGTCACAACTGCTAATAGTGAATATCATAGGTTGCTCTTGTAACCGTGGTTCTGTGAACTAAGTGCACATTTTTTATTTAACCTTTATTTAACTAGGCAAGTCAGTTAAGAACAAATTCTTATTTTACAATGATGGTCTACCCTGGCCAAACCCAGAAGACGTTGGGCCAATCACAGCCGGTTGTGATACAGCCTGGACTCAATCCAGGGTCTGTAGTGATGCCACTAGCACTGAGATACAGTGCCTTAAACCGCTGCGCCACTCGGGAGCACAAGTGATTGCATTTTAGGCCAAAATAGCCCGGAATATTGGGCACCTCACTTATATGCTGAATACGCCTATGGAGTTGCTAAACCACAAACACAATGAAGACCATATTCGAGGCTTTTTTTTTTTTTAGGTAATACAAATTGTACATTTAATTCACTTGCATAAAATAGGTAAAGTACAATATAATGGAGAAACATTGCCTAGTATTCTTTCCATTTTCCTATTATTCTTTTTCATTATCGTTCCATCTAACAGATAGCTAAAGCTCCATATGCTTCCTATGAAGTATCAGCATGGGCTTAAGAACAGGAAACACTACTCCAAGAGAGGCGAAAAAGGGAACGGGTGTGATTGATTAACCTCTAAAAGTCTAAGCCGTTGGGGTGGTACTAAGCTAACATATGGAATTGTTTTAAGATGGTCATGCCATGGGTCATTTAGCTATTTGATTTAGAATTTTAGGACCCCTTTAGGTATAAAAAAATATATATAAAACTATTTTTTGAAATAAAATATTGAATTTTGCCTTTACTAAAGGCCATAGAAACGCATTGAATAACACATTCATAAAAGTAAAACAATGTATCACAGGGAGTAAGGTTTTCAAGTGTCTGTTCTATGTCTAGGAGATATAAGAATGCTCAGGAAATATTTGTATTTAACCCTTTATTTTTGTTGGCACAAAACTACCTCCTTCCATTTGTTTCTATGGGTTACCTTCCGATGAGTCCCGTGACACTTGTTGGGGTCATAGAGCAAAATGGAGAACACCATTGTGTTTGTGAGTCTCCCCTTTCCATCGAGTGAGAAGACCGATTTTCAAGATGTCTCATGATCTGACAAACACCGCTGTAACTTGGCCACCTTCCACCACAGATGCGGAAGGTCGATATAGGCGGATGCGGTGGATTGAGACGCAGCCCATGCAAAAAAAACAGATCTCTCTCTAGCTTAAATTGACGGATGTTGATGTTTTTTTTTATTATATTAAGTTGACATTTTAGTCATTTAGCAGACGCTCTTATCCAGAGCAACTTACAGTAGTGAATGCATACATTTCATTTCATGCATTTTTTTTTTGTACTGGCCCCCCGTGGGAATCAAACCCACAACCCTGGCGTTGCAAACACCATGCTCTGCCAACTGAGCCACAGGGAAGATATTACTATGTGTCAAATACACTAAGGATTTAAGGTTTTCTGAGTGAAGTACTTGTACATAAATAAACACAAAGTACAAATACTTTGCCGAGAAGAATCACTCCCAAGCTGTGCATTTGCAATAAAAAAGTACACAGATTTGACTGTGTTATAAACATCGATTTCCGAACTCCTCGAGGTGTCTTTTTCATTTTAAAGCGGAACGCATTTGACCTTTTTTGCCGTTTCGACTCAAAAGAATACTCAATGTCCTGGACATATATTATTGTTCTTCTCCTATGGCTTTCCGGCCCTATACATTGCTTGAGAGCAGAGTCCTGATTGGGTCAGATTTGTGTTTGATTTTACACATTAAGAGAGAGAGGCCAGGGCAGGGAGGAAAGATGTTGGGCGAAAGCAAAAAAAATATTCTCTTCACATGTTCAAGATCCCACGTTTATAGTGGATTGGCTATTCACACTGACAGTTTGTTCGTTTATTGCTGTCCAATACACTTTGTAGTAAATGCAGGGCAGTTATGGTTGGCTAGGGGTTATTGATTCTGATCTCAAGAACACCTGGACTGAGGGGGAAAATCAAATAAAAATGTAATTCCTACATCAGTAGAGGCAGTTTTCCGTTTGTTCTCAGTGTTTGTTTCATATGCATTAGCCCCACCAGTCTTTTTGCAGAGCTTTTGAACCTTAATTTTCGTCTTTGAAACTCACTTCTGAAACCCAGTGCAGAAATTCCATTATATGCAATGATTTGAATTACGGTCTGATTCTTCTCATACTGTATATGGGGGTTTTCTAACCTGCACAAGTAACCAAGCAGTAAACATATGACATGTGAACTCTTATTGCCGTCATTTTCTGGTTGTAAACTGGTTATCTGGCTGTGAAGTTGGTTATAACCAGGTAAAGATGTATTTTTCATGGCGAGATCAAGACGTAAGTGGATATACCTTATATTTTGGTTGTTATCTGCTTAGATAACTAGATTACAACCAGATTAAGACATTATTCTATGGTTGCTAAAAATAAGTTAAAAGTCATGAACAGTGAAAATCATGTTTATCATCTAATTCGATATTTGGATGAAACTTGTTCATAGTTGGTACTCAGCATTGTCTCAGTGTAGAACGTTTGTGGTCTGTTGATATCCCTCTAGTGGTGTGGGGCTGTGCTTTGGCAAAGTGGGTGGGGTTATTTCCTGCCTGTTTGGTCCTGTCCGGGGGTATCGTCGGACGAGGCCACAGTGTCCCCTGACCCCCCCGTCTCAGCCTCCAGTATCTATGCTGCAATAGTCTATATGCCGGGGGGCTAGGGTCAGTCTGTTTATCTGGTGTAATTCTCCTGTCTTATCTGGTCACCAGATGTGCTACCTTGTCCCGGACCTGCTGTTTTCGACTCTCTCTCTCGCTCTAATGCAACTGTTGTCTCGACCTCTGAATGCTCGGCTATGAAAAGCCAACTGACATTTACTCCTGAGGTACTGAACTGTTGCACCCTCTATAACCACTGTGATTATTTGCCTCTGCTGGTCATCTATGAATGTTTGAACATCTTTAAGAACAATCAGGCCTTATTGGCCATGCACTCTTATCATTTCCACCCGGCACAGCCAGAAGAAGACTGGCCACCCTTCAGAGCCTGGTTCCTCTCTAGGTTTCTTTCCAGGTTCCTACCTTTTGTAGGGTGTTTTTCCTAGCCACCGTGCTTCTACATCTGCATTGCTTGCTGTTTGGGCTTTTAGGCTGGGTTTCTGCATAGCACTTTGTGACATCTGCTGATGTAAAAAGGGCTTTATTAATACATTTGATTTGAAATTTGATTTGATATCCATAACATGATGCAGCCACCACTATGCTTGAAAATATGGAGAGTGGTGCTCGGTAATATGTTTGCGGCAAATCCAATACAACACAACACTTTGTATTCAGGACATTTTTTGCAGTATAACTTTAGTGAGTGGTTGCAAACATGATGCATGTTTTGGAATATTTATATTCTGTTTAGGCTTCCTTCCTTTCACTTTGTCAATTAGGTTAGTATTGTGGAGTAACTACATTTACATTACATTTACGTCAGTTAGCAGACGCTCTTATCCAGAGCGACTTACAAATTGGACTACAATGTTGTTGATACATCCTCAGTTTTCTCCTATCACTCACAGCCATTAAACTCTGTAATTGTTTGAAAGTCACCATTGGCCTACTGGTGAAATCCTTGAGCGGTTTCCTTACTCTCCAGCAACTGAGTTAGGAAGGATGTCTTTGTCTTTGTAGTGACTGGGTGTATTGATACACCATCCAAAGTGTAAGTTAATTCAATGTCTGCTTATTTTTTTACCCATCTACCAATCTGTGTTTGAAATTCACTGTTCGACTGAGGAACCTTCCAGATAATTGTATGTGTGGGTGGGGTATCGTTACGTTTAGGGGGGATTCTGACTTAGAGGTGTTCAGTCATAATCCCTCAGAAATTATTTGGTTGTGCAAACCCACAGTTTCACCAGCTCTCCGGGTGGCTGGTCTCAGACGATCCTGCAGGTGAAGAAGCCGGACGTTGAGGTCCTGGGCTGGCGTGATTACACGTGGTCTGCGGTTGTGAGGCCGGTTGTACGTACTGCCAAATTCTCTAAAACAACGTTGGAGGTGGCTTACGGTAGAGAAATTAACATTAACACTCTCTGGCAACAGCTCTGGTGGGCATTCCTGCAGTCAACATGCCAACTGCATGCTCCCTCAAAACTTGAGACATCTGTGGCATTGTGTTGTGTGACAAAACTGAACATTTTAGAGTGGCCTTTTATTGTCCCATGTATTGACCCCAGCACAAGATGCACCTGTGTAATGATCATGCTGTATAATTAGCTTTTTGATATGCCACACCTGTCAGGTGGATTGATTATCTTGGCAAAAATAAATGTTCACTAACATGGATGTAAACAAATTTGTGCACGTCATTTGAGAGAAATACGCTTTTTGTGCGTATGGAACATTTCTGGGATCTTTTATTTCAGCTTATGAAATATCGAACAAAGAATTTACATGTTGCGTTTATATTTGTTTCAGTGTAGTTACAAAATAAATGCAATTGTGTATTGTTGTTTGTCTGATATCAGGTCTGTTGACCGTGACAGCATTTTGCAGAGAAAATGGGGTGAGGCATACTATTTAGGCTTGGAATGGCATGTGATCCTCTGTTTACCTTGGTACCTGGCAACGGACTCAAGGGTGTTTCAAAGAGCTGTCTTATATATAAGCTCCCCGCCCACTTGGCCTGTTCTTTCAGGTTTCCTGAAAGTTAGAGATGAGAGAAAATTATACATTTCTTAAATTCTGAGCATTTTAATAGCCAAAAAATATTATGGCTAATGTTTTGGTCATTCAAAGTCTATTTTTAGTTGGGAAATAGAATGACTGTGCAGGACCTTTAATAAAATGTCCTTAAAGGGGAAATATGGACTGCTACATTCATTTTTATGCCAAGTTTTCAAATCATTGGTTGTTTCTTAGGGAAGATATATAAAGTGCATCTGTGCATTTGAACAACCACATAAATACACCTATTTAACTTTTGCATGTAAAACAAAACAACAGAATCATCACTGCTGGTGCACATGCTGCCAAGGTTTTGATGACCAACTATTTAGATTAGAATGAGCAGCCAGCTCATGAGTGCATCAGTGGCACAAGCACAGGGAAACGCAACAAGCACAGATGCGACAATGGTCTTTAGCAGTAATTCGACTGTTAAACCCAATTCAAACTAAAATCTGTTTTTTTTACGCAAGTGAACGAGCATGTACATGCTGGAATTAGAATGCACAGGAGTGAATGAGAGAGAACGAGAAGGGTGCAATTTCGGCCTGCATTTGCAGGAACCCCTCGTTATACTTCTATTGGTCAATGTTTAAGCTAGGACATATGGGAGGTGGGGGTGCTACAATACTGTAGGTGGACACAGGGGCGGAAATCCGGGGGGGGACCGGGGGGACACGACCCCCCCATCCTGGGAAAAATATGATTTGTCCCCCCCAATATATCACTGAAACATAACTATGTAATTTAAATAATATTAATAATACGCAATGAAAGCAATTGTGCTGATTATAGACACTTAATAGCGCGTTTTTAAGTTTCAAAAGATTGCGATCCCCCCACCCTTTGCCTCACAATGGTTTGATCCACTGCCAGTTCCTCAGTTGGCAAGCTAACAGAGGGGTCGTGTCTACTGTCTGAAAGGCACTCAATGAACGTAACTGACGTGAGGTTAATCCAGTCAATCACGCACACACACTAGCTGAATATGCAGAGCTAGCGCGCAAATATTAACTATTAAGCTAGCTAGTACCTATTCCATTTATGTGACCTCGTCAAAGATGGAATCTTTGCTATCGTCAATTTATTCCAAGATCAGCATGCAGATGATGTAAATTAGTGCTTCAAAGTCCCTGTGATAAGGTTAGCGATAAACTGAAGTCCAAACTGAACAGAACTACACTCTCTTCTACCATTGTCTTAAATATATTTAATGGTCTCGGTACAAAAGCTAAATTGTCGCAAGGGAATTTTTATTTATTTATTTTATTTCACCTTTATTTGACCCGGGTAGCAAAGATTATAGCAAACACCACTGAAACGGAATTGGTGCTCGCTAGCTTTGCAAATTCAGCTATTGTTGGAAGCCAGCCAATATGAAACAAACTATTAAAATTACAAAAGGTTGCAGCGTATGTTGTGTAAATGGTGAACTCATACAGCTGTCAACTCTTGTCATTTTAATCCGTTTCACATTTGCTAGCTACCTTTTAGATCGAAGCCCAAATAGAATGATAAAAGATAAGATGATAGAAGCCCATCTCCTACTGTAAATAACCTACACATTGTGTGTGTGTGGCCAGCCAGCCAAGTAGAAAAATGGCAGAAAAATAAAAGACGGACATCAGAGTATTTTTCAGTACACCAAAACGCAAAGTAAGAACCCTAGTAGCCTAATATCTCAAAGACTAGTTGATAAAATGTTCATAAGAAAGAAATGAAATTCTAATGGAAATGTTTCACAATGATGTCATTAGGCAGAGCAGGCAAAAGATGGCACACAGACAGCAGAGTTGGGGACAGATATGCAGGGACAGACTGGCAGAGACAGGGAGTCTCAGGTAAGTTTGTTGAGTCTTTGTTTGGCAACATTATGAAAGGTTCTCAATTTTTTTAACTTGTAAAATAGGAACATAATTGGAAAATGCCATGGATACCCCCACTCTCAACTTAAACTGGTGACTGAACTAAGATTTGTTAAAGGCAATGGTATTGCTGTTGTGATTAGTTGTGTCGTTTTGGGTACCGGTAGTTAGGAGTACGGCAAACACCTTATTTCTTTGGTTCCTCAATATACATTTACCATATTACAATGTAGGCTATGTGTTACAGCACTACTTTTGGTGTCCCCCTCAGGAATTGCTCTTGAGAAAATTTCATGTAATTGTCCCCTCCAAAGTTGATATCAGATTTTCGCCCCTGGGTGGACAAGCACAATAACGTTGGATGTCAGCCACAGATAAACGGCAAAGAAAACGGGCCGGGGTCGACAACGGTAGTGTCCTTCGTCCCCGCCTGTCGCACACTATTTTCCCTCAGTTAACGATGGCGAGGTCAGGTGTTTGGCAGGCGGGAGCGAAGGACACTGTGTGCTAGCTTAGCTAGCTAGTCCGGTACACAGCAGGCGGGAGACAGGGTCGACACCATGTGCTAGCTAGCTAACTACCATGCTAACAAGCTAGCACACAATGTCACTAACTAGCAAGCTAGCTAGTTAACTAGCACACGGTGTCCCCCGAGCCTCTCACCTGCTATGCTAGCGGAGAAAACCATACCCGACAAGCGGGGGCGGAGGAAACTGTCTAACGGTGTTGCCCCCGCCTGTCGGGCACTCTATTCCCGCAGTTCTGTTAACCTGTTGGGGATTGGGGGCAGTATTTGCACGGCCGGATAAAAAACGTACCTGATTTAATCTGGTTACTACTCCTGCCCAGTAACTAGAATATGCATATAATTGTTTGATTTGGATAGAAAACACCCTAAAGTTTCTAAAACTGTTTGAATGGTGTCTGTGAGTATAACAGAACTCATTTGGCAGGCCAAAACCTGAGAAGATTCCAAACAGGAAGTGCTCTCTCGGACTATTTCTTGGCCTTCTTGATCATCTCTATCCAAAACAGGGGATCTCTGGCATAACGTGACATTTTCTAACGCTCCCATAGGCTCTCAGAAGGCGCCAGAACGTTGAATGGTGACTTTGCAGGCCATGGCTGAAAAACAGTAGCGCATTTGGATAGTGGTCGATCTGAGAACAATGAGACTGGGGCGCGTGCACGAGCCGACACCATGTTTTTATTTTTTCGTCTTTGAATGAAAACAGGGTTTCCCGGTCGGGAATACTATCGCTTTTTTACGAGAAAAATCGCATAAAAATTGATTTTAAACAGCGTTTGACATTCTTCGAAGTACGGTAATGGAATATTTTGAATTTTTTTGTCACGAAACGCGCCGGGCGCGTCACCCTTCTTTACCCTTCGGATAGTGTCTTGAACGCACAAACAAAATGCCGCTATTTGGATATAACTATGGATTATTTGGAACCAAACCAACATTTGTTATTGAAGTAGAAGTCCTGGGAGTGCATTCTGACGAAGAACAGCAAAGGTAATCCAATTTTTCTAATAGTAAATCTGAGTGTGGTGAGTACCACACTTGGTGGGTGTCAAAATAGCTAGCCCGTGATGGTCGGCCTATCTTCTCAGAATATTGCAAAATGTGCTTTCACCGAAAAGCTATTTTCCGCGATTGCATAAAGGAGTTCTGTATCTATAATTCTTAAAATAATTGTTATGTTTTTTGTGAACGTTTATCGTGAGTAATTTAGTAAATTCACCAGAAGTGTTCGGTGGGAATGCTAGTCACATGCTAGTCACATGCTAATGTAAAAAGATGGTTTTTGATATAAATATGAACTTGATTGAACAAAACATGCATGTATTGTATAACATAATGTCCTAGGAGTGTCATCTGATGAAGATCATCAAAGGTTAGTGCTGCATTTAGCTGTGGTTTGGGTTTATGTGACATATGCTAGCTTGAAAAATGGGTGTCTGATTATTTCTGGCTGGGTACTCTGCTGACATAATCTAATGTTTTGCTTTCGTTGTAAAGCCTTTTTGAAATCGGACAGTGTGGTTAGATTAACGAGAGTCTTGTCTTTAAAATGGTGTAAAATAGTCATATGTTTGAGAAATTGAAGTAATAGCATTTCTAAGGTATTTGAATATCGCGCCACGGGATTCCACTGGCTGTTGAGCAAGCGTCCCACTGGCCCAGAGAGGTTAACAACGGTGAGTGAAGGACACTGTCTACCGGCGTGGCTCCTGCTAGCTAGCAAGGAGGACTTTGGGTGAAAAACCTCAGACAATACTTTTATTTCCCTTTCACCCACATTCAAAAGTGTCACAAACATGAAGACGTGGTGCTTGCGGTGGGGGGGTTCATGCAGGAACCAATGGGATGCTCGTGGGGGGGAGGGGCGTACCTGTAGATCCAGGAATGCCCACATGCAGGAACACCCTGAACTGAGGGCTGTAGCTGCACACTATTGGAGAAAACAGATGGGCTGTGAGCGTCAACGGCGTCTACGACGACATAGTGTGTCAAATTAGAAAGCAATACCGGTAGTTTCTTTGAGAAGATATATAAAGCGATCTGTGCATTTGAACAACAGCATAAATAAACCTATTTAACTTTTGCATTTCAAAAACGGAATGTTTTGAACAGATTAGATTATACTATTTAGAACGATCAGACAGCTCACGAAAGAACGAGTGCACCAGGGAGAATGCAACAAGCACGCATATGCAATAAGAGAAAAAACATTATCTAACTGGGGATAGCTAGCTAACATAATGTCACAATGCATGATGCGCTAGCCAGTTAACTTTCATTCTGAAGTAACTTCATATTTTCGAGTTAGTCAGATATTAGTTTATAAAAACTTGAAATTGGCATTGGCGCTAACTAGCTAGAAAGCTTTAGGTATCTAGATGCTTATCAAAGGTAGATAGCTAACTGGTTAATTTGACCAAAAAAATCTACCAAACTATTTCTCAGTGTTTCACCAAAGTTACTATAGCTGGCTAATTCATTTCACTGTGATACACACAGTTTTATGCTGTTTTAGTCCACACAACATGTCGCCCTGTCACCTACAGTAGAACATTATACACAACATCAGGGGGAAACAAAAACATTGGCCATGCTTTTTGTCCTACCAGATCTCCGATGAGAAGGTTCTAGCTAGTGTATCCCTCTGTCCTTTGACTCTTGTTGAATGTGAATGTCCGGTTTATCAGGTCCCAGGTTCCCATGACTGTTATGATTATTTATTTACAAGTTAATTACAATTTAGTTTTTTGCTTTACCTGATAGAACAGATCTAGTCTCACATGCGAAGTAAGCCATCTGGCACGAGAGTCTCATTGGGGAGGGACACCAGTGTCATGACTGTCCTGTGAGGATCCAAATAGGTCAGATCAGCTTTGCAATAAATAACTTCAACCAGACCCCCTCTCACCCACAGGGGGGGACTGGTGGGGGTTGACAGCCCACACCCTGTTGTAAATCAAGGACAGAACAGTCAGCATCTCCCTCTCCACTAGGTGTCCCCCTTTCCCTTTCTAATGCTTTGTCTTAAAACCTCTTAAGGATCGTACCCTTTTTTTCAATTTTCGCCTAAAATGACGTACCCAAATCTAACTGCCTGTAGCTCAAGACCTGAAGCAAGGATATGCATATTCTTGATACCATTTGAAAGGAAACACTTTGAAGTTTGTGGAAATGTGAAACGAATGTAGGAGAATATAACACATTAGATCTGGTAAAAGATAATACAAACAAAAAAATGCGTGTTTTCTATTTGATTTTTTTAATCTTCTGTTCATCATCTTTGAAACGCAAGAGAAAGTCCATAATATAATATAATATTGCAATTTAGATTTTGGCCAATAGATGGCAGCAGTGTGTGTGCAAAGTTTCAGATTGATCCAGTGAAGCATTGCAATACTGGACAATATTTTGTGTCAAGTCTGCCAAAATGTGCCGAATTGGTCAATTGATACATTTTCAAGTACATAACTATAGAGAACATACAAAAATGATATGGTAATACAAAATGTAAGTTTACACACTCCCAGGAATGTCATACATGATGGATCATTAGCTCTCTCTGCGGATGACTTCGTCAACCATTTTGAAAAGAAGGCAGATGACATCCGATCCTCGTTTGCTAAGCCAAACGACACCGCTGGTCCTGCTCACACTGCCCTACCCTGTGCTTTGACCTCTTTCTCCCCTCTCTCTCCAGATGAAATCTCGCGTCTCGTGACGGCCGGCCGCCCAACAACCTGCCCACTTGACCCTATCCCCTCCTCTCTTCTCCAGACCATTTCCGGAGACCTTCTCCCCTACCTCACCTCGCTCATCAACTCATCCTTGACCGGTGGCTACGTCCCTTCCGTCTTCAAGAGAGCGAGAGTTGCACCCCTTCTGAAAAAACCTACACTCGATCCCTCCGATATCAACAACTACAGACCAGTATCCCTTCTTTCTTTTCTCTCCAAAACTCTTGAACGTGCCGTCCTTGGCCAGCTCTCCTGCTATCTCTCTCAGAATGACCTTCTTGATCCTAATCAGTCAGGTTTCAAGACTGGGCATTCAACTGAGACTGCTCTTCTCTGTGTCACGGAGGCTCTCCGCACTGCTAAAGCTAACTCTCTCTCCTCTGCTCTCATCCTTCTAGACCTATCTGCTGCCTTTGATACCATGAACCATCAGATCCTCCTCTCCACCCTCTCCGAGCTGGGCATCTCCGGCGCGGCCCACGCTTGGATTGCGTCCTACCTGACAGGTCGCTCCTACCAGGTGGCGTGGCGAGAATCTGTCTCCGCACCACGTGCTCTCACCACTGGTGTCCCCCAGGGCTCTGTTCTAGGCCCTCTCCTATTCTCACTATACACCAAGTCACTTGGCTCGGTCATATCCTCACATGGTCTCTCCTATCATTGCTACGCAGACGACACACAATTAATCTTCTCCTTTCCCCCTTCTGATAACCAGGTGGCGAATCGCATCTCTGCATGTCTGGCAGACATATCAGTGTGGATGACGGCTCACCACCTCAAGCTGAACCTTGGCAAGACGGAGCTGCTCCTCCTCCCGGGGAAGGACTGCCCGTTCCATGATCTCACCATCACGGTTGACAACTCCCTTGTGTCCTCCTCCCAGAGTGCTAAGAACCTTGGCGTGACCCTGGACAACACCCTGTCGTTCTCCACTAACATCAAGGCGGTGACCCGATCCTGTAGGTTCATGCTCTAAAACATTCGCAGAGTACGACCCTGCCTCACACAGGAAGCGGCGCAGGTCCTAGTCCAGGCACTTGTCATCTCCCGTCTGGATTACTGCAACTCGCTGTTGGCTGGGCTCCCTGCCTGTGCCATTAAACCCCTACAACTCATCCAGAACGCCGCAGCCCGTCTGGTGTTCAACCTTCCCAAGTTCTCTCACGTCACCCCGCACCTCCACTCTCTCCACTGGCTTCCAGTTGAAGCTCGCATCCGCTACAAGTCCATGGTGCTTGCCTACGGAGCTGTGAGGGGAACGGCACCTCCGTACCTTCAGGCTCTGATCAGGCCCTACACCCAAACAAGGGCACTGCGTTCATCCACCTCTGGCCTGCTCGCCTCCCTACCTCTGAGGAAGCACAGTTCCCGCTCAGCCCAGTCAAAACTGTTCGCTGCTCTGGCACCCCAATGGTGGAACAAGCTCCCTCACGACGCCAGGACAGCGGAGTCAATCACCACCTTCCGGAGACACCTGAAACCCCACCTCTTTAAGGAATACCTGGGATAGGATAAAGTAATCCTTCTAACCCCCCCCCCCCCCAAAAGATTTAGATGCACTATTGTAAAGTGGTTGTTCCACTGGATATCTTAAGGTGAATGCACCAATTTGTAAGTCGCTCTGGATAAGAGCGTCTGCTAAATGACTTAAATGTAAATGTAAATGTTATACACTAACTTTCACACATCTAGATGGTGGGTGGAGCCAGAGACAGCAGGGGTTCAAACTGTAGATCCCAGTTCCTACATTTGAATATAAAAATATATTTTATCAAACAAAATTATGCTACATTTTATGTCTGGGACCTTCAGGATGACAAATCAGAGCAAGATTACTGAATGTAAGTATATTATTTACCTTCAGAGGTGAATGTATCAAACCTGTTGCTGTGATAAGTTTTTTGTTGTTGTGCACTCTCCTCAAACAATAGCATGGTTATTTTCACTGTAATAGTTACTGTAAATTGCACAGTGCAGTTAGATTAACAAGAATTTAAGCTTTCTGCCCATGTTTGCTGTACTTACAACTGTCATGCTAATCACATTAGCGCATGTTAGCTCAACCTTCCCGGTGTAGGGACACCAATCCCGTAAGATTTTTCCCGCTGAAAATCTAACACGTTCAAATTGGAACAATATTTCTAACATAGAATGTGGGGAATGGGCAGAGGTGACCTAAATAACACTAATGTTATATTGTGTGTTATTTTGTGATGTCATTAAATATTTTATGAAGGAAATACTGTAACTTGGAAAGTATACCAACTATATGTGTGAAGTATCCATCCGATGCATTGTGCATGAAATAGGAAAAATTATGAAAATGTTTTTATTAAGAGAGGGACATGATTTTAGGAGCCATAAGAGAAAAGTTTTACATAACTTTGTACAAGTGACAAGTCACGCCTTGAGTGAGGTCAGAGAGCGTGTCGGCCTGACGGAGCCACCCCTTTTGAACTAACTGTCACAACTTCCGCCGAAGTTGGTCCCTCCTTGTTCGGGTGGCGTCCTAGCCACCACCAATCCACTTTTCATTTTCCATTTATTTTGTCTTCATTGTACACACCTGGTTTTCATTCCCATAATTATGTTCCTTATTTAACCCTCTGGTTCCCCCCATGGTTTTGTGCGTGTTTGTTCTTTGTAAGTTGGTCTGTATTTGTGAGCTTGATTATTTTCCTTCTTGGAATATTTGTTGTTTTGAGTAAAGTTACTTGAATTACTCATCTCTGTGTCCTGCGCCTGACTCCGCCTTACCTGCTACACCTAGACGCCTTACACTAACTGTATAAAATGATAGGTTAAGTATTAACATATCACACCAGAGAGACGTGGAGCTGCAGCTCACGTTTAAAGTGGTTTGAACTCTGAATCTCAACACGAGGCATAGACGATAAAGTCACGTCCCGGACAATGACTTGTACGGTTGATTAGCTGTCCTAAGTAAAGTATTTTCAAAAGTGAATGAATTTAAGTGGGACCATTCTACTACTCTTCTCAAATCCCCGTAGTGCGCTACTCTCATCACCCCAGTGGGAACCATTGACAAGGCTAGAAAACCTATCTTCAAAGAAGTATCTTCCAGAGTGAATGGAAGTAGAATAAACTCTGTAGTTCTGTTCATGACTACACGACAAGTCACTGGATACCGGACGACGGCAGAGGAGAACTACAGTAGAAGACGGCTGGGGACCCCTTTTGGACAATCGGAGCCATACAAGCGTGCCTGGAAAAGGCTCAACACTCTTTCCGAGAAGGCCCTGTCTACCGAGAGAAACCAGAAACAAAGGATTTTCATGTAAATACATGATTTCTTACTCCAAGCGGTCGGCGGTTCGTGTGGAAAGTATAAGTGAGAGTAGTTTCTAAATGTACCAACGTTAAGTGTCTCTGTCCCTCTCTCTCGCGCTCTCCCATGTCTTTTGTAACAAGCCACCGTATTGTTGTCAGTCCGCTAGGGACCTGTTTCTAATGTATTAAGTGTGAATGTTTATCCTGTGTTAACATTTAGTTAGCTAGTAAATAAATAAACTGATTTGTGGTGTACTGAATCATAAGTAAGGCTCTGGTTTTTGCAGATGCAAGGTTATGTTCAGAATGATGATCTGATACGAGGTTATTATTAATAAGTTGACTGTTTATGGATGTGATAGGTAAAGACCTTTTAGAGTTTAATTCCGGAGATGGTAACTCTTTAAAAAACTGCTCTCGTGGTGCCCCAAATCCTAATGAGTTAATTGTTACATGATTCATTTAAATCGGGTAACAATTAAACATATTTATTTGTCTAATCAACTAACAGTCATCAGATTAATGAAAGTAAAGTCCCGACACCAGATAGTGACTGGTTTCCTGATCCATGCCTTTTACTTTTTATTTTATCTGTGACCAACAAATGCATATCTGTATTCCCAGTCTTGTGAAATACATATATTAGGGCATAATGAATTGATTTAAATTGACTGATTTCCTTATATGAACTGTAACGTTTTTGTTCAGTGTATGTATTTCTTAAAATACGACCTTTTGGCCGATTTAAGGTAGGCAAAATAAGGTGTTTACATGACTATTGCATAGTCTGCCTACTGCCATAATCGGTTTAATATCGAATTATTAGTGGGCATGTAAATGTAATGACTGTAATTAATACATGCATTAACAGAAATTAATGTAACCAAATTACAGGTATTAAGGTTATGTCACTAGGCCTACTGGTGACATAAGTAATGGTTCATTGATAAAAGTAAACAATCAAAGGGCAAACATTTCACACAATTAAACAATGTGTGTGTTGCAATATAGATCTACTTGCATTCACTACCATCAGACCTTCTGACCTTTTTACCCTTTTTACCTCCTCTGTATAGGAGATTTGGGCATTTGGGATGTCTCCTCATATTCTCCACCACAGTTACAATGCGTTACTCCTTGGCCACTCTCTTCTGCTAAACAGTCTCCATCATAGAGATTTTCCCCACACGTCCCATTTATCAGCTTCTTCCATCTGCAGACACTTTCTACATGTCCAAACATTTTACATTGCTTACACTGCAAAGGTCTGGATACGAAGGCCCTGGCTGGATAGTACACATATCCCAGCTTCACTCCACATAAAAAAATACAAAGACAGACAATCTCTTCTCTTTCCTGCCGTTAACCACATGATTCATCCAGCGTACATCAATCACTCCAGAAATATATTTTAATATTTCAATGTCAACTTCTTACGAAACTCTAGAAATGACTCATTTAATAGGTGACCTGCTCCGTAGCTCAAAGCATAACACATAATCTCCAAATTGAGTGAGATCCAGCAGTCCTTTTTTCTGATTGTCAGAAACACAAGAAATCAAAACAAGCCCACTTCTTGTGATCTTCACCGTTTTTTTTTTTTACCCAACGCTTTCTTCACCACTTTGGATGTTTTCAATGGATTCACCAAGTGGGCGTACGTAATCCCAGAAAACGTACTCGTACCAGATACAATGGGGAATTGTCAACACTAGACGTTTCTTTTCCACATAAATGTAGCTTATTTTTACATTTCTTTGGACAAAAGTCCATTCAACATTTCCAACACTATCCGATTCAAGCTCCATCTCCGCTTCTGCCATTTTCAGTCAGCTTCGTGACAGCGCCATACACCAATCAATGCAATATGCTCTTTAGCGCCATCTGTTCAGTATCTGAAAGAGCAGATGCAAAAGACCTGGGCAAAGATTGTCTATTATATTGACAAGATATTAGAGTGACCGCTATAACAATGGTAATACATGTACTCAAAGATGGAAGGCAGGAGGGAGGAGGCGTGATCAGGTGGGACCATTCTAGCCAATGAGAGGGCAGAGACGCATGGAAATAACAGATCATAGAGAAAGATAGAACAATCTGAGCAACATAATAATAGAATATTGCACCATATCAAAGAAAAAGAAATAACAATGCGCACAACCGCAGCACCCCACTAAAAACATTAAACTGGTCCCTCTTTTCTCTCTCTTCTTTATTGCCATGTTATAACCAGCAGCACACAGCAATGCTGACCATATTTTCTTTTTATGAGAGATTTGCATTCAGAAATGCAAGCTGCTTCACTTGAGGGGCTGATGCGGTTTCTTCTCTCAGTAATTATTTGTCCCGTTTTTGAGAAGACCCTCTCAGAGGGAACGGATGTGGCCACTATGCAGAGTCTCCCTGTCATGACTTTAGTAAGCCGTGGGTAGACAGAAGCCTTGTTCTTCCACCAGCTCAGAGGATCTGCAGATCTTTGGAGGGGCTCCTCCAAATAGGATCAGACCTCCATTATGGCATCTGCTGAGGGATTCCTTCGTGCTGCATCCCCAGTTGCTCTCTCGTCAAACAGCATCCAAACAGCAGACGTTTGTGGCACTACTGCTGGTGCTTCTGCTCCATCTGATCCCTCTTCTTCCTGTTGCCCTGGTGCCTGAGCCAGCTGACTGCTGGGGCTGTCCCTCCCTGCTGCTGAGGTTATTATTTGAAGAGCCTCATCAATCGCTCTGGCATCACTGAAGGCTAACTTCTTAAACCTGGGGTCAAGTGCAGCGGTTTCTGATAGCACATGATTGTATTCCATTTTGTGGACCTTTATGTCCATTGATGAACATAGGGTGTCCATCAACTCTGTCACATGTCCTGTGGTTACATTTGCTTCTCTCTGGTGGCTGGCTGTGATTCACTGCAGACCCTTACACAGGAGTATCATTTTTGAGGCTGTCACATAGCTGAAAATAGAGAACAGTAACTTATTAGTTCAGGTTCATGTTTTGTCTACTGATACTACATTCTCATCTACTGCTCATATACATATATAATACGGATTAAGTAATGATGTAGTAATAACTGCTTACTGTACCTCTCTCCACTGATCTCCACAGTGACCTGCTCAAAGGTTTCCAGGACTCTGCACACCTCCTCCACCACCTCCCATTCCTCTTGGGTCAGAGCATCAACAGGTGCATTGACAATGGCCAGGGTAGAGATGATGGCATTCTTTGACTCAAGAAACCACTTCAACATATAAAATGTTGAATTCCACCTTGTAGTGCAGTCTTGTTTAGGTCTCAGCTCAGGCATCTCCATCTGGCATTGTGTAGACTTTAGTTTTTCAGCACCTACTGTGCTCCTGTGGAAGTATTCCACAGCTGCTTTCACTTTGTCCACAGTGGGCTTCATCACCTTCAGAGCATCACCTTCAGAGCATTGCTTACAATCAGGTTGATTGTGTGGGCAAGACATGGGTCCATTTTAAAATGTTCATGGCTTTGGTTATGTTAGCTGCATTGTTGCTAACACAACAGACCACTTTTCCATCTACTTGCCATTCTCTGGCCACTCTCAACAGTTCCTCTGCCAAGTTCTCTGAGGTGTGTCTGTCGCTGAACTCAAAGCAGTCCAGAAGACAGCTAGACATCAAACAATCTTCAATGAAGTGACACGTACCCGACAGGTAAGAAGTGGTTACCCTTGATGTCCAGCAGTCAGTGGTAAGGCAAACTGCAGTAGCTTTTTGGACTCTTTCCCTCACTGAAGCCTGTGTGCTCTCGAATAGTTGTGGAATAAGTGATTTTGAAAGGGTTTTCCTGCTTGGAATTGTGTACATTGGATTTAGACTATTGCTATAATTTCTAAAACGTCTGTCCTCCACGATCGAAAATGGCTGGATGGTGGCAATCATTTTAGCCAATGCAATATAAATTTGGCCTTGTTTTATCAATGGTTCTTTATAGAAACTTATATCAATGGATCTTCATAGAACCTTAGGAAAGGGTTTATTTATAGCACCATAAAGGTTCCATTAGAACCCATTAATTATATAAAACATATGTTTACAAAAAACACATGCTGATTGGGTTCAAGCCCTGTTCAAATATGGCATGATTAAAAGCCCTGCTCCATTAAATGTGCAAACCTATCAACCTGAGTGGTAATGACAGACATCCAGGGCAGGCACCAGAACAAATCAGTTGGACGGGTCTTTGATGTCCATAGGTGGGTACGTTTTTTCATGGGACCTCCTGTGTGTGCACGCTTGTTAAATGGGTTTAATAGTAGGCTAATAGTAAAGACCAAAGGCAGCTCGTGAGTTTGAAGTTTGTGGAAGCTTACAATTTATCCTACCATTTCTACCGATCTGCGTGCCAGTTATGATTATTTTTATATGCACATTTTCGTGGAACAGTTGCATTTCAATAATAACGTTCTCGTTTCTCAAAATCATTGTAGCATGGTTAATCATAAAAATCTGAAGCAAAGTTATAAAAATCGAAAAGTTAAAATTCTACTAAGGCGAGATCACCAGCCTCAAATGGACACATTAATACACTGTGATCCATTGTATATTTCACTGGTCATCCCCAAAGCCAACACTACCTTTGGCCGCCTTTCCTTCCAGTTATCTGCTGCCAATGACTGGAACGAATTGCAAAAATCACTGAAGCTGGAGACTTATATCTCCCTCTCTAACTTTAAGCATCAGCTGTCAGAGCAGCTTACCGATCACTGTGCCTGTACACAGCCAATCTGTAAATAGCACACCCAACTACCTCATCCCAATATTATTATTTATCATCTTGCTCTTTTGCACCCCAGTATCTCTGCTTGCACATCATCATCTGCACATCTATCACTCCAGTGTTAATGCTAAATTGTAATTATTTCGCCTCTATGGCCTATTTATTGCCTTACCTCCTTACTCATCTACATTTGCACACACTGTACATAGATTTTTCTATTGTGTTATTGGCAGGTAGCCTAGTGGTTAGAGCGTTGGACTTGTAACCGAAAGTTTGCAAGAACGAATCCCTGAGCTGAGAAGGTAAAAATCTGATGTTCTGCCCCTGAACAAGGCAGTTAACCCACTGTTCCTAGGCTGTCATTGAAAATAATTTGTTCTTAACTGACTTGCCTAGTTAAGGTAAAATAAATAAAATTGGCTGCATGTTTGTTTATGTGTAACTCTGTGTTGTTGTTTTTGTCGCACTGCTTTGCTTTATCTTGGCCAGGTCGCAGTTGTAAATGAGAACTGGCCTACCTGGTTAAATAAAGGTGAAATGAAAAAATATAAATAAATTGGCAGCTAAAGAAATGAGAGCATAGAACTCTGAGATATAGCCTACAGCCAATGCAGCAGTAGGCCTAACTTCAATCATCAACTAAGTAAAATATATAAGCCTAAAGGCGACAAATAAAAACGATAGAAAATATCCATCTCTCTACTCCGCCTGTCTTTTTATGATGTTTTCACTGTATATATGTGTCACGTTCTGACCTGTAAAGGTGTGATTTGTTAGTGTTTAGTTTGGTCAGGACGTGGCAGGGGTATTTGTTTTATGTGGTTCAGGGTGGTTGTGTGTATGTGTCCATGTAGAGAGGGGTATTTGATTTATTAGTCCAGGGTTTTGATTATTGTTCTATGTTAGTTTATTTCTATGTTCTGTCTAGTCATTTGTATTTCTATGTTTAGTTAATTGGTGTTGGGGCCTTCAGTTGGAGGCAGCTGTCTATTGTTACCTCTGATTGAAGGTGTTATAATTAGGGGTGTGTTTGTATTGTGGTTTGTGGGTAGTTGTATTCTGTTTTGTCACATGACAGAACTGTTAGTGGTGTTTCTGTTAATTGTATACATGTTTATTTTGTTTCTCCTTCTTTTATATTAAAAAGAGAAGATGAGTATACACTTCCCTGTTGCGTCTTGGTCCTCCACACACACGACACTCGTTACAATATGGGATCATCAAATCTTAATATTTTGCTCTTTCACACCAAGGCTTTGTGATTATCGAGGCCGGGAGTGTTGGAAAGATTTTTCAAATACAGAGGAACTATCAATCGCAACAGACTTCGTTGACTAACTGTGCGAGAAGCTCAACGTATTAGTGGTGTATGTGGTGAGTTAATACAATCAGAAATCAGACAGTGCCAAAATGGGCACTTTTGTGCATATGCATGTATTCTGTAGAGGCACCATATCTTCAGCACACACCCCTCTTCTTCTTGATGCATCAATTTATACCCAAGACACATTATCTTCACACATACGTTAGATGCTTTTCACTGACAGCCGCAACTCAATCAGCTACACCGATTACGCAGGCTTCGTAAATAGGCATAGGCCTACACACTTGTGATTTGAAACAATCCAGTTATATTTTTAAAAGAAGGTAATGATCCTCTGTGTCTAAGTCATGCTGGGGACATTTTTTGAATGGCTTTATTTAGACAGGAGTAATTATATAATTTGGGCGAACATCTATTTACTAGCTGTCGCCATTGGTGTTGACTAATGGGGATCCTAATAAATCAAATAAATGATTATTCTCTGCTGAAACTATGTCACCGGAGAAAACAGCGCCCCTCTATATGTAGCCCATGTATCTGATGTCTGGTCAGAAATAGTATGACATGCCATACTCTTTTGGTCCACAGCATCAGAATCTACACAAACTGAGACAGAGAGGAGCTGTTTTGCTCTCTCGGATGCTTTAACTGAGATCAAATCCTATTGTATTTGTCACATACACATGTTTAGGAGATGTTATTGCGGGTGTAGCGAAATGCTTGTGTTTCTAGCTCCAACAGTGTAGTGATATCTAAAAATTCACAACAATACACACAACCTAAAAGTAAAAGAATGGAATTAAAGAATATATAAATATTAGGATGAGCAATGTTGGAGTGGCATAGACTAAAATACAGTAGAATAGAATACATTATATACATATGAGATGAGGAAAGCAAAAATATGTAAACATTATTAAAGTGACTAGTGTTCCATTATTAAAGTGGCCAGTGATATCAAGTCTATGTATATAGGGCAGCAGCCTCTAAGGTGCATGGTTACGTAACCAGGTGGAAGCTGCCTAGTGATGGCTATTTATGGCCTTGAGATTGAAAAATAGCTTCTATCTCTTGGTCCCAGCTTTGATGCACCTGTACTGACCTCGCCATCTGGATGATAGCGGGATAAACAGACAGTGGCTTGGGTGGCTGTCATCCTTGATTATCTTTTTGGCCTTCCTATGACATTGGGTGCTGTAGGTGTCCTGGAGGGCAGGTAGTTTGCCCCCGGTGATGCGTTGGGCAGACCGCACCACCCTCTAGAGAGCCCTGTGGTTGCGGGCGGTGCAGTTGCCGTACCAGGCAGTGATACAGCCCGACAGGATGCTCTCAATTGTGCAACTGTAAAATGTTGTGAGGGTTTTAGGTGCCAAACCAAATTTCTTCAGCCTCCTGAGGTTGAAGAGGCACTGTTGCGCCTTCTTCACCACACTGTCTGTGTGGGTGGACCCTTTCAGATCGTCAGTGATGTGTACATCTTGAAGCTTTCCACCTTCTCCACTGCGGTCCCGTTGATGAGGATAGGGGCGTACTACCTCTGCTGTTTCCTGAAGTCCACGATCAGCTCCTTTGTTTTGTCGACATTGAGTGAGAGGTTATTTTCCTGGCACCACACTCCCAGGGTCCTCACCTTCTCTCTGCAGGCTGTCTCGTGGAGGGAAACCTAGGCATAGAGTGATGATGCGAGAGATATTAGAAACATGATTTAAATCAGGTGATGTTACCGCATGTTTGGGAGGTGGAACTGAAGGGTTAGCTAAGGCATATTGAGCAAGGCTAGAGGCTCTACATTGAAATAAGACAATAATCACTAACCAGAACAGCAATGGACAAGGCATATTGACATTAGGGAGAGGCATGCGTAGCCGAGTGATCATTCGTGTAGTAAAAGGGGTCCAGGCCAATTTGCAAAATAGGTATTGTAGCCCAAGGAGTGGCTGATGGACCTCTTCAGCTAGCCGGGAGATGGGCCTAGCATGGGCTAGCTCCAAGCTAATTGGTGCTTGCTTCAGGACAGAGACGTTAGCCAGGAGTAGCCACTGGGATTGCAGCTAGCTAGCTGCGAAGATTCAGGTGAAAAGATTCAGAGCTTGCGTTAGGAATCAGAGGATATGGAGAGAAAATAAGTCCAGTATGCTCTGGTTTGAAACGCGTTGTGCAAACTGGCAAGGTATTTCCGAGCTAGAGGTTAGCTGACGAACGCTAGCAGTGGACTACTAGCTAGTAGCTAGTTAGCTGGCTAGCTTCTGTTGGGTGATTCCGGTTCGAAAGTAAAGAAAAATACTTTAGAAAATAGCAGATCCATACCACATTGGGTGAGGCAGGTTGCAGGAGAGTTTTTTGAAGTTGAGGTTTAGAAAAAGATAAAAAAGATATGCGAAGAAAAATATATAAAAAGATATACACAGGACACGACGAGGACAAAGACGTCTGACTGCTACGCCATCTTGGATGCAATAAGTGCAATCCTAGACCCATACAACACTGCACACATTATCACATTTCTGGACACCCTCCACAACAGACTAATCCCTAATGACCAGGGTCCAGAGCAGCCCAGGTACGTTATCATCTGGGACAATGTTAGTTTCCACCGGGCTGATGTGGTCCGCAATTGGTTCACAGGTCACCCACTTTTCATCACACTCAATCTCCCCCCATACTCTCCGTTCTTGAATCCTATTGAAGAATTCTTCTCAGCATGGCGTTGGAAGGTGTATGATTGCCAGCCCCACCAACGCATACCCCTTCTACAGGCAATGGAAGAGGCTTGTGGAGACATCGATCAGGGGTCATGACAGGCCTGGATACGGCACTCCAGGCGATACTTTCCACGCTGCCTAGCTCAAGACATCATCGCATGTGATGTGGATGAAGTCTTATGGCTTGACCCACAAAGTAGGCGTGATGTAGCCAATGATTTTTCTAGCACAAATGGTTTAGTTTTTTTCTACAGCGCTTTTGTTGTTTGCGGAGTGTTAGAACATTTTGAAAATAATAAATAAAAAAGCAAAAGCCACAAGTGTTTTTCATTTATACTATCAGTGCGTAGTTTCATGTGCTTATTCAAATTATGGTGTGTACTGTGTTGACAAAAAAAAATACAATTCTTAAAAGATTTTGAAGAGTTTTGCAAGAATTGTTTGCTTTTGCAAAGAGATGTATAATGTTTTCCTGGTTTGGTGTAAGGTTTTGTGGTTAGTGTGTAGAGTTTTGCAAAAATAGCCTATAATTTCAAAGATAGTGCCTAAGCAATCAGAAATAACTGTAAAGGACTCTGAATTTACACTACCAAACACCTATTGAGATTTACCATCACAATCTCTTCAAAGTAAATTACTAGATATAGACCTTTTCAACTGTCAACACATTCTATACGCATTCGTAATCAAGAAATATCCCAGTTAACATCTGGCACTGCAGCACACCATAATTGATAGCTAGCTAGCCGACATAAAATGACAAGTTCGTATTTCTTGATCCAACCTAAAAACAGAACAAATGACTTATATACATACACATTAACTTGTTGATACCAGATCCACTAAACAAAATCATCAGACAATGTTTATTTCTCGTTTATTCTCGGTTTGCTCTGGTGTTACATTTGGCTTAGCTTTGGGACACAACATCGGGAGTCACTGTGCAGCGACTCCGGATGTTGTGTCCCAAAGCTACATTTGGCTAGCACAGCAAATAACACCACAGAGCTAGCGTGATGTGAAGGTAAAGAAAGATCAGCTTACCTTGTTAGCCAGCTAGCTAGACAGATAGTTCATTTCTCTCACGACACCCAACAATATAACTATGTAGTAGCATATGAGTCCAATGTTTCACGGCCACATTGTTTACTTAAAAAGTTAGTTAGCTAGCAGCAGTAATTACTCCACTAACAACCCCTCTCTCCCCCCTCACCAATCTGTTACTAAACTTTGTCTGCTTTCTCCAAAATGCAACTCTATTTTACCCAGATGTATTGCCCACTTAGTTTGAATTAAGAAACATAATACAGTTTTAATGAACCGCCGACTTGTGCAAGTCATTTATTAAATCGACCTCATATTTACGAGACCTAGCTAGTGGTTTGTTTACAGTAAAGCTAGACTAAACAAATTCTAGCACTGACACCTTGTGGTGATAATGTTGAACTGCATTACATTATACTAGGATGATACATAACATGAAGCAAACAAATTGCAACTTTATTTCAAGCAGCAAATTTGGCTATGTATTTTGAAATTTAAATCACATGAACCTTAATATATTCCTTTCCACACACCCTCATGATAGTGATATTTGCTAATAATGGCTTTCTCCTGTGCATGTCATCCTTAAGGTCTTCCTTCATTACAATGGTAGGGCTTGCGCTAATCCATTTCATGACGGCATGTACAGTAGGTGTTTTCAACTTGTAATTCCGAGTTGGATGACCATTTAAAAAGATTTTTCCCAGTTGCAGTGAGTTTTTTTTCAGAGTTCCCTGCTGCCTTGAACACACCATCAGTTACGGCTTCACAGATGAACCAGAAAGGATTGTCTGTAGCCCCACCCAGTGAACTTTCCTAACAGCAGAGTGCCGGACTGTTGTTGTTTTGTGAAAACGTTAGCTGGCTAAGTAGCTAGCATTTAGAATGACGTATTTGGAGTAAACTTGAGTTAACTATAGGTCTAAGCATGTATTAAATGAAGAATCACCTGAAGCTTGAGAGAAATTGGAGTTGCAGTAGAGGAATGAGGGCTCAGGCAGAGGGCTCATAATGACGTCAACTGGCTAGCTACTATTCTGAACTGTGAGTGGTGAGCTTTCTGGCACACAGAGGTGCTGAGGCAATACCCATGTGGGTACCATACATTATGAAGGAGAAATCCAGTGGCTACACAACTCAGGCTGGTTCCCAGAGTAGCTAGCCCTCTACAAGATCGTCACCAGACTCCATCTTCATCTCTTCATCAACCATCTCCCTGACCACCTTCCTCTGGTCAAGCCATAAACTGTCCCTCTCCATCTTTGGAGGATGCATGCGCTCAAAGACTTGACCTTGACCTAACCATGATCTTGCTTGTTATTTTTTTTTGCTTTTGATGCGCTTTGAGATTGTTGTGAAAAGCGCTATAGAAATGTAATAAATTATTATTATTATTATTATACATAAAATTGTTTATTTAGTTTAGTAGAGAAAAAACTGACAAAGGCCAAGAGGCCGAGATGTAAGCTTCACTAAAAAAAGTGATACTAGCAAGAGCAGTGTGCGGGTTTCTTTTTTCTTTCAACTTATCTAATTGTTACCATACACCTGCAACAAGTTAGCTCAATTGTGCCAGTGCATTATTTTTATGTTGAAATGTTGAAAGTAAAACACATTAACTGTAGATGGTGCCAGGACAACAACCTCTCCCTCAACTTGATCAAGACAAAAGAAGATGATTGTGGACTACAGGAAAAGGAGGACTGAGCACGCCCCCATTCTCATCGACGGGGGTGTAGTGGAGCAGGTTGAGAGCTTCAAGTTCCTTGGTGTCCACATCACCAACAAACTAACATGGTCCAAGCACACCAAGACATTCGTGAAGAGGACACGAAAAAAACGATTCCCCCTCAGGAGACTGAAAAAATTTGGCATGGGTCCTCAGATCCTCAAAAGGTTCTACAGCTGCACCATCGAGAGCATCCTGACTGATGCATCACTGCCTGGCATGGCAACGGCTCGGCCTCCGACCATAAGGCACTACAGAGGGTAGTGCGTACGGCCCAGTATATCACTGGGGCCAAGCTTCCTGCCATCCAGGACCTCTATACCAGGCGGTGTCAGAGGAAGGCCCTAAAAATTGTTAAAGACTCCAGCCACCCTAGTCATAGACTGTTCTCTCTGCTACCGCATGGGAAGCAGTACCGGAGCGCCAAGTCTAGGTCCAAAAGGCTTCTTAACAGCTTCTACCCAAAAGCCATAAGACTCCTGAACAGCTAATCAAAGGGCTACCCAGACACTTTGTTTACACTGCTGCTACTTTGTTTATTTGTAAGGGTGCGTGCTGGTGCCAGGGAAGTCAGGCGCAGGAGATCGAACTTGGTATAAAACAGAGCAGTTTAATAAGTGCTCAAAAACTCAGAAAACCAAAATAATACAAGTGGGTACAAAACCCGTCGCACACCAGAATGGGATTGGAATGGGATTGGAACCAGGTGTGATACAAGACAAAACCAAAGGAAAATGAAAAGAGGATCAGCGATGGCTAGAAGGTCGGCGACTTCGACCGCCGAACGCCGCCCGAACAAGGAGAGGGAACAACTTCGGCGGAAGTCGTGACAGTACCCCCCGCTGACGCGCGGCTCCAGCAGCACGTCGACACCGGCCTCGGGGACGACCCGAAGGGCGAGGCACAGGGCGATCCGGACGAAGACGGTGGAACTCCTGCAGCATAGATGGGTCCAACACATCCTCGACTGGAACCAAGCACCTCTCCTCCGGACCGTACCCCTCCCACTCCAAGAGATACTGAAGGCCCCTCGCCCGGCGCCTCGAATCCAGTATGGAGCGAACGGAGTACGCCGGGGCTCCCCCCGATGTCCAGAGGGGGTGGAGAAACCTCCCGCACCTCAGACTCCTGGAGCGGGCAAGCCCCCACCGGCCTGAGGAGAGACACATGGAACGAGGGGTTAATACGGTAATCGGGTGGAAGCTGTAACAAACCTCGTTCACTCTCCTATGGACATTAAATGGCCCCACAAACCACGGACCCAGCTTCCGGCAGGGCAGGCGGAGGGGCAGGTTTCGGGTCGAGAGCCAGACCGTGCGAACCGTGCGAACACCGGGATCTCACTGCGGTGGCGATCTGCATTAACCTTATGGCGCGTCACGGCCTGCTGAAGGTGGACACGGACGGTTTCCCATGTCTCCTCCGCACGCCTGAACTAGTCGTCTACCGCAGGAACCTCGGTCTGACCCTGATGCCAAGGCGCCAGAACCGGCTGGTACCCCAGTACGCACTGGAAGGGAGAGATGTTAGTGGAGGAGTGGCGGAGCGAGTTCTGTGCCATCTCGGCCCAGGGCACGAACTCCGCCCACTCCCCCAGCCGGTTCTGGCAATAGGACCGCAGAAACCTGCCGACATCCTGGTTCACTCTCTCTACCTGCCCATTACTCTCGGGGTGAAACCCTGAAGTAAGGCTGATCGAGACCCCCAGACGTTCCATGAACGCCTTCCAGACCCTAGACGTGAACTGGGGACCCCGATCAGACACTATATCCTCAGGCTCCCTGTAGTGCTGGAAGACGAGTGTAAACAAGGCCTCCACAGTCTGTAGGGCCGTAGGGAGACCGGGCAGAGGGAGGAGATGACAGGACTTAGAGAAACGATCCACAATGACCAGGATCGCAGTATTACCCTGTGAGAGTGGAAGATCAGACAATCCACTGACAGGTGCGACCAAGGCCACTGTGGAACGGGTAAGGGGTGTAGCTTACCTCTGGGCAGGTGCCTAGGAGCCTTACACTGGGCGCACACCGAGCAGGAGGAAACATAAACCCTCACATCCTTAGCCAAGGTAGGCCACCTGTACCTCCCGCTCAAACAGCGCACTGTCCAACCGATCCCAGGATGACCAGAGGAGGGTGACGTGTGGGCCCAATAGATCAACCGGTTACGGACAGCAGACGGGACATACAAACGCCCAGCGGGACACTGGACGGTAACGCCTGCTCAATGTCCGTGTCCAGCTCCCACACTACCGGCGCCACCAGGCAGGAGGCGGGGAGTATGGGAGTGGGATCCATGGGTCTCTCCTCTGTGTCATACAGCTGGGACAATGCGTCTGCCTTCGCGTTCTGGGAGCCTGGTCTGTAAGAAAGGGTAAACACAAAACGGGTGAAAAACATGGCCCACCTTGCCTGGTGAGGGTTCAGTCTCCTCGCTGCTCGGATGTACTCCTGATTGTGGTGGTCAGTCCAGATGAGAAAAGGGTGTCTAGCCCCCTCAAGCCAATGTCTCCACACCTTCAAGGCCTTGACGACAGCCAACAACTCCCGGTCCCCCACGTCATAGTTTCGTTCCGCCGGGCTGAGCTTCTTCGAGAAGAAGGCACAGGGACGAAGCTTCGGTGTCATACCCGAGCGCTGAGAGAGCACAGCTCCTATCCCAGCCTCGGATGCATCCACCTCCACTATGAACGCCAAAGAGGGATCCGGGTGGGCCAGCGTGGGAGCTGAGGTAAACAGAGCCCTCAGGTGACTAAAAGCCCTGTCCGCCTCAGCTGTCCACTGCAAGCGCACCGGGCCCCCCTTCAGCAATGAGGTAATGGGAGCCGCTACCTGACCAAAGCCTCGGATAAACCTCCGGTAGTAGTTGGCAAACCCTAAGAATCGCTGCACCTCCTTTACCGTGGTGGGAGTCAGCCAATTACGCACGGCTGCAATGCGGTCACTCTCCATCTCCACCCCTGAGGTGAAAATGCGATACCCTAGGAAGGAGACAGACTGTTGGAAAAACAGGCATTTCTCAGCCTTGACGTACAGGTCATGCTCCAACAGGCGACCAAGCACTCTGCGCATGCTCGGCGCTACATGCTCGGCGCGTGTAGCGGAGTATATCAAAATGTCATCAATATACGCTACTACACCCTGCCCGTGTAGGTCCCTGAAAATCTTGTCTACAAAGGCTTGGAAGACTGATGGCGCATTCATCAACCCGTACAGCATGACGAGGTACGCATAGTGCCCAGAGGTGGTACTGAAAGCCGTCTTCCACTCGTCTCCCTCCCGGATACGCACCAGGTTGTAAGCGCTCCTGAGATCTAGTTTGGTGAAGAAGCACGCCCCGTGCATTGACTCTATCGCTGTGGCTATGAGCGGTAGCGGGTAACTATACCTCACAGTGATCTGATTCAGACCCCGATAGTAATAAACCGGCGCAGACCTCCCTCCATCTTCTTCACAAAAAAGAAACTCGAGGAGGCGGGTGAAGTGGAGGACCGAATGTACCCCTGACGCAGGGATTCGGAGACATATGTTTCCATAGCCTCTGTCTCCGCCAGTGAGGGGGGATACACGTGACTCCTGGGAAGTGCAGCGTCTACCAGGAGATCTATCGCACAATCGCCCCGTCGATGAGGTGATAATTGAGTCGCCTTCTTTTTGGAGAAGGCGAGAGCCAAATCAGTATATTCAGGGGGAATGTGCACGGTTGAGACCTGGTCTGGACTCTCCACCGTAGTAGCACCAACGGAAACCCCTAAACACCTACCTGAGCACTCTCGCGACCACCCCGTGAGAGCTCTCTGTGGCCAAGAAACAGTGGGGTTATGACAAGCTAACCAGGGTAGGCCCAGCACCACGGGAAACGCAGGAGAGTCAATAAGGAAGAGACTAATTCTCTCCGTTTGACCCCCCGCATCACCATGCCCAAAGGAGCGTTGACCTCCCTAATCAACCCTGACCCTAATGGTTGACTATCTAAGGCGTGAACGGGGAAAGGCACATCCACGGCAACGATGGGAATCCCTAAACTATGGGCTAAAGCTCTGTCAATAAAATTCCCAGACGCACCTGAATCGACGAGCGCCTTATGCTGGGAATGCGGGGAAAACTCAGGGAAAATGACAAACAAACATTTGTGCAACAGAGGGCTCTGGGTGAGAATGGTGCCGGCTCACCTGGGGTGACGCCAGAGCGCCTTGCCTGCTGCCTCGATCCCCAGAGGAACCAACCCGACACCGACCGGCAGTGTGACCTCTGCGGCCACAGATGGTGCATGAACGGGAACCCCCTACGGTCTCCCTGCGCACCGCCCCACCCAGCTCCATGGGTATCAGAGAGGGGTTGCGGGACGATGGAACCACCGGACCACGATCAGAATGTCCACGGGTAGCCAGCAGGTTGTCCAGCCGGATGGATAAGTCCACCAGCTGGTCGAACGTGAGGGTGGTGTCTCTGCAGGCCAACTCCCAATGGACGTCCACGCGCAGACTGCAGCGGTAATGGTTGATCAGGGCCCTGTCGCTCCATCCCGCGCCGGCAGCCAGGGTCCTAAAGTCCAGGGTGAACTCCTGGGTGCTCCTCATCTCCTGCCTGAGATTGAAGAGGCGCTCACCTGCCGCTCTACCCTCGGGCGGGCGGTCGAAGACTGCCCGGAAACGGCGGGTGAACTCCTCAAACTGGTCCAACGCCGCATCTCCCTCTCTCCACACGGCGTTGGCCCACTCCAGGGCTTTCCCGGTGAGGCACGAGACGAGGGCAGACACCCTCTCACGGCCCGATGGAGCTGGGTGGACGGTGGCTAGGTATAACTCCAGTTGAAGCAGGAACCCCTGGCAGTTCGCAGCCTCTCCGTCGTACTCCTGGGGCAGAGAGAGACAAATCCCACTGGAACCAGGTGGAAAAAGACACCGGTTGTGCTGGTGAGGGCGCAGGAAGAACTCCCCGTCTCTCCCAGCGGTCCATAGTCCAGACAACGCGGTCCATGGCGGTGCCAAGATGATGAAGCATTTCTGCGTGCTCCCGGACGCGCTCCTCCACCCCTATAACCGGGGTACCTGCTCCTGCTGACTCCATACTTCTTTCTTTCTAAAATTATCTGCCGAAATTGTTGCAACCCCTATTACTAGCCTGTTCAACCTCTCTTTCGTGTTGTCTGAGATTCCAAAAGATTGGAAAGCAGCTGCTGTCATCCCCCTCTTCAAAGGAGGGGACACTCTTGACCCAAACTGCTACAGACCTATATCTATTCTACCTTGCCTTTCTAAGGTCTTCGAAAGCCAAGTCAACAAACAGATCACCGACCATTTCGAATCCCACCGCACCTTCTCCGCTATGCAATCTGGTTTCAGAGCTGGTTTCAGAGCCTAAACGATATCATAACCGCCATCGATAAGAAACAATACTGTGCTGCCGTATTCATTGACCTGGCCAAGGCTTTCGACTCTGTCAATCACCACATCCTCATCAGCAGACTCAATTGCCTTGGTTTCTCAAATGATTGCCTCGCCTGGTTCACCAACTACTTCTCTGACAGAGTTCAATGTGTCAAATCGGATGGCCTGTTGTCCGGGCCTCTGGTAGTCTCTATGGGGGTGCCACAGGGTTCAATTCTTGGGCCAACTCTTTTCTCTGTATACATCAATGATGTCGCTCTTGCTGCTGGTGAGTCTCTGATCCACCTCTACACAGATGACACCATTCTGTATACTTCTGGCCCTTCTTTGGACACTGTGTTAACTACCCTCCAGACGAGCTTTAATGCCATACAACTGTCCTTCCGTTGGCCTCCAACTGCTCTTAAATACAAGTAAAACTAAATGCACGCTCTTCAACCGATCGCTGCCCGCACCTGCCCGCCCGTCCAGCATCACTACTCTGGACGGTTCTGACTTAGAATATGTGGACAACTACAAATACCTAGGTGTCTGGTTAGACTGTAAGCTCTCCTTCCAGACTCACATCAAACATCTCCAATCCAAAGTTAAATCTAGAATTGGCTTCCTATTTCGCAACAAAGCATCCTTCACTCATGCTGCCAAACATACCCTCGTAAAACTGACCATCCTACCGATCCTCGACTTCGGCGATGTCATTTACAAAATAGCCTCCAATACCCTAGTCAATAAACTGGATGCAGTCTATCACAGTGCCATCCGTTTTGTCACCAAAGCCCCATATACTACCCATCACTGCGACCTGTACGCTCTCGTTGGCAGGCCCTCGCTTCATACTCGTCGCCAAATCCACTGGCTCCAGGTCATTTACAAGATCCTGCTAGGTAAAGTCCCCCTTTATCTCAGCTCGCTGGTCACCATAGCAGCACCCACCTGTAGCACGCGCTCCAGCAGGTATATCTCTCTGGTCACCCCCAAAGCCAATTCCTCCTTTGTCCGTCTCTCCTTCCAGTTCTCTGCTGCCAATGACTGGAACGAACTACAAAAATCTCTGAAACTCAAAACACTTATCTCCTTCACTAGCTTTAAGCACCAGCTGTCAGAGCAGCTCACAGATCACTGCACCTGTACATAGCCCATCTATAATTTAGCCCAAACAACTACCTCTTCCCCTACTGTATTTATTTATTTATTTTGCTCCTTTGCACCCCATTATTTCTATTTCTACTTTGCACTTTCTTCCACTGCAAATCTACCATTCCAGTGTTTTACTTGCTATATTGTATTTACTTTGCCACCATGGCCTTTTTTGCCTTTACCTCCCTTATCTCACCTCATTTGCTCACATTGAATATAGACTTATTTTTCTACTGTATTATTGACTGTAAGTTTGTTTTACTCTATGTGTAACTCTGTGTTGTTGTATGTGTCGAACTGCTTTGCTTTATCTTGGCCAGGTCGCAATTGTAAATGAGAACTTGTTCTCAACTTGCCTACCTGGTTAAATAAAGGTGAAATAAATAAAATAAATACAAATACTTGGTGGTCGGTGATTCTGTAAGGGTGAGTGCTGGTGGCAGGGAAGTCAGGTGCAGGAGATCGAACTTGGTATAAAAACGGAGCAGTTTAATCAAAAACTCAGAAAACCAAAATATACAAAATAATACAAGTGAGTACAAAACCCGTCGCACACCAGAACATATCTTGCGCCTAGCTTACAAACAAACAATCACCGACAAGGACAATGAGGGGGGACAGAGGGTTAAGTACACAACATATAATGAATGGGATTGGAACCAAGACAAGACAAAACCAAAGCAAAATGAAAAGAGGATCAGCGATGGCTAGAAGGTCGGCGACTTCGACCGCCGAACGCCGCCCGAACAAGGAGAGAGACCAACTTCGGCGGAAGTCGTGACATTATTATCTATGCACAGTCACTTTAACTCTACCTATATGTACATTTTACCGGTGCCCACACACATTGACTCTGTACCGGTACCCCCTGTATATTGGTATTTTACTGCTGCTCTTTAATTATTTGTTACTTTTATTTTTTTAAATGTACATATCTATTTTTTACTTAACACACATTTTTGGTTAAGGGCTTGTAAGTAAGCATTTCACTGTAAGGTCTACTACACCTGTTGTAATCGACACATGTGACAAATAACATTTGATTTGATGTACCGAGATATACAGCACCAGTTAAAAGTTTGGACACACCTACTCATTCAATGGTTTTTTACATTGTAGAATAATAGTGAAGACATCAAAACTATGAAATAACACATAAGGAATCATGTAGTAACCAAAAAAGTGTTAAACAAATCAAAATATATTTTATATTTGAGATTCTTCAAAGTAGCCACCCTTTGCCTTGATGACAGCTTTGCACACTCTTGGCATTCTCTCAACCAGCTTCATGAGGTAGTCACCTGGAATGCATTTCAATTAATAGGTGTGCCCTTGTTAAAAGTTAATTTGTGGAATTTCTTTCCTTCTTAATGCGTTTGAGCCAATCAGTTGTGTAATGACAAGGTAGGGATGATATACAGAAGATAGCCCTATTTGGTAAAAGACCAAGTCCATATTATGGCAAGAACCGCTCAAATAAGCAAAGAGAAATTACAGTCCATCATTACTTTAAGACATGCATGTCAGTCAATCCGGAAAATTTCAAGAACTTTGAAAGTTTCTTCAAGTGCAGTTGCAAAAACCATCAAGTGTTATGATGAAACTGGCTCTCATGAGGACGACCACAGGAAAGGAAGACCCAGAGTTACCTCTGCTGCAGAGGATAAGTTCATTGGAGTTACCAGCCTCAGAAATTGCAGCCCTAATAAATGCTTCACAGAGTTCAAGTAACAGACACATCTCAACATCAACTGTTCAAAGAAGCATGCGTGAATCAGGCCTCCACGTGGCCATTGGTGATTTTAAAACAAGTACAGAGTTCAATGGCTGTGATGGGAGAAAACTGAGGATGGATCAACAACATTGTAGTGAGTTATAGTTTTGACTTAAACCTGCTTAGACTGGCCTCTATGCAGGTGCCTGCAAATCACTAAGCCCGCCACAGGGTGTGCGGAAGTGAAGCAAAACTTTGAGTGGTCAAAACCCTTAATCTTGATGCAATCTGTTCATTCATATATTGTAAATAAAAATGACATATCTATTTTAATACATACTAGCTCAAAACACTACTAATCATTGAAAATGACAAATTACCCAATGGATCATGATAATTTTCTGGTTTAAAAAAAGTGCAGTGCAAAAAGTAGTTTGAGGGTGGGGGTGCTGTGATTTTTTTCGCCGCTGCGGGGTCCACTAATACAGGACTAGTAAATGCCCAGCACACTACTTTGGAGAAAAACCAAAGTCTATTTGTATTTGAGTGTTTACCAGCATTTGTAACTTGAGTCTGATGATTATCTGTAAAAAAAACAGTTAATCTGATAATACTCTGTGGAATATAATAATACTTGCTTGATATATGTTTTCCAGTTTCTTGAAATACTTTGCAAATGCAACTTATTTCTATGTGTAAACTGAAATGGTCTATTCCTTCCTTTTACATTTTAGTAGATGCTCTTATCCAGAGCAACTGACAGTAGTGATTGCATACATTTTCATACTTGTCCCCCTTAGGAATCAAACCCATAACCCTAGTGTTGCAAGCACCATGCTCTACCAACTGAGCCACATCATCACATCACCACAGGATGTCACAATGTACTAAATTACTGTATTGTGCATTGTTTTTCTTAATGGTGATGGAAAGTCTACAGGTACCAAACCTAGATGACCAGCATTTGTACAATACAGTAATGTGCATTTACATTAAGTGGTTTGTAAGGATGGTAAATTAATACTGCACAAAAAAAAATGTTGTTTTTCATGTTATTTGACCAAGAAAAATATCGAATTTGATGTGGATGTTTTGTGTCTGTGCACATAACTTTGCACATTTTGATGTACAGTGCATTCGGAAAGTATCCGGACCCTTTCACTTTTCCACATTTTGTTACGTTACAGCCTTATTCTAAAATTGATTAAATTGTTCTTTCCCCCTCATCAATCTAAGCACACAATACCACATAATTACAAAGCAAAAACAGGTTTTATAAATGTTTGCAAATGTATACAAATATATATACACATATATTAAATGTACAATAGTATTCAGACCCTTTATTCAGTACTTTGTTGAAGCATCTTTGGCAGCAATTACAGCATTGAGTCTTCTTGGGTATGACGCTACAAGCTTGGCACACCTGTATTTGGGGAGTTTCTCCCATTCTTCTCTGCATATCCTCTCAAGCTCTGTCAGGTTGGATGAGGAGCATCGCTGCACAGCTATTTTCAGGTCTATCCCTGTAGCTCAGTTGGTAGAGCATGGTGTTTGCAACACCAGGGTTGTGGGTTCAATTCCCACGGGGGGCCAGCACAGAAGAAAAAAAAATGACGCATTCACTACATTAAGAAAAAGTTGCTCTGGATAAGAGTGTCTGCTAAATTACTAAAACGTAAATGTCTATCCAGAGATGTTTGTCTGGGATCTGGCTGGGCCACTCAAGGACAATCAGAGACTTGTCCTGAACCCACTCAAGTCTCACTCCTGTGTATTTGGGACACCTGAAACCCCACCTCTTTAAGGAATACCTGGGATAGGATTAAGTAATCCTTCTAACCCTCCCCCCCAAAAAGATATAGATGTACTATTGTAAAGTGGTTGTTCCACTGGATATCATAAGGTGAATGCACCAATTTGTAAGTTGATCTGGATAAGAGCGTCTGCTAAATGATGTAAATGTGTGCTTAGGGTCGTTGTCCTGTTGGAAGGTGATTCTTTGCCCCAGTCTGCGGTCCTGCTCTGGAGCAGGTTTTCATCAAGGATCTCTCTGTACTTTGCTCCGTTCATCTTTCCTTCGATCCTGACTAGTCTCACAGTCCCTGCTGCTAAAAAACATCCCCACAGCATGATTCTGCCACCACCATGCTTCACCATAGGGATCGTGCCAGGTTTCCTCCAGACATGACTCTTGGCATTCAGGCCAGAGAATCTTGTTTCTCATGGTCTGAGAGTCTTTAGGTGCCTTTTGGCAAACTCCAAGCAGGCTGTCCTTTACTGAGGAGTGGCTATCATCTGGCCATTCTACCATAAAGGCCTGATTGTTGGAGTGCTGCAGAGATGGTTGTCCTTCTGGAAGGTTATATCTCCACAGAGGAATTCTGGAGCTCTGTCAGAGTGGCCATCGGGTTCTTGGCCACCTCCCTGACCAAGGCCCCTCTCCCCCAATTGCTCAGTTTGGCTGGGCAGCCAGCTCTAGGAAGAGTCTTGGTAGTTACAAACTTCTTCCATTTAAGAATGATGGAGGCCACTATGTTCTTGGGGACCTTCAATGCTGCACACATTTTTTGGTACCCTTCCCCAGATTTGTGCCTCGACACAATCCTGTCTCGGAGCTCTACGGATAATGCCTTCGACCTCATGGCTTGGTTTTTGCTCTAACATGCGCTGTCAACTGTGGGACCTTATATAGACAGATGTGTGTCTTTCCAAATGATGTCCAATCAATTGAATCTACCACGGGTGGACTCCAATCAAGTTGTAGAAACATCAAGGACGATCAATGGAAACAGGATGCACCTGAGCTCAATTTCGAGTCTCATAGCAAGTGGTCTGAATACTTATGTAAATAAGGTATTTCGTTTTTTTATTTTTAATACATTTGTAAAGAATGTCTAAAACCCTGTTTTTGCTTTGTCATTATGGGGCATTGTGTGTAGATTGATGAGGACATTTATTTATTTAATACATTTTAGAATAAGGCTGTAACATAACAAAATGTGGAAAAGGGGAAGGGGTCTGAATACTTTCCGAATGCACTGCATCTAATTGATCAGCTGTTGCCTAATTTTTGGGACGCAAGTATGGGTATTCGAACAAGGCCAGTGTGAGAATTTGCTGTTTCAGTATAGAAAGGACAAGCCACTTGTGAAGACAAGCCACATGTGAAGTGACCCTTCACATGGGCTGCAAAGTAGCCATGTAATGTTTGAGTTCCATCCCTGTATGGCTGGGACTCAAACCCTAGTCAAAGGACACTTGAAACTAGCATGCCAACCACTGGAAGAGGACAGTGAGTGTAGCAGAATGAAGCAAATCAGTGCAAAATTGTAAGAGATCCTTTAAAATATAGATCAATTCATGATAGACAGGAGGAGAACCTACTTCAAGTCTCATTTACTCATGTCTCTCTATTATATTACGCATTTTATACCATTTATAAAATGTTCACCCACGACTGCGTGGCCATGCTCGCCTCCAACTCAATCATTAAGTTTGCAGACGACACAACAGTAGTGGGCTTGATCACCAACAACGACGAGACAGCCTACAGGGAGGAGGTGAGGGCACTCGGAGTGTGGTGTCAGGAAAACAACCTCTCACTCAATGTCAACAAAACAAAAGGAGATGATCGTGGACTTCAGGAAACAGCAGAGGGAGCACTCCCCTATCCACATCAACAGAACAGCAGTGGAGAAGGTGGAAAGTTTTAATTCCTTGGTGTACACATCACAGACAAACTGAAATGGTCCACCCACACAGACAGTGTGGTGAAGAAGGCGCAACAGCGCAGATTCAACCTCAGAAGGCTGAAGAAATTTGTCTTGGCTCCTAAGACCCTCACAAATTTTTACAGATGCACAATTGAGAGCATCCTGTCAGGCTGTATCACAACTGCACCGTCCAAAACAACAGGGCTCTCCAGAGGGTGGTGCAGTCTGCACAACGCATCACCGGGGGCAAACTACCTGCCCTCCAGGACACCTACACCACCTGATGTCACAGGAAGGCCAAAAAGATCATCAAGGACAACAACCACCCGAGTCACTGCCTGTTCACCCCGCTGTCATCCAGAAGGCGAGGTCAGTACAGGTGCATCAAAGCTGGGACCCGAGAGACTGAAAAATAGCTTCTATCTCAAGGCCATCAGACTGTTAAACAGCCGTCACTAACATAGAGAGGCTGCTGCCTACATACAGACTTGAAATCATTGGCCACTTTAATAAATAGATCACTAGCCACTTTAATAATGTTTGCATATTTTGCATTACTCATCCCATATGTATATACTGTTTTTTTATACCATCTATTGCATCCTGCCTATGCCGCTCGGTCATCGCTCATCCATGTATTTATATGTATATATTCTTATTCCATCCCTTTACTTAGATATGTGTGTATTGGGTAGGTGTGGTGGACTGTAGAACTAGAAGCACAGGCATTTCGCTACACTCACAATAACATCTGATAACCATGTATATGTGACCAATAAAATGTGAAAAATAAGCTAAAAAATAAGTGAACATTTACAAATTATCCAACGGATTATGATCATTTTCGTGTAAAAAAAGTGGAGGTGCAAAAACATAAATGTGCACTCTATTTTCATTTGCTCCATGGGCCAAGTGCGGCCAAGTGGACACAAGGCTGTTTGGATCATCTCAGTCACAGGAATAGCTTTGCAGCCGTTTCTGATTAATAAACAATGCTGGTGGGTGGTAACATTCAAATAAAACCCAGCCTAAGAAGAAAGCAGGCTGAAATAATTTGCATGTCATACTCTTTCATCGGAAAAGGCACCGCATTCACACGGTTTTGCACGAAGTGGCAGCGCAAATATATCATACTTTGGACTAAAACGTTGACACATTGACTTAAATCGTTAAAATCCTTAAATGCTCTGGCCATCGTCTCTCAGCTCGAAAAATTAGATTTCTACTGGTGTGGGCTTTTAAATAAATAAATCAATGTAGGCTACAGGTTGTGTACTGTACATAGCCCAGAGCCCTCTAAAGAGGAACTGCTGTCGTTGTGCCAATTGACCCCACATGTCCTTAGCCAAGTCTAGCGTGGGGGAGGGCATAAATGTCGACAACATCCTGTTTCTTGATGTCGCATTCAGACCAACTCGTGGCCCAAATACCATAACGGTTCGAACATACCTGCACGTGGGTTCAGTGCTGTGGCAGTAAATAACATTACAAAGTTCAAGATTTCCCCTCACAGAGGGCCGTATTAAATATGGGTAGCGCAGTGCAGCTGAGCGCAAGAGCGCATCATCAATCAAGATGTAGATCTCAAGTTGATCCTGCATACAGAACCCATCGGCTTTTACAACAAAAATTAATGAACTGCTGCTACCAGCGGCACTTTGTTAGTATCAGGGAAAGGCTGCTGCTGTCTGACGTAGGGCTCTATTCAATCAGATCCGCTTTAGCCGATATCAGCGTAGTGGTGTCAGAGGTGAAACTGGGTCATCCTATGAAAAAAAAAATTGGACCAGCCATTAAAAAAAAAAAAAAAATACATCGTTTTTTTTTTGTAACCACAACTTAGCCAGATAGTTATTAAAAAACCCTTAACAATGTATATCAACATAAATGACAGCTTAATGTATTTTTATATTTTTACTACATAAAGAAAATGTGTTGCCTTTTTGTCACTGGTGTTACCTATATTTGAATGAGAATTCAGGCTTTCCAGAATGTCATTTGACAATTTCATTGGCATATATAATCAAAGACAGAATGGGATAATTCATGATAATATTAAGAAATGGTTTTGATTAGTAATCATTTTCTTTAAACAAAACACATGTTTCTATAATAACACCAGTGATAGTAATGCCAGTACCCAGACAACTTATATTAAAATCATAGGAGGCTGCTGGGGGGGGGGGACAGTTCATAATAATGTCCGGAATGACACGCGAATGGAATGGCATCAAAAGACCTGGAAACCACATGTTTGATGTATTTGATACCATTCCACCTATTCCGCTCCAGTCATTACCAGGAGCCCGTTCTCCTCAACTAAGATGCAACCAACCTCCTGGGATTAAAACCAGCAGGAACAGTAACACCAGTCACTGTAACACCAGTAACACATCTGCAGAAAGATGGCAGCCACAGTAGCTCAAAACACACTTCTTAAATTGTAAATAAATCACTTAATCATGTGATCAATTATTTTCATCAAATTTCCTTTTCCCCTTACAATAAACTGTGTAATATCAATGACACATATTAAGGCTTTGCATGAAATTACAAAATGAATCATCAAATTGCTAACATTTGAAGAGAGTGCAGACTCGCCATCTGCTTTTCAAGACAGTCCTGCCTCCAATGAACCTTTGACCCAGTAAGAAGTTAGTTTTTATAACGGGGTAATTCAGTGACATTAAATTGAGGGACAGCTATTCCCTGTAAATTACTATAATATTTAGTTGCTATTTTAGTTAAGTAATCCACTAAATAACTATAATGCTTTCCTTTGTATTATGACATTTAAAATGGGAGAAAAATATATATTTTTAACTCTAAATAACTAAACCACAACTCCTGACCCAATCATACCATACAAGCTATTTTCATGGTGTTCTACTCTATATATATAAAAGAACTTGCAATTTAACTGTCTTATGTATGTTTTATAAACCAAAAAATCATTCAATTAAAACAAAAACATGTTGTGTCATTATCTGACTTTTTTGTGTTTTTCCTTGTGGTTAAGGCAGAGAACTGGAAAGCTATCATTTTTCGTAGAATGACCCAACAGCTCCTGGCAATGATTATGCCATACCTGAAGTGGACATTGCCATTAGCTGCGTGGAGTCTCATTAACAGAAATCCCATGCAGCCTTGTTTACAAGTTCGAACACTGGAATGTGAGATGTAATCTACACCAGGCTCGATCATTATTTAGTTTAATGACTTTTCAATTTCAGCGTAATTATTTATATAGCCCGCACTTTCTCATTCTGAACATCTAACTGGAGTGGCCTGGTTGTGGCTTTCTGACATGGCCGGCTCTAGCCTTTTGAGGCCCCCTTGGAGGTCAGGGCCCCTGGACACCTGCCCTGCGTGCCTGGTTGGTATTTAGCCATGATTACTACAAGTTTAGATAACTGGCTAGACTAACTTACTGATCTAAAAATTGTTAGCTGACATGGCTAATTGAGTGACAGCCAGTGACTGATAAAACAATAGCAAATCTGCTGATGCACAACCACATTTTGAAGTTTAACATGATTATTTTTACCTTATTTTAACTAGGCAAGTCAGTTAAGAACACATTCTTATTTACAATAACGGCCTACCCCGGCCAACGGTGGGTCAACTGTGCTGCGCCAATTGTGCGCCACCCTATGTGACTCCAAATCACGACCGGATGTGATTCAGCCTGGATACAGCGAGTAATACAGCCTGAATTTACACCTTGTGTATTCTACTATTCTAACTCTCAACAGTAAATTGAGACCCAGACTGAAAACAATAATTATGTCGTGTATGCTTGGACCCAGGTTCTGTTGCTTAAGCATGGAGCCGGCGCTACTATAAGAGGTTCGCAAAAGAAAAAGAAGAAAAAAAATGATCGCAAAAGCAGCTGCCCCCAGATTTGACAGCTCCGGTTAACGCTTGATCTGATTGAATCTAGACCTTATAGTTAGGTTAAACTATGGAAAACATAATGAAACCCAAATTGGGTTGGTCAACG
Source organism: Salmo trutta (assembly GCF_901001165.1). NCBI lineage: Eukaryota > Metazoa > Chordata > Actinopteri > Salmoniformes > Salmonidae > Salmo > Salmo trutta. Next base: position 11,061,776 of record NC_042977.1, read on the forward strand.
GTTTACTTCAAAGTCTGAAATACATTGTGGGCGTGGAAGACTTGGCTACACTTAACCCCAATTGTACAACAACCTTCCACAAGAGCGAGAACCTTCTGAGTTACGATATTGATAGCATAAATACATGTTTAGTAAAATAAATATATTCATTTAAACCCTGAGGATAAAAAAAGTTACCTGTAAGTAGCCTATCCCAACGAGTCAAATAAATGTAATAGCGTGCTCTTGCCTGAACAGTGCAGCTGCCTGAGCCTATAACATTATTATCATTATTATTACCACCGGATTCACAGCTTATTCCAAGCATTGGGAGTGGAGATGTTGGGAAAACATTTTCTCTGGATTTATCTCCTTTCGGTGTCTTTTACGTTATTTTTCGCTGAAGATCTGAAGAGGGGTGGGCATAAACAACATGAAAATGATTCAGGTGAAGCCCTTTTGCATGTTTTCTGTTTTGATGAAGCTGGGTTGCGTACGCGTGTTGCTGAGTGAAAAGATGTACTTGAGTGCAAAGACTAGCGGGCAAGTAGTCACACCTTTTGCACGTAAAATGGCAATTTTTACAATTGTATTTAACCTTTATTTTATCAGGGAGTCATACTGAGACAATGTCTCTTTTACAGATGAGCCATGAATTACATAAATTACAGAAAACGCATACAATATAAATACAACGTGCTAGCAGAAAGTACAACATGGTCATAAAAAACGAACACATTCGTCAGTGATAAGGTCCTCAAACAGCCTTCTGAATTGCCCTAGAGGCATCAAAACATCAAATTCATGAACATGTTGAAGATTGTTCCACAAATAAGGTTCAAGAAAACTTAAAGCTGATTTACCTAACTCAGTAGAGACCAAATGAATTTCCAGAGTTAGCCATCCTTGTAACCGGGTGTGGCAACTCCTATGTCTAAAGTTTAGTAAAGATGTTAGGTACAGTCAGTGGGAATTTTTGTAAAAGGGACTTATAAATTAAAACATTGCAATGTATCAACCTATGTGACATCAAAGAGGGCCAACCAACTTTTTGGTAGAGAATGCAGTGAAGAGTACTAAAATTGTCACCCATAATAAAGCACAGTGTACTATGATAAATTGCGTCTAACTACTTTAATGAAGTGGCAGCTGTGTTCATATAGATGATGTTGCTATAGTCTAGGACCGATAGGAATGTTGACTAAATAATCTGCTTTCTACTATTTAGCAGGAGGCATGACCTATTTCTATAGAAGCGCATTTTTTTTATTCTCAGCTTCAATATTCTTTAAAAAAAAAAGACAGCCTTTCATCTATCCAGATGTCCATACAGATGCCTTCGGAAAGTATTCACCCTCCATTACTTTTCCCACATTTTATTGTCTTACAGCCTTAATTTAAAATTAATTAAATTGGGATTTTTGGTAACTGGCCTACACACAATACCCCATAATGTAAAAGTGGAATTATGTTTTTAGACATTTTTACTCATTCATGAAAAATGAACATCTGAAATACCTTGAGTCAATAAGTATTCAACCCCTTTGTAATGTCAAGCCTAAATAAGTTCAGAAGTAAAAATGTGCTTAACAAGTCACATAATAAGTTGCATGGACTCACTCTGTGTGCAATAATACCGTTTAACAATTTTTTTTATGAGTATGTTATCTCTGTACCCCGCACATACAGATCATTTTAAGGTCACTCAGTCGAGCAGTCAATTTCAAACACAGATTCAACCACAAAGACCGGAGAGGTTTTCCAATGCCTTGCAAAGAAGGGAACCTATTGGTAGATTGTAAAAAAAAAGCAGACATTGAATATCCCTTTGAGCAAGGTGAAGTTATAAATTACACTTTGGATGGTGTATCAATACACCCAGTCACTACAAAGATACAGGCGTCCTTCCTAACTTACTTGCCGGAGTTGAAGAAAACCGCTCAGGGATTTCAACATGAGGCCAATGGTAAAAACAGATACTGAGTTTAATGGCTGTGATAGGATAAAACTGAGGATGAATCAACAACATTGTAGTTACTCCACAATACTAACATAACTGACAGAGTGAAAAAAAAACATGCATCCTGTTTGCAACAAGGCACTAAAGCAATACCGCAAAGAATTTGGCAAAGCAATTAACCTTTTGTCCTGAATACAATGTGTTATATTTGGGGCAAATCCAATACAACACATTACTGAGTACCACTCTGTCACGATTGTGTGTAGAAACGGACCAAGGCGCAGCATGAGTACCATTCCACATCTTTATTATATTGTGAAACTTAGCCAAACAAACAATAAACTATAAACGACGACAGAGGTGCAACATGCACTAACTCAAAATAATCAACCACAAACACAGGTGGGAAAAACAACTACTTAAATATGATCCCCGATTAGAGACAACGATGACCAGCTGCCTCTAATTGGGAATCATACAAAAACCCCAACATAGAAAAAATAAACTAGAACACAACATAGAAATAATAAACTAGATAAAAAACCCCAGTCACGCCCTGACCTACTCTACCATAGAAAATAAGAGCACTCTATGGTCAGAACGTGACACACTCTGCATACTTTCAAGCATAGTGGTGGCTGCATCATGTTATGTGTATGCATGTAATTGTTAAGGACTGAGGAGTTTTCCAGGATAAAAAATAAACAAAAATGGAGCACAGGCAAAATCCTGGAGGAAAACCTGGTTCAGTCTGCTTGAAAATCTATGGCAAGACTTGAAAATGGTTGTCTTGCAGCAACCAATTTGACAGAGCTTGAAAAATGTTGGAAAGAATAATGGGACCAAGTCCATATTATGGCAAGAATAGCTCAAATAAGCAAAGAGAAATGACAGTCCATCATTACTTTAAGACATGCATGAAGGTCAGTCAATCTGGAAAATGTTGAGAACTTTGAAATGTTCTTTAAGTGCAGTCACTAAAACCATCAAGCGCTATGATGAAACTGGCTCTCATGAGGACCGCCACAGGAAAGGAAGACCCAGAGGTACCTCATTAGAGTAACCATCCTCGGAAATTGCAGCCCAAATAATTGCTTCACAGAATTCAAGTAACAAAGAAACTAAAGAAACCACTACTAAAGGACACCAATAATAAGAAGAGACTTTCTTGGGCCACCATGTCTTTGTGAGAAGTAAAGTAGGTGAAAAGATGATCTCTGCATGTGTGGTTCCCACCATGAAGTATGGAGGAGGAGGTGTGGGGGTGCTTTGCTGGTGACACTGTCAGTGATTTATTTAGGATTCAAGGCACACTTAACCAGCATGGCTACCACAGCATTCTGCAGCGATAAGCCATCCCATCTGGGACTATCATTTGTTTTTCAACAGGACAATGACCCAAAACACACCTCCAGGCTGTGTAAGGGATATTTGAACAAGAAGGAGAGTGATGGAGTGCTGCATCAGATGACCTGGCCTCCACAATCACCCGACCTCAACCCAATTGAGATGGTTTGGGATGAGTTGGACCACAGAGTGAAGGAAAAGCAGCCAACAAGTGCTCAGCATATGTGGGAACACCTTCAAGACTGCTGGAAAAGCATTCCTCATGAAGCTGGTTGAGAGAAAAATAAAGAAAAACCCTTGAATAAGTAGGTGTGTCCAAACATTTGACTGGTACTGTAAATTAGATATTTCTGGATTTCATTTTCAATACATTTGCAAAAATGTTTAAAAACATGTTTTCACTTTGTCATTATGGGGTATTGTGTGTAGATGGGTGAGAAAACCCCCCAACTTAATCAATTGAATTCAGGCTGTAACACAACAAAGTGTGGAATAAGTCAAGGGGTATGAACACTTTCTGAGGGCAGTGTATATACAAAAGTATGTGGACGCCCCTTCAAATGAGTGGATTAGTCTATTTCAGCCACACCCGTTGCTGACAGGTGTATAAAATTGCCATAGGCAAACATTGGCAGAAGAATAGCCTTACTGAAGAGCTCAGTGACTTTCAACGTGGCACCATCATAGGATGGCACCTTTCCAAAAATTAAGTTTGTCACATTTCTGCCCTGCTTGAGCTGGCCCGGTCAACTGTAAGTGCTGTTACTGTGAAGTGGAAACGTTTAGGAGTAACAACGGCTCAGTCGCGAATTGGTAGGCCAAAGAAGCTCACAGAATGGGACCACCAAGTGCTGAAGCGCGTAGTGTGTAAAAACAGTCTGTCCTTAGTTGCAACACTCACTACTGAGTTCCAAACTGCCTCTGGAAGCAACGTCAGCACAAGATCTGTTCATCGAGAGCTTGCAAACTTGCCGCCATTCGGAAGCTTCATGAAATGGGCTTCCATGGCCGAGCAGCCGCACACAAAACCTAAGATCACCATGCGCAATGCCAAGCGTCAGCTGGAGTGGTGGACTCTGGAGCAGTGGAAACGTGTTCTCTGCAGAGATGAATCACGCTTCACCATCTGGCAGTCCAATGGACGAATCTGGGTTTGGTGGATGCCAGGAGAACGCTCACTGCCCGAATGCATAGTGCCAACTGTAAAGTTTGGTGGAGGAGGAATAATAGTCTGGGGCTGTTTTTCATGTTTCAGGCTAGGCTCCTTAGTTCCAGTGAAGGGAAATCTTAATGCTACAGCATATAATGGCATTCTAGACAATTCTGTGCTTCCAACTTTGTGCCAACAGTTTGGGGAAGGCCCTTTCCTGTTTCAGCATGACAATGCCTCCATGCACAAAGTGAGGTCGATACAGAAATATTTGGTCAAGATTGGTGTGGAAGAACTTTACCGGCATGCACAGACCCCTGACCTCAACCCCAGCAAACACCTTTGGGATAAATTGGAATGCCAACTGCGAGCCAGGCCTAATCAGCCAACATCAGTGCCCGACCTCATAAATGCTTGTGGCTGACTTGAAGCAAGTTCCCGCAGCAATGTTCCAACATCTAGGGGAAAGCCTTCCCAGAAGAGTGGAGGCTGTTATAGCAGCAAAGGGGGGACCAACTCCATATTAATGCTCATGATTTTGAAATGAGAAGTTCGACAAGCAGGTGTCCACAAACTTTTGGTCATGTAGTATATTTGTAAGCAGGGACACGATCAATATGGACACCATCCAATGTGCATATGCTTAAATCATCATAGTTTTAGCTGCAGTCAATACTAATTTCAGGTCAAAAAAGTTTTTCTGTAATACGATGAAGGCAGACTGTAGTTCAGATAGAGCCAGGTCAACCGTGGGGGCAGTAGCACACACAACAGTATCATCGGCATACAAGTGCAGGTTACAATTTTTTACAGACAGGTCGATATTGTTAATGTAAACAGTAAAAACTACAGGACCCAGAATCAACCCCATGCGGGACACCTTTCGTAATATCCAGGAAACCTGATTTAGATACACATTGAGTTCTATCTGTCAAGTTATTTTTAAACCAGTTACTATATATACAGTTGAAGTCGGAAGTTTACATACACCTTAGCCAAATACATTTAAACTCAGTTTCACAATTCCTGACATTAAATCTAAGTAAAAATTCCCTGTCTTAGGTCAGTTAGGATCACCACTTTATTTTAAGAATGTGAAATGTCAGAATAATAGTTGAGAGAATTATTTATTTCAGATTTTATCTCTTTCATCACATTCCCAGTGGGTCAGAAGTTTACATACACTCAATCAGTATTTGGTAGCACTGCCTTTAAATGATTTAACTTGGGTCAAACGTTTCGGGTAGCCTTCCACAAGCTTCCCACAAAAGTTGGGTGAATTTTGGCCCATTCCTCCTGACAGAGCTGGTGTAACTGAGTCCAGTTTGTAAGCCTCCTTGCTCGCACATGCTTTTTCAGTTATGACAACAAAATATCTATACGATCGAGGGCAAGGCTTTGTGATGGACACTCCAATACCTTGACTTTGTTGGCCTTAAGCCATAACTTTGGAAGTATGCTTGGGGTCATTGTGCATTTGGAAGACCCATTTGCGACCAAGCTTTAACTTCCTGACTGACGTCTTGAGATGTTTCTTCAATATATCCACATAATTTTTCTTGTTGCTGTAAATGAGAACACATTCTCATTTACAGCAACAACCTGGGGAATATTTACAGGGAGAGGAGATGAATGAGCCAATTGTAAACTGGGGATGATTAGGTGACCATGATGATATGAGAGCCAAATTGGGAATTTAGCCTGGACACCAGGATTAACACCCATACTCTTACAATAAGTGCCATGGGATCTTTAGTGACCACAGAGAGTCAGGACACCATTGGGATCTTTTTTTAGACCAGGGGAAAGGGTGCTTCCTACTGGCCCATCCAACACCACTTCCAGCAGCATCTGGTCTCCCATCCAGGGACTGACCAGAACCAACCCTGCTTAGCTTCAGAAGCAAGCCAGCAGTGGGATGCAGGGTGGTATGCTGCTGGCAAAAAAGTAACATGACAGGCACATGACAGCCCGCTTGGAGTTTGCCAAAAGGCACCTAAAGACTCTCAGACCATGAGAAACAAGATTCTCTGGTCTGATGAAACCAAGATTGAGCACTTTGGCCTGAATGCCAAGCATCACGTCTGGAGGAAACCTGGCACCATCCCTACGGTGAAGCATGGTGGTGGCAGCATTATGCTGTGGGGATGTTTTTCAGCGACAGGGACTGGGAGAATCATACTTGATTCCAACCTCTCTTTTAAAAAGCATGTGAAAAAGGTAATTCAAATAACCAAATTCAACCTAGCTAATTTCCGATTTATACGAAATTGTTTGACCACAGAGGTAGCAAGACTGTACTTCAAATCGATGATACTCCCCCACTTAACATACTGCTTGACTAGTTGGACCCAAGCTTGCTATACACCATTAAAACCTATTCAGTCTGTCTACAAACAGGCTCTCAAAGTGCTCGATAGGAAGCCCAATAGCCATCATCACTGTTACATCCTCAGAAAGCATGAGCTCCTGAGTTGGGAAAATCTGGTGCAATACACCGACGCATGTCTTGTATTCAAGATCCTAAATGGCCTAGCTCCCCCTCCACTCAGTACTTTTGTTAAACAGAAAATCCAAACATATGGCAGCAGATCCACAAGGTCTGCCATGAGAGGTGACTGTATAGTTCCCTTAAGGAAAAGCACCTTTAGTAAATCCGCTTTCTCTGTGAGAGCGTCCCATGTCTGGAATACACTGCCATCAGACACACATAACTGCACCACATATCACACTTTCACAAAATGCATGAAGACATGGCTAAAGGTCAATCAGATTTGTGAACATAATCCCTAGCTGTGTATTGCCGCTTTCCATGTTGTCTGTTGTCTGTAGCTTGTGAGGTGTGGAAACACTTTGTTTTTATGGATTTTGTCTTGTTGCTTTTTGTTCTATGTTGCTCTGTCTGTATGCTACATCTTGCTTGTCCTATGTTGCTCTGTCTTTATGCTATGTCTTGCTTGTCCTATGTTACTCTGCGTGTGCTCACTGTTCTATGATTGTCTATATTGTAATTGTTTTTAATAACCTGCCCAGGGACTGCGGTTGAAAATTAGCCGGCTGGCTAAAACCGGCACTTTTACTGAAACGTTGATTAATGTGCACTGTCCCTGTAAAAATAAAATAAACTCAATAAACTCAAACTAGTCAGGATCGAGGGAAAGATGAACGGAGCAAAGTACAGAGAGATCCTTGATGAAAACATGCTCCAGAGCCCTCAGGACATCAGACTGGGGCGACGTTTCACCTTCCAACAGGACAACAACCATAAACACACAGCCAAGACAATGCAGGAGTGACTTCGGGACAAGTCTCTGAATGTCCTTGAGTGGACCAGCCAAAGCCCGGACTTCAACCCGATCAAACATCTCTGGAGAGACCTGACAATAGCTATACAGCAACGCTCCCTATCCAACTTGACAGGGCTTGAGAGGATCTGCAGAGAATAATGGGAGAAACTCCCCAAATACAGGTGTGCCAAGCTTATAGCGTCATACCCAAGAAGACTCAATGCTGTAATCGCTGCCAAAGGTGCTTCAACAAAGTACTGAGTAAAGGGTCTGAATTCTTATGTGATATTTTATATTTGTATTTTTAATAAATTTGCAAAAATTTCTACAAACCTCTTTTTGCTTTGTCATTATGGGGTATTGTGTGTAGATTGGTGAAAAAACAAACAAATGATTCCATTTTAGAATAAGGCTGTAACGTAACTGTTTTTTCTTTGTCGTTATGGGGTATTGTGTGTAGATTGATGAAAAAACGAACAAATTAATATATTTTAGAATAAGCCTGTAATGTAACAAAATGTGGAAAAAGTTTAGGGGTCTGAATACTTTCCGAAGACACTATATATATATATATATATTGTTTTGTACATAATTATTGACAGATTGCTAGGGCGATTTATGTGGTACATTTTGCATTTGAAATAATTTCCATTATTTCATTGTGAATACACAAACATCAGCTGGCGCACACCCAGAAAAATTATTTTATGTGGAGGTGCTGACTAATAGCGAATAAACTATACAAATAAAGAGAGTCGCACACTCTATATATGAAAATAATATTGATGAGATTAAATAGTAGTGATGAGCGATTAGTGCTTTTTGAGGTTGGTTTGATTTCAGTTCGATTAATAAATTATCAAAGTAATCGTTTTGAAATACCAACTATCAATCATTTAGATCATGTATTTTCATGTAGAGACACCTCACATGCCAACTGCTCTCAAGTCTCTGTCCCTCTTGCACATTCTCCTCTTGTACATTCGTCTCTCTTTTATCTTCTTTGGTATTATGTCGGTCTGCAAATAAATGTCATAGGTGCATACCGCCACCTTCTGCATTGGCTGTGTGTCAGCCTACTATTTTGTAGTTTGAATTCATTACACATTGTGATAAAATTGCCCTACCAACTAACCCGACACCAATTAAAACCTCATCACTATTCCACTACTTTGGCCCTTTCTGATCCTGCACCAGACCAGCAGCCTGGGAGGACGGGACGCTATCGTACTCTGTAGTTACCACCACAACATCTATCCTCATTACGTACCATTCCTGCGGTACAGTTGACAACCATGGTCATGAATGCCAACAAAACAACCTTACAGAAGTGCATGTTTTTCCTATCACTCTCTATTGAACTTGGCCTAGTCACAGGATCCTTCACGCTGGACCCATCTTCCTCTACTACTATCTTCTACCTAGCAACCTCAACCTGCTTTTCTCTCACCGGACACTTGTGATCTGCAGCACCATGGGTACCCCTACAGTTTAAGCACACAACTTTTCCCACTGGTACTACACATTCCCTTGTCTCATGTCCTCCTAAACAATTCTCACATCTAGGAACCTCCCTCTTACACACTGCTGCCACATGACCATAAGCTTGACACCTAAAACACCGTAATGGGTTCGGGACAAAAGCTCTCACGGGATAACTGACACATCCTAACTTGACTTTACCTAGTTAAAAACTCTGCATCCAAACACAGTCTTCTCTGTTTCACCACGCTCTCCACCGGGCCTGCATCACACCAAACGCTGGGCGTCACAGACACCGGGAATCTTCCATTTCAGTTGACCCGCCTCAACACTTAATGCCACGCCAGTTATCACTCCTTTCAATGGCGCCCTACTCCATGGTGCGGAGCGACCTTTGGACAGCAGAAAAGCAAAAAACTCGACACGATTCCACTTCGAGTCACTTTCACCGACCCAACATTCCCCAACCTCTTCTCCACTCAACCTGACACCACATATGGATCAGCCATGTTCCTTTTTTCTTCTGCAGCAGTCCATATTAATCTTAATATGTTCAACTCTCTTCTTTTTTTCCCCTGCTTGCCTTCTTACCGACCTCAATGGGTTCCCTTGACTCCATCTTCAAGTTCAACAACCATTCGGGCGTACCTACCATCTTGGGACAGCCCTCGCTTTTAAAAGTCAGTGATTTTCAAGGAAGGGAAACAAGGAAAGTAAGTCATTGAAGACCACAGTCCACAGTGTCTCATGAGAGAAGGTGAAATCATGTCAGTGGATAGAAGGAATTGCGAGCCTGAGCTCTTAACGAAAACACCAGATTAATTCATACCTCTTTATTTACAAGACTTTAAATGCCCACACCAGTAAAAATCCACTTTTCTAGTTGAAAGACGGTGGACAGAGCTTACCCATGATGTTGCACAATGATTTAAGGCAATAAGTCATCGTTTTAGAATGGTACCATCCACCAGAATGGCATTGTTAATTAATCAGAAACACCTGCAAATTTCACGAGTTGGGACTGAGCTGAGCAATATAATAGATGTGCCCTTCATTACGCACACCTGTCACCATCATTACGAGCAGCTGTGCAATATTGGACTCACCTGGACGCCATTACTTTGTTGATTACCCCCTCTTTATCTGTCTGCTCCTCAGTTTTTTCCTTATGTCAGCATTTCCCCCCTGTCCATTGTTTATTAAATGTTCACTCCCTGTACTTGCTTCTCGTCTCCAGCGTCTGTCCTTACAGAATGCTGACACCACTAAAGGAAGCATCAGGGAGGTGCCTCAGCTAGCTTGTCAGGCTTCCACGCCTTAGCTGGCTCGAGAGGTCTTCTTGCCTCGGTTGGCTCGGCAGGCGCCCACCCAATGTCATGCTTCAGCCGGCCCATCAGGCTCCCACGCCTCTGCCGGTTCGTCTGGCTCCCATGCCTCAGCCGGTTCGTCTGGCTCCCACGCCTCAGACGGTTCATCTGGCTCCTACGCCTCAGACGGTTCATCTGGCTCCTACGCCACAGCCGGCTCGCCAGGCTCCCATGCCTCTGCCGGCTCGTCTGGCTTCTATGCCTCAGCCAGCTTGTCCAGCGGCCATGCCTCGGTCGGCCCGTCCGGCTTGCCCAGGTGGAATGCGGGTGGCGGCCCTAGAGGTGGGGGGTACTGTCATGCCTGCTCCCGCTCCCCCTCTCTGGTGCTCGAGGGCACCAGGCTGCCCTTCATTACACACACCTGTCACCATCATTACGCGCAGCTGCGCAATATTGGACTCCATTAATTTTTGATCACCCCCTTTATAGCTGTCTGCACCTCAATTTGTTCCCTGTGTCAGCGTTGATGTCGTTATTTTGCCCCTGTCCAGACACTGTTCCTGTTCTGTTTCATGTCCGTTGTTGTTGTCCATGTCCGTTTTTGTTTTCCATGTCCGTTGAATCTCCTTTTGCCCGCGTAAAAGGAGATTCCACAAACAGTTTTATCTATTTTGTGCTGTTGTTACATCAAGTTTTGGTGTTTCGTGTCAAATGTGTTTAGGGTGTTGTTACAAATAATTTGCGGCTTGCATCATGAGTAAAGCCATTGTAGCCTATCATTTCAGTTCCCCTAGCTGTGAGAACCCTGCTATCCATATTACCGGAGCTTCATCTTATTCTTTCTATTTCTATGGCGGATTCGCAGCTGCAATTTATGGAAGATGACAAAACTTTGAAGATAACAATAGTTGGCAAAGTCAATGATACTGGTTTCCCCTATCCATCTGTGGCGAAGTTTTCCCTACATGCGTATGAGAAATAGAGCTTCAGAACCAGCCATAGGCTAGCTGGCTAATCTTTTGAATAAGGTGTAGCAACAACAGATAACATTAGTTGGCTAGGTAAGGTTAGCATGCTAGCTAGCTACACTGACAGCTGTCAGTGGCCTACTTGTTGTTATTTCTACACTCCATAACATTCCCATCCCCAATTCGTGAATATGTACAGTGAGCACCATAATTCATTGAACAGTGACCATTTTTTAAATATATTTTGGTTCTGTACTCTAGCACTTTGAGTTTGAAAGGATACAATGACAATGAGGGTGAAGTGCAGTCTGTCAGCTTTAATTTGAGGGTATTTTCATACACATCGGATGAACCATTTAGAAATGACAGCACCTTTTGTATATGGTCCCCCCTATTTTAAGGTAATACAAGTATTTGTTGAATTGGCTTCACAGATGTGTGTCATTAGGCAGGTGTATTCATTTGTGTCGTTAGTGAATGCAGGAGAGCTGTTGATGAATAGTATTGATTCTAGACTTTGCTATTGCCTTCGGAGGTTGTTGTTGGGGTGTGACAACATGAGGAAGACCACAGTGTCAATGCAAATGAAGCTGTCCGTCATAAGGCTCAGAAATGAAAGTCATCAATCAGGAACATTGCAAAAACCCTGGGCATGCCCAAGTCAACAGTTTGGTTCATCATTAACAAGAAAAAAACAACCGGTGAACTCAATTATGTCAAAAGACCCGGTAGACTGAGGAAGACCACTGTAGTGGATGACCGGAGAATACTCTCTATGGTGAAGGAACCCCCCTGACAACAGCCCAACAGATCAAAAACACTCTCCTGTATGCAGGTGTAGATGTGTCAAAGTCTACCATATGTAGAAGACTACACCAGCAGGACTACAGAGGGTACACTACAAGATGCAAACCACTGATAAGCCTGAAGAACAGAAAGGCAATATTACAGTTTGCTAAAAAGCACCTAAAAGAGCCCCAAGAGTTCTGGAAATAAGTATTGTGGACAGATGAGACAAAGATGAACATGTACCAGAGTGATGGAAAGAGGAAAGTGTGGAGAAAAAAAGAGACATGCCCATGATCCAAAGCATACCACCTCATCCGTGAAACATGGTGGAGGAGGTGTTATGGCTTGGGCCTGTATGGCTGACAGTGGAACAGGCTCACTTGTCTTCATCGATGATGTGACTGCAGACAGAAGTAGAACAATGAATTCTGAAGTCTACAGAAATAATTTGTCTGCTCAGATAAAACCAAATGCCTCTCAACTCATTGGACGGGACTTCATCATGCAACAAGACAATGACCCTAAACATACTGCTAGAGCAACGAAGGAGTTTTTGATGGCCAAAAAGTGGAAAATCCTTCACTGGCCGAGTCAATCACCGGATCTGAATCCAATTGAACATGCATTTTACATGCTGAAGAGGAGACTGAAGGCAATAAATCCCCGAAACAAGCAGGAACTGAAGATGGCTGCAGTACAGGCCTGGCAGAGCATCACCAGGGAAGATACCCAGCGTCTGGTGATGTCGATGCATCGCAGACTTCAAGCAGTCATTGCATGCAAAGGATATGCGACCAAATATTAACAATGATTACTTTATTCTACATTATGTTAAACTGTCCAATGTTTTTTGATGCCCGAAAATGGGGGGGACTATGTACAAAAGCTTCTATAATTTCTAAACAGTTAATCCAATATGTATGAAAATACCCTCAAATTAAAGCTGACAGTCTGCACTTCACCCTCATTGTATCCTTTCAAACTAAAAGTGCTAGAGTACAGAACCAAAATAACAACAAAAAAAATGTCACTGTCCAATGAATTATGGTGCTCACTGTATAAGCAGCCTGCGTCCTTCTTCAGAGGTGGAACCTAAAGGACAATTTCTGCTATAGAACAGGAATTATGTTGAAATAGGGGCCGCTGTCACGGCTGTCGTACGAAATAGAATGGGACCAAAGAGCAGCGTGTGTATCGTTCCACATATTCTTTATTAAACTGTGAAACTATGTAAGACAATACAATAAACTAACAAACAAAAAACAACAAACCGTGACGAAGCGGTACAACATACACTAACTCAAAATACAATCTCCCACAACCCCAGGTGGGAAAAACAACTACTTAAGTATGATCTCCAATTAGAGACAACGATGGCCAGCTGCCTCTAATTGGAGATCATCCCCCCAAAAAACATAGAAATACAGAAATTAGAGCATAACATAGAAAATCTAAACTAGACACAACCCCGTCACGCCCTGACCTATTCTACCATAGAAAATAAAAGTTTCTATGGTCAGGACGTGACAGTACCCCCCCAAATGTGCATGGATTGTGGATTGTCACCGGAGGCTCTGAACTGGGAACCCCCGCTGGAGGATCTGGACTGCGGGCCGACGCCGGAGACTCTGGACTGCGGGCTGACTCCGGACTGCGGGCCGACACCGGAAGCTCCGGACTGCGGGCCGACGCCGGAAGCTCCAGACTGCGGGCCAACGCCGGAAGCTCCAGACTGCGGGCCAACGCCGGAAGCTCCAGACTGCGGGCCAACGCCGGAAGCTCCAGACTGGGAACTGTCGCCGGAAGCTCCGGACTGGGAACTGTCGCCGGAAGCTCCGGACTGGGAACTGTCGCCGGAAGCTCCGGACTGGGAACTGTCGCCGGAAGCTCCGGACTGGGAACTGTCGCCGGAAGCTCCGGACTGGGAACTGTCGCCGGAAGCTCCGGACTGGGAACTGTCGCCGGAAGCTCCGGACTGGGAACTGTCGCCGGAAGCGCTGTCGCTGGGAACTGTCGCCGGAAGCGCTGTCGCTGGGAATGCGTACTGGAGGCCTGATGTGTGGGGCTGGCACAGGTGGCACCAGACTGGTAACACGCACCTCAGGGCGAGTGCGGAGAGCAGGAACAGGACACACCAGACTGATCAGGCCTTCAGTGCGCCTGCCGCGTGGGGCTGGCACAGGTGGCGCCAGACTGGTGACATGCACTTCAGGGCTAGTGCGAGGAGCAGGCACAGGATATACTGGACCGTGAAGGTGCACTGGAGATACGGTGCGCATCACCGCATAACACGGTGCCTGCCTGGTCACACGCTCCCCACGGTAAGCACGGGGAGTTGGCTCAGGTCTACAACCTGACTCCGCTAATCTCCCCGTGTGCCCCCCCCCCAAAAGAGCTGTCTCTCGGGCTTCCGTCGTTGCCATGCTAGTTCCTCGTATCGTCGCCGTTCCTCTCTCGCTATCTCCACCTGCTTCCATGGCAGGATCTTGTCCCCTGCCATTACCTCCTCCCAGGTCCAGGATGTCCTCCACTCTCTTTTCTCCCGGGCCCAGGATCCCTGCTCCTCCTGGGCACGCTGCTTGGTCCTTTGGTAGTGAGAGATTCTGTCACGGCTGTCGTACGAAATAGAATGGGACCAAAGCGCAACGTGTGTATCGTTCCACATATTCTTTATTAAACTGTGAAACTATGCAAGACAATACAATAAAATAAAAAATAAAAAATAAATGTGACGACGCAGTGCAACATACACTAACTCAAAATACAATCTCTCACAACCCCAGGTGGGAAAAACAACTACTTAAGTATGATCTCCAATTAGAGACAACGATGACCAGCTGCCTATAATTGGAGATCATCCAAAAACAACAACATAGAAATACAGAAACTAGAACATAACAACATAGAAAATCTAAACTAGACACAACCCCGTCATGCCCTGACCTACTCTACCATAGAAAATAAAAGCTTCTATGGTCAGGACGTGACAGCCGCATTGCCCTCTGGTGGGGGCCTTTAAGCCATCACCATATGAGTTATTGCATCTGAGTTTGTTTAAAAGAGATTAAATCTCTAAAAACAGTCGATGCTTTGGAAACCTTCTGGGGACAAAGTCTCCATTGAGTTTATGAATCAGGGTTGATTTACTTTGGCAAGATATGTGCACACAATTATTTGATTAATTTGTCATTAACATTAACAGCCAGATGGCCATTTAGTTCACTCTGTGCTTTGGGATTTTTGGCTCATGATAGGAGGAAATATTAAGATGCTGTCACGGGGGGTCATAAGGAGAGGACCAAAACGCAGCGGGAATATGTACACTCATCTTCTTTATTACGGACAAAGAAGGAAAAACCCAAAACAAACACGTATACAAAACACAACGACTAACATGCCGGTAAGGCACAAAGCTATACACAGCACAAGCTCCCACAAAAACCCATGAAAACAAACTCCTACTTATAGGATCCTCAATCAGAGGCAACAATAACCAGCTGCCTCCAATTGAAGGTCCAACCCCAATTAACTAAACATAGAAATACAATAGATTAGATAGAACATAGAAAAATACTAACATAGAACATAGACTAACAAACCCCGGACCACATAAACCAAACACCCCTCTACCTAAATACATATCCCAAACCACATGAAACAAACACCCCCTGCCACGTCCTCACCAAACTATAATAACAAATAACCTTATTACTGGTCAGGACGTGACTGATGCAATGATGTATGATAGCGTTGTACTGTTTCGTATCATAAAGCATACCAAATTGTGATCGTCTACATACAACATTCTGGCATTCTACCATTCATCACAAGGCTGGACTGAAAAGTAAAACTTTTTCATCCAGCCTCCACCACCTGATGCTGTGTATGTACTGCATCAGATGAGCTCTTTATGATGGAACTATTTTGACATTAAGACATTTAGAGTAAAAGGTTGCATTATTAAAAGGATAGTTCACCTGAATTACAAATATACTTCATAATATGGATTCATGCAGGGTCGGACTGGGACCAGAAATCAGCTGGGCATTTCTGCACACCAGCCAATTTTTTTTGATGTGTGAGGAAAAAACACCAGGAAATGTTGCACACTTTTATTAATGGGCAGTTCTACTGAACAACTTGCACAGACATTCTCAGGACCTTTTCAAATGTTCAAAATCACCTGGTCTAATCATGCATCCTTGTTTCATATTTCCAACTATAGTTTGGAGCCAAGGGAAATCCAGGAGACTATTTGCCAGGAGAAAGATTTCACCCCATCAGGGACAACACTATGTTGCAGTAAGTTGTGTATTTGTATTTTTTTTAATTTAACCTTTGTTTAACTAGGCAAGTCAGTTAAGAACAAATTCTTATTTACAATGACAGCCCAGGAGCAGTGGGTTAACTGCCTTGTTCAGGGGCAGAACAACAGATTTTTACCTTGTCAGCTCGGGGATTCAATCCAGCAACCTTTCGGTTACTGTCCCAACGTTCTAACCACTAGGCTACCTGCTGACCCTAAATCTCTACCCCCTTTAAAACTATAGCAGGAACAATGTACTAAATCATGGTTAAAGAGGTTGTGAGGAGAAACTGTGTGGCTCAGTTGGTATAGCATGGCACTTGCAATGCCAGGGTTATGGGTTTGATTCCCATGGGGGAAAATGTATGCACTCACTACTGTAAATTTCTCTAGATAAGTCTCTGGTAACTGTCAAGGACCAGAACTTTTTAAGTAGAATAATTACTGTAGGAAGAAATTAACTGGAAATTGATCAATCTCAAATGTAATTGTCTGGATATAAACATTAATTACTTCCCTTAGTCATTCACTAACTTTGCAAATCATCTATGGGAGTTTTTCCTTATGAGAGTCAGTCGAGAGGCTACTGTGATAACTGAAATCGTAATAGTGATTT
Source organism: Salmo trutta (assembly GCF_901001165.1). Classification (NCBI taxonomy): domain Eukaryota; kingdom Metazoa; phylum Chordata; class Actinopteri; order Salmoniformes; family Salmonidae; genus Salmo; species Salmo trutta. The sequence continues at coordinate 11,078,967 of NC_042977.1, forward strand.
AGCTGTAACTATAATTGGGTAAATTATAGTATTGTAAGCATTGGCGAAAATCTGATGTCAACTTTGGAGGGGACAATTACATGAAATTTTCTCAAGAGCAATTCCTGAGGGGGACACCAAAAGTAGTGCTGTAACACATAGCCTACATTGTAATATGGTAAATGTATATTGAGGAACCAAAGAAATAAGGTGTTTGCCGTACTCCTAACTACCGGTACCCAAAACTACACAACTAATCACAATAGCAATACCATTGCCTTAAACTGGTGACTGAACTAAGATTTGTTAAAGTTGAGAGTGGGGGTATCCATGGCATTTTCCAATTATGTTCCTATTTTACAAGTCAAAAAAATGGAGAACCTTTCATAATGTTGCCAAACAAAGACTCAACAAACTTACCTGAGACTCCCTGTCTCTGCCAGTCTGTCCCGGCATATCTGTCCCCAACTCTGCTGTCTGTGTGCCATCTGTTGCCTGCTCTGCCTAATGACATCATTGTGAAACATTTCCATTAGAATTTCATTTCTTTCTTATGAACATTTTATCAACTAGTCTTTGAGATATTAGGCTACTAGGGTTCTTACTATGCGTTTTGGTGTATTGAAAAATACTCTGATGTCCGTCTTTTATTTTTCTGCCATTTTTCTACCTGGCTGGCTGGCTGGCTACACACACACACAGTGTGTAGGTTATTTATAGTAGGAGATGGGCTTCTATCATCTTCAATCATTCTATTTGGGCTTCGATCTAAAAGGTAGCTAGCAAATGTGAAACGGATTAAAATGACAAGAGTTGACAGCTGTATGAGTTCACCATTTACACAACATATGCTGCAACCTTTTGTAATTTTAATAGTTTGTTTCATATTGGCTGGCTTCCAACAATAGCTGAATTTGCAAAGCTAGCGAGCACCAATTCAGTTTCAGTGGTGTTTGCTATAATCTTTGCTACCCGGGTTAAATAAAGGTGAAATAAAATAAATAAATAAAAGTTCACTTGCGACAATTTAGCTTTTGCAACGAGACCATTAAATATATTTAAGACAATGGTAGAAGAGAGTGTAGTTCTGCTCAGTTTGGATTTCAGTTTATCGCTAACCTTATCACAGGGATTTTGAAGCACTAACTTACATCATCTGCATGCTGATTCCATCTTTGACGACGCCACATAAATGGAATAGGTACTAGCTAGCTTAATAGTTAATATTTGCGCGCTAGCTCTGCATATTCAGCTAGTGTGTGTGCGCAATTGACTGGATTAACCTCACGTCAGTTACGTAGCAAGCTAAGGAACTGGCAGTGGATCAAACCATTGTGAGGCAAAGGGTGGGGGGGTTGCAATCTTTTGAAACTTAAAAACGCGCTATTAAGTGTCTATAATCAGCACAATTGCTTTCATTGCGTATTATTAATATTATTTAAATTACATAGTTACGTTTCAGTGATATATTGCCCCTGATTGTAAGGCTGACGGTAAAAATATGGATCCATCGACACTGCGACTTAGACTCAAGGTTTAATCAGTGTCTTATAACATCTTTCAGGGGACAAATAAAATAAAAGGTAAAATCATATGAGCAGAGAGCGAGGCACAAGAGGCGTGGCTTCAAATCCAACTGCTGGCATCAAATGTAAGGCAGACTAAAGAATAGATCCATGGACACTTCAATATGACTTCAATATGACACTTCAATATGACTTCAATATTACACTCATGGGGACAAATAAAATGAAAGAGCGAAACACCTTGTACGAACTCTAAACTGAACAACTCCCAGCAAACCCTGTTCTTTATACTAGAGACAGAGCATTCGCTATCAAAAATCAAAGTCTCACAATACAGGCCCCCCAGTAATAATGCCTTGTGATTCAGTATGTATATTATATTTTCTCAATTACTGATATGGGGTGTTCAAACATATTTTTCCCTGTGGGTGATGTTTTAGAAACACAAGCCTGAGCCTGCAGCTCCTGCCCAGCGGTGTGGTCGTCTGATGGAAAGCTGTCTCTATCATACCCCCTGCTGTGACCCCTGCGCCTTTTGCCGCTGTCGCCTCTTCAACACCGTCTGCCACTGCTTGAGACCGGGCCTGCACTGTCCCAAAAAGACCTAGACACACACACACACACACACACACACACACACACACACACACACACACACACAACCATTCACCACATATACACACACACACACACACACACACACACACACACACACACACACACACACACACACACACACACACACACACACACACACACACACACACACACAACCATTCACCACATATACACACACACAACTACCACTGAACTGTCCCCAAGAAGACCACCTACAGGCAAACACACATACTACACACACTCGCACAAACACATACACTGAGTGTACAAACATTAGGAACACCTGCTCCTGCTCTTTCCATGACGTAGACTGACCAGGTGAATCCAGGTGAAAGGTATGATCCATTGTTGATGTAGTTTGTTAAATCCACTTCAATCAGTGTAGATGAACGGGGGGAGACGGGTTAAAGAAGGATTTTTAAGCCTTGAGACTGTTGAGACATGGATTGTGTATGCGTGCCATTCAGAGGATGAATGGGCAAGACCAAAGATTTGTGCCTTTGAACAGGGTATGGTAGTAGGACTCAGGCGTACCGGTTTGTGTCAAGAACTGCAACGCTGCTGTTTTTTTTCACTTTCAACAGTTTCCCGTGTGTATCAAGAATTGTCCACCACGCAAAGGACATCCAGCCAACTAGACACAACTGTGTGAAGCATTGGAGTCAACCTGGGCCAGCATCCCTGTGGAACGCTTGCTACACCTTGTAGAGTCCATGCTCTGACTAATTGAGGCTGTTCTGAGGGCAAAAGGGGTGCAACTCAATATTAGGAAGGTGTTACTTACTTGTTACTTACTTCACAGATATTCATGCAAAATACATTTCGACCTCATGAATGACAGATTAAATATTGTAAGGCCCACAATAATTTCCATGTGTGTGTATAGACGTTGTATGAATTCATTGTGGACGTGAAACAGTATATGTTTCATGTCCTTTCTTACATAACTATATTAATTCTGCTTTTGTATAACTGTGCACCTCTGCTAGATTCTGGGTCATGTTGATCCAATGCTAACCACAAAAAAAGAAAACATAAACTTGTGACAAACATCCTCTCCATATTTTTTCTGTCGAATATTTGTTAGCCTCACTCATCCTCTTTTAATTGTTATTCTCACCAGTTATCCCTGCTGGCAAAAAATATTGCTCTATGCTCAATAATAGCTTTTGCCGCTGTGGTCACGTACATTTTTAAATGGCTAGCAAACTACCCGGTGGATTAAGGTGGATAAGAGGTAGTGAGAGCTCGTGGTGAGGAAAATAACAGTTAAGAATGCAGACAATGAGTAGTTATAAAGGATAACAACCCACAGAAATGTGTTCCAAGTGAACATAACAACAACCTCAAACACACCTCAAAAGCACCCTGGAATGGTTCAAGAAGAAATGCTGGACTGTTCTGGAGTGGCCAGCAAAGACACCAAATCTGATTCACATCCATAACATATGGCGAGAGCTGACAACAGCAGTTGGTGGAGGGCACCCTGTAGCAACTGATAATGTAATAACTGCCAATAATGTAATAGTTGCTAATAATGTAATACATTTTGCATTTATAATGTAATAAATGCTAATTATGTAATACATTGCCAATAATGAAATAAGTATGCTGAAAGTATTACGTGATGAAGTTTCTGCACATAACGTAATAATCCAATTATTATGACATTATGCGTTGATTATTACATTGTAAAGTGGTTTTAAAGAAACTGCAATAGTGTAATAACTTAAAAAATAACTTAAACTAAAATCACTCTTTCTTTAATGGCATGCCTATTAAGTGTCACACACTTGAGGAACACTTTGTTTAAAAAAAAAATATTTCCACCAAAGAAAACAAGTGATAGACAACAATACAGATAAAAACAAATTCAAACGGAAAAAAACTGCAGGTGTGGTTGGAAGCCCACGGGCTTATATGAAAGCCACACTTCCTTGTTGTTTGCATTTGCATCTAGACTTGCAAGGGGGGGGATACTATTGCACTTAAGTATTCACACCCCTGAGTCAATACATGTTAGAATCACCACATTTCTTGCATTAAACTCTGCAACTGTTTTAAAGTCACCATTGGCCTCATGGTGAAACCCATGAGCGGTTTCCTTCCTCTGAGTTTAGAAGGATGCCTGTATCTTTGTAGTGACTGGGTGTCACGTCCTGACCAGTAAAGGGGTTATTTGTTATTGTAGTTTGGTCAGGGGGTGTTTGTTTTATGTGGTTCGGGGTTTGTTGGGATATGTACTTATGTAAGAGGGGTGTTTGTTTTATGTGTTCCAGGGTTTTTGGGTATTGTTCTATGTTTTGTATTTCTATGGTTTTTCTATGTTGTGTATTTCTTTGTTGGCCTGGTATGGCTGTCAATCAGGAACAGCTGTACATCGTTGTTGCTAATTGGGAGTCACACTTAGGTAGCCCTTTTTCACCTGTCTTTTGTGGGAAGTTGTTTTTGCACTGCTGTGTTTATCCTGCAAGACTGTTTGTCGTTCGTTTGTTTTCTTGTTTTGTTATTAAGTGCCTCAATAAAAGTAAATATGAGCACTCAACCGCTGCGCCTTGGTCTACTCCATACAATGACCGTTACAGAACTACCCACCACCAACGGACCGAGCAGCAGAGGAACTATGTGGACTACAAAGAATCATGGACATGGGAGGAAATTCTGGACGGGGCTGGACCATGGCACCAGGCTGGTGAATACCGTCGCCCACCGGAGGAGATAGAGGCAGGCAAGACGGAGCTGCGCCTGTATGAGGCTTTATACGCGCCGATTGGGAAGCACGAGAGGCACCCCCAAGAAATGTTTTGGGGGGGGCACACGGGTAGTTTGGCTGGGCCAAGGGTGAGCCCTAAGCCAACTCCCCGTGCTTATTATGGGGAGCATATGGAGTGGAGAGCGCCGGAGTATGCGGAGTGGAGTGGAGAGCGCAGTCCCCGTCCAGAGCTTCTGGCGACAGTGCCTCGTCCAGAGTGTCCGACGACAGTGCCCCGTCCAGAGTGTCCGACGACAGTGCCCCGTCCAGAGTGTCCGACGACAGTGCCCCGTCCAGAGTGTCCGACGACAGTGCCCCGTCCAGAGTGTCCGACGACAGTGCCCCGTCCAGAGTGTCCGACGACAGTGCCCCGTCCAGAGTGTCCGACGACAGTGCCCCGTCCAGAGTGTCCGACGACAGTGCCCCGTCCAGAGTGTCCGACGACAGTGCCCCGTCCAGAGTGTCCGACGACAGTGCCCCGTCCAGAGTGTCCGACGACAGTGCCCCGTCCAGAGTGTCCGGCGACAGTGCCCCGTCCAGAGCTTCCGGCGACAGTGCCCCGTAGAGAGACGGCCCACAGTCCAGAGCCGAGAGAGACGGCCCACAGTCCGGAATCGGCGCAGCGAGAGTCGCCCTACAGTCCGGAATCGGCGCAGCGAGAGTCGCCCTACAGTCCGGAATCGGCGCAGCGAGAGTCGCCCTACAGTCCGGAATCGGCGCAGCGAGAGTCGCCCTACAGTCCGGAATCGGCGCAGCGAGAGTCGCCCTACAGTCCGGAATCGGCGCAGCGAGAGTCGCCCTACAGTCCGGAATCGGCGCAGCGAGAGTCGCCCTACAGTCCGGAATCGGCGCAGCGAGAGTCGCCCTACAGTCCGGAATCGGCGCAGCGAGAGTCGCCCTACAGTCCGGAATCGGCGCAGCGAGAGTCGCCCTACAGTCCGGAATCGGCGCAGCGAGAGTCGCCCTACAGTCCGGAATCGGCGCAACCAGAGTCGCCCTACAGTCCGGAATCGGCGCAGCCAGAGTCGCCCTTCAGCCCGAGGTCTTCAGCGATGCGCCATAGCCCAGAGACTTCGGGAAGGGTAACTTTTAATAAGTATTTAGCGGGGGTGGACAGGTTAGGTTGGGGAGTAAGGCCGGAGCCTGAGCCACCTCCATAGTAGGTGGGTTGGGGAGGGGGGAGTGTAGCACAAGAACTGTCAGTGACAGTGGCCACCCTCCCTTCCCTCCCGTTAGTTTGGGATTATTTATGTTTTGGGGTTATTTTTGTGTATTTTGTGTGAGGTGCTTCCGGGGTCTGCACCTTTGGGGGGGGGGGTACTGTCACGTCCTGACCAGTAAAGGGGTTATTTGTTATTGTAGTTTGGTCAGGACGTGGCCGGGGGTGTTTGTTTTATGTGGTTTGGTCTACTCCATACGACGACCGTTACACTGGGTGTATTGATACACCTATGTACTCAAAGGAATATTCAATATCTACTTTTTTTATTTTTAAAGAAATAAAAAATCATTGCAAGTTTGATTAGTGTGGGAGAGGTGGATAACAATATTTTTATCCACATCGATGAATAATGACGAACCTGGCATTGACAACTCAGATGGAATGCTACTGAGGATGGTAGCTGACTCTATAGCCACTCCTATCTGTCATATCTTTAATCTGAGCCTAGAGGAAAGGCTTTGTCCTCAGGCCTGGAGGGAAGCCAAAGTCTTTCCACTACCCAAGAGTGGTAAAGCGGTCTTTACTGGTTCTAACAGCAGACCTATCAGCTCTTAGCAAACTTTGGGAAAAATGTATTACAAATTAACAACAGACTTTCAGCATGCTTATAGAGAATGGCACTCAACATGTACTGCACTGACACAAATGCTTTTTTGACACCACACTCCACAAGTCCTTCAGAACCGAGCGTCACATCTTGCTCTTCATTGTAATTAGAGGGCTGATATTAATACCATTGTGTTTTTCTATGTTTTCTATTTCTATGTTCTTAGGTTCTAGTTTTTGTATTTCTACGTTGGCTTGTTTGGGATGATCTCCAATTGGAGGCAGCTGGTCCTCGTTGTCTCTAATCGGAGATCATATTTAAGTAGGGGTTTTTCTTCCTGGGTTTTTGTGGGTGATTATATATTTTGAGTAGCGTTTGTTTCTCTCTGCGTCAAGGTTTGTTGCTTTTGTTTATTCAGTTATTTATGTTTTGCAAAGTTTCACGGATTTAATAAAATGTGGAACTACAACCACGCTGCACTTTGGTCCGCTCCTTTCGACAGCCGTGACATAATGATTGGATTGAAAGCAATTGATAAGAAGATTGGAGGAGCTGTACTGTTCGTTTTCAGTGCAGCCTTTGATATTATTGACCATTACCTGTTGTTGAGAAAACATATGTGTTATGGCTTTTCAATCTCTGCCATATTGTGGATTCAGAGCTATCGATCTAATAGAACTCAAAGGGGTTTCTTTAATGGAAGCTTCTCTAATGTCAAACATGTGAAGTGTGGTGTACTGCAAGGCAGCCCTCTAGGCCCTCTTTTCTATTTTTTACCAATTAACTGCCACTGGCATTAAACGAAGCATGTTTGTCCATGTATGCGATTGATTTGACCATATATGCATCAGCAACCACAGCTAAGTCACTGAAACCCTTAACAAAGAGTTGCAGTCTGTTTTGGAATGGGTGTCCAGTAACAAACTGGTACTGATCATCTCTAAAACTAAGAGCATTGTATTTGGTACAAATAATTCCCTATATTCTAGACCTCAGCTGAATCTGCTAATGAATGGTGTGGCTGAACAAGTTGAGGAGACTAAATTACTTGGTGTTACCCTAGATGGTTGTAAAGATGGAAAGAGGTCTGTCCGTAATAAAGAGATGCTCTGCTTTTTTGACACCACACTCCACAAGTCCTTCAGAACCGAGCGTCACATCTTGCTCTTCATTGTAATTAGAGGGCTGATATTAATACCATGCATGTCAGTCTCTCTTGGCTAAGAGTTGAGGAAAGACTGACTGCGTCACTTCTTGTTTTTGTAAAAAGCATTAATGTGTTGGAAATTCCAAATCGTTTACATAGTCAACTTACTCACAGCACTGACACACACACTTACCCCACCAGACATGCCACCAGAGTTCTTTTCACAGTCTCCAGGACCAGAACAAATTCAAGGAAATGTACAGTATTATACAGAGCCATGAGTGCAGTGCATGGAGCTCTCTTCCATCTTATAAAGCACAAGTGAACAGCAGACCTGGTTTCAAAAAAACAAATCAAGCAACACCTCACGGCACAACGCCGTACTGACATGTATGTGTAACTGATAGATGCACACACGCACGCACGCACACTACATGTTAATGTTTTTACATGTATGTCAATTGTGAAGTATTTTGTCTGTAATGTCTTTTTCCTTATGTGTTGGACCCCAGTAAGACTAGCCTTCAATATTGGCGTCGGCTAATGTGGATCCTAATAAATCAAATAACAAAGTGGTTGAATACTTATTGACTAAAGACATTTCATCTTTACATTTTTTATTCATTTGTAAAAATGTAAAAAAAAAAAAAAAAAACATAATTCCACTTTGACATTATGGGGTATTGTGTGTTGACCAGTGACAAAACATCTCTATGTATCCATTTTAAATTCAGGCTGTAACACAACAAAATGTGATAAAAAAAATCAAGCGGTGTGAATACCTTCTGAAGACACTGTAGAAAGGTACCATTATTATTAAGAGACAAGCTAACAGCAGAGCTACTGAGGCTAGAGTCCTTATACAAAGTAGAAGAGCATACTGAGTGGGTCCACTCACAAGTAGTAGTTGAGAAGAAAGACGTCTCGCTCAGACTGTGTATGGATCCAAAAGAGCTAAAAAAGTATGTGAAAAGGGAACAGTTTCAGCTGCCTACCAGGGGGATATATTCAGGGACACAGCAGGGGCTAAATTCTTCTCAAGCTAGACGCCTCCTGAGGGTTTTGGCAGATTAATCTAGACAAGGAGAGTACTTTGTACTTTCAACACTCCTTTTGGTAGGTACTCATTTAAAAGGCTCCCGTTTGGTCTCACTTCAGCACCAGAAGGCTTTCATAGGACAGTCCAACAGATAGTGTGAGTGTGCCATGCACAAATATGGGGACAGACCCTTGAATACACAACACAAGGTTGAAAGCAGCATTTGATCTAGCCAGAGCTAATGGGCTAAAGCTAAACGCAGACAAATGTGAATTCAGAAATAACCTTCTTCGGTGAAAACTAACATGTGAAGGTGTTCAGATAGAACACAAAGTGACAGCCATCAAGAACATACCACCATCAACCGACAAAGAGGGTGTACAAAGGTTCTTAGGTATGGTTAACTATGTGGGAAAATGTGTACGTAATCAGGCAACTCACACACTGATGAGCAGACTACTGTGTAAAACTATCGAGCTGTGTTGGAACAGTAATCACCAGAAAGAGCTCAAGGCATTAATCATGCAGGCTCCAATACTGAGGTTCTACAGTATGATGAAAAGCGCAAAACCAAAATCTCAGCAGATGCCTCTAAAGCAGGTTGAGGGGCAGTGTTGTTACAGCAGTATGGCACTAGATGGCGCCCAGTCGCATATGCCTCAAGGGCTCTGCTCAGATTGAGAAAGAGGCATTGTGACTGACATTTGCATGTGAGAAATTCCATTTGTTTATCTATGGTAAGACAGTGTGGGCCGAAACAGATCATAAACCTTTGGTTACTATTGCAAAGAAGGGTCTAGCATACACACCACCAAGGGTACAGACACTGTTTCTGAAACTTCCGAAATATGACAGGCCACAGGCCAGGGAAGGAATTGTTAGTAGCAGACACATTGTCCAGAGCTTTTGACAGCTCAGAACCAACCCAGATATACGAGCAGGACGAGACCATACATGTAAACCTTATCAGAAAGAGTTGCTCAGTCTCAGATGAAATGTGGACAGATATTTCACGTGCTGCTGCAGAAGATGAGTGTTTGCAAAACGGGATTAAAGCCTACCATGCGGGTGATCTCTACAATCTATACCACACCCTTGTGGTCAATACAGGAATGAGCTATCTGTACTTGATGGAATTCTGTTTAAGGGTCCAAAATTGTGATACCAAGTGTTAAAGAAAAACATGCTGATCAATATACACAAGTGCCATCTAGGCAGGGAAAAGTCAAAACGACGTGCAAAAAACTGTGTTATTCTGGCCCAAGGTGAATGCTGATATAGAGCAGACAATCGGAGCCTGTGAAACATGCCAGAAATACAGGTCAAAACAGCAAAGAGCCAATGTGAGTTGAGGAAAACAAAGTGTTGAAACCATGGGGCAAAGATCTATTTGCGCTTGACGGCAAGAACTGTATGTTCTACTGATGGACTATTACTCTCATTACCCAGAGAGCTTGGCTGAAGGACACTACTGCTAGTCAGGTGATAACTCACATCAGGTCATTCTTTGCTCGCCGTGGAGTCGTAGAGGTAGTCCGTACGGACAACGCCTCACAGTTCAGCTGTTCAGCTTTCAGTGATTTTGCTAAACTGTACGGATTCAAGCATGTCACATCCAGCCCACTGTACCCACAGTGCAATGGGTTAGTCGAGAAAGGTGCCAAAACAGTAAAACTACTGCTTAAGAAAGCTCTCAACTGGAGGACAGATCCGAATCTAGCTTTGTTAAATTACAGGGCTACTCCACTAAAAACATGGTCTGTCTCATGCCGAGCTGTTGTTCAAACAGGAAACTCAAAACTAGGTTCCCAGTACCCCTAGAAAACAGAGAAGGATGACAAGGTCATTCTTAACGAACAGAGAGAAAAGAGTGAACGGAAAAGGTACTATGACAAAGGGTCCAAGGTGATCAGTGCACTCAGTTCAAATGATGGAGTAAAAATGCATGATGGTGAAACCTGAAGCGTTGAGGCTCGTGTGGTGAAAACCGTGACAACCATACAGGAGAAATAGGAGACACTTGTGACATGTACCTAAGTGTGAGCAAGCAGACAGGCAAGAGAGTGGCATTACAAGTCAGACAATGTCAAGCCCAGACACTTCTGTGTCAGACCCACCAGGGCAGCCTGTTGAAGTGAGACGGACAGGGAGAGAAGTAAAAGCACCTTAGAGGCTATTGAGGAAGAGTACATTTGTTATTGAAATGCAGTGTTCACTATGCAAAGACTTGTAACTGGGATTTATAGTGATTTGCTATTGTTTTATCTTATACGGAAAAAGCATATCTTGATAAGGGGGATGGGGCATATTGTATCGGAGGTAATACATCAGTTGAAGAGCGGGATATTCCAGCTCAATGCACTATACTGTATGGCTTCGGTTAGCTTGAATAAAGAATAACTTTTAAAGATAAATAGTTTTCTTTAGTATTTCTTAGACAACAAGTTAAAAAAGTTGTGCCTTTAGATTGAGAAAATGAACAACTAAGGAAGAGTTTTTCAATTCTCTCATTGACTTCTCAAACCCCAAACCCTAAACTCCGGCCTGGTCTGGTTGGTTTGTTTCGCCAGCATTCCCGGAAGTCTCGTGATGTTGAGCCTCTGGGTTTAGAAAATCTGTGGCTCTATTTTAGGCTGGCTTTAAGGCGGCACTAGTGTCAAACGCACGTTCGTTGCCAATTTTGACCCGTTAAAGCCAACGCTCTGCTATTTTCAAACTTTTGCACATTCGTAATTTACCCGTTTTATATCTGCTCACTTGCGCTCAGATGGGCGGGGGTGGAAATATTTGAGTTGTGTCCTTAAAAACGTGACACAAAGTGCTAATTTCAGGCAGCACTGGTAGGCATATTTAAAACCAACCAGAAGCTGGTTGATGCGGTAACATGGTTGATTATGGAATTAATTTTGACAGCAGAAATGCAGCCTTTCCAGCCATGACGCACACTGCCCAAAAGCACATGGAACAACAGTAATGTGCTTTTGGTGCCTGAATACTTCACATTTAGAAACATAAAATAATGTTTTTCCCATTCCGTTTTATTTGATTAAAAACCAAGCATAGCCTCCCCTCTCAATGAAGACTGTTTTTTTTTTTGTCCTACTCAAGCTTAATCGCCAAAGCTCTATTAAAAGATCAAGTTTGAAAGGAGTAAAACAGTGAGCTGACATTCCCTTTTTATCTACGTATTGTAGGCAGGCCTACATTATTTTAGCCATGCAGCTTCCGTTTTGTACGTGCATAATACCACCTCCTTGATGTAAGCTACATGTATCCATGCCCATCATGATGGGAGAGATGAGAACCTCTGTGAATACCAGTGAACCTCGTATTTAAAAGTTATTTTCCTCTAAACAATTGCTTGTTTTCCATTTCATATGTTCAAAACCCAAGCCCTCCGCAGGCTACCCTTACCCTAGGCCGACTTTAAGGAAGGCTGGTACAACAGCAATGCGATATTTTATGATATCATTACATTTTACATGTATTTCTTTCTGTTGTTGTTTAAAAAAAACGGATTGGTTTTAATACAATTAAACGAAAAACCAGCAAATTATTTAATAAAAATGTATGGAAGTATATAAGGAGATTGTAGAATGCCAAAAATAAGATAAAAAAAAAAATAAAAAAAATCCTGATCTTTCTTATATCTATAAGTTAAAGGACAGATACTTCAGAACAAACTACCTCTAGATAATTTATTTTGGGACTGTTGTTACATATAGTGAATCTCTTATTCAATGCGTTTGTATGGGCTAACAGCAGTAATGCCAAATCAAATGTTTCATCAAATAATTTTTTATAAATTTTATACTTCAAGGGGTCTTAAAATGCAATATCAAATAGCTAAATGATCCTTGGTATGACCTTCTTAAAACAACCCCCCCCCCCCCCCCCCCCCCCCCCCCACTTAGACAGGGCTTAGACTCTTTTAACGAACTAAGCTATAACAGACTAACATTGGGATTGGAGTTGATGACAACTCATTGAACACAATACATGAAAGACCTTAAATACACAACTTGAAGCAACCACATATTTAGCCCTGGAGCAGGTTCTGATTGGCCAATGAGAGGCTAAGCCGCGACACACCCACAACTTGTTTATTCATCAAAACTCAGCACTTTCCGGCCAGCAACTGAGCCCATAATTATGGTTGTGAAAATAGCAACAATATTTCTGACACACCCCTAACCTATAGAGCTACCGCCAGCACTTAGATTTACCATTTGCTTTACGTTTGTTAAAATAGAGCCCCAAGTTTAACAAAAGTAAACCTTGAATTTGGAGGTTTTAAATATCACCCTGGTAGCCAAGTTGATCTATTTTAAGAAATGCCATTGGTTGGTGAATATAAAGTCTAAGATCTTTGATAGGCTGATGTAAAATATGTTACAGGAAATTAACACTGTCCCCTTGTCAGGTTAGCATAGAGCTAAATATGCCAGGTTATGTAATGGGAACAGCTAACATGTAGCGTATTGTCACGTGCAACAATGAAGACCATTTTAATTGGCTGATGTGCATTTTGAGATGGAGAAAAACTTTTTCTAACGTTCGCAAGTATAGACCCAAGATGTTCCCCTATTGTTAATGAAATTTCCATCAGACCTTCACACACACACACACGCACACACACACACACACACACACACACACACACACACACACACACACACACACACACACACACACCTTACTTCTGTGGAAAATGAGCAAAGTGTTGTCTGATTGGCATGAGACACACACAGTTACACACAGTCACACATGATTAAGTCCCTCAGTTGAGCACCTGATTCCCCTTTTTGTTCAAGCTGGTCTGACGTACATTTTGGGTACGCTTTCATTCTATTAGTCACACACAACCCTCTCCGAGGCTTCATTCACACTGTGATATATACATTCACCAAGGGGACAGAGACCACAGACTCCACACCATAACTCTAATTCCCCCCCATTTAAGTTAACGTAAAGATTTATTTACTCAAGATTTGTGGTGTCATCTGCTCCCTCAGGACGAATGCTAACTAGAGAACCCTGTGGATCTGTGTGTGTGGTTGGCATTTTGGCAACAAAAAAAATCCCATTGACAATGAAGTCCATGCATGTTTTATGGGACAGGTTTATGAATCTAGAGAAGATGAATAATGTTCTTGTTTCTCCTTTCTGCTGTTGTTTAGCTTTGCGGTCAGAGGCCATTGTATGAGTGCTAATCGGCTGTCTGGTGGTGAAAACAGTGTTTTCCCCTTGATCGACCCCAGAGTTCACACGGGCCATTGGATTTATTTTTTTACTTCAGCACTGTGGATGTTTTTTGTTGTTCAGTTTTCTGGTATTGCAAACCACACGCATCCTTAGTTTTAGGCAAACAATATATTATTATGGGGAGGTGTGTCCCTTTCTGTCCAATGAGGTAATTTATGCACAAGATTTCTGTCCCTTTTGGGCAACAATTCTCCCAAGCAACATTTCTGTAAAGCATCTTTAAAAACGTCACTCTTATCTTGCTCACATTTTTCTGCAGTTAAAATTAACCTGCATGAACATTTGCAAATAAACAACTTTATTTTTACAGTAGAAAAACAGATTCTCCGGATTACAATTAGTCCAATGATTTGAGTCAGGGAGAATACCCAGATGTTGGATATAGGACAAATAGTCAAAAGCCCCTAGACACAAAAGCCCCTAGACAAATAGTCAAAAGCCATGGAAATTCTTACAAGTGTCAGATAGGAAGGGAAGGATTGTATGAGCATTAGTCATTGATAGAAAAGAGGGAAGTTGGAAGAGAGACAAAGCCAAAGCTGCGGGTAGATCAAGAAGAGAGGGCCTACTAACTAACTTGTAGTTTTGGAGAATGTCGCTGTATCCAGAGCTTAGCTTCAATGTGGACCATGGGTACTTGGAGGGGCTGGTACGAGGACTGAAGGCCGGGATACTGACTCGGTCCGACTATCACAACCTGGCCCAATGTGACACACTAGAGGGTAAGCCGAGGTCTTTGTATCGTGGACAGTTTTGTTTACCAATTATAACCCACTGTGGCAGTTGCGGTATTTGGCTTTACGTATAGTTTGCAATTACACAGATATCCATATATTGAGTAAGTCAAGTGCAATGCGATGTTTGCACATTGCGGTTTGTTTGAATTCCGGCCTAGACTGTGGCAGAAATGTGCGCGCGCGTGGGTGCATGTGTACATGGGAGCAAGTGTGTGTGTGTCTCCTCGTTAGTCATCATCCTCCCCAAACAATGGAAGCGAGTTATGGGCAGTTTGACAGGGGTCAGTAATAGTCTTAAAAATAGAGTGATAATGACCCATAACTTTAAAGGTTAACTTCCAGTCAACAACTGGAATTGACTGAAATGACAGATTTAGACAAACAAAAGTCAATGTGACTTATGAAAGACATAAAACGTCATTTCACAGTTTTACAGACAAATAGAAATGCATACTTTTTTTATGTGTCTCGAAATATTTAGAATTCCGTCTTTGTCGTTGACGAAACGCGTTATCATTCTGCAATATTCACTTTTTGGGTTTGTTATCATTCACCAACATTCACTATTGAATTGGCTCTAAAATAGTGAACTGGACCAAAATAGTATTTTCAACTCTTACGGGGGGTGCTATAATTAATATTGCTACACCTAGGGGTACTCAGATTGTTATTGGAGTTGCCAGCACCAAAAGGCACCCTCATGGAATCAATAGTTCAATCTCCTGTCCACATATGACCTGTGTCTTTTAACAATATCTCAATGTAGACATGAAGCTGCACCTGCAGAGTACAGACTACGGCAGCCTCCTGACCGCTGGGAACGAGGACCTGACCGTGTCTCTCATTGACCACAGACTGAAGGAGAACATTCTGACTGAGTTCCGCTGCCTACGCGCTCACTCCCTACCGCCCCTCTCCACCTTCCTCGACTACATCACGTAGGAGTGTTCTAATATATCACTTCTGTCTGGCTATCTGTCTGTCTATCTCTGTAGGCCTGCCTGTCTGTCTGCCGTAATCTATACACCTTCCTCGACTGAATACCTTCCTTGTATGCCAGTAATCTTACAGCCCCAAATGTATTACACATTTTTACAAATCTGAAATATGCGAAACAACATAGCATTTGTACGTCTCACATGAAGTATTACTAGGGGTCAAATGTTTTACTTGTTCTATACTTCATCTCACCAAGTTCATTTCCCCCCTTTTCCTCTTCTCCTTCCTCTTCCTGCAATCTATTTGGCCGTCACTGAATATTTTCTAGCGATACATTGAAAAACGGAACAAAAATATAAGGTGTTGTTCCAGTGTTTCATGAGCTGAAATAATCGATCCCAGGAATTTTCCATGCGCACAAAAAGCTTATTTCTCTCATATTTCCTGCACAAATTTGTTAACATCCCTGTTAGTGAGCATTTCTCCTTTGCCAAGATAATCCATCCACCTGACAGGTGTGACATATCAAGAAGCTGATTAAACAGCACGGTCATTACACCACTACAGCTTGTGCTGGGGACAATAAAAGGCCATTCTAAAATGTGCATTTTTGTCATACAACACATTGCCACAGATGTATCAAGTTTTGAGGGAGCGTGCAATTGGCATGTTGACTGCAGAAATGTCCACCAGAGCCGTTGCCAGATAATTCAATGCTAACTTCTCTACCATAAGCCGCCTCCAACACGTTTTAGAGATGCAGGCCTCACACCGGCCTACAACCGCAGATCACGTGTATGGCTTTGTGTGGGTGAGCAGGTTGCTGATGTCAACGTTATGAACAGAGTGCTCCATGGTCAATGTGGGTTTATGGTATGGGCAGGTATAAGCTACAGACAGAGAACACAATTGCATTTTATTGACGGTAATTTGAATGATCCCGAGGCCCATTGTCATGCCATTCTTCCGCCGGGCAGATTTTATTGGTCACATCCACATGGTTAGCAAATGTTATTTTGAGTGTAGCGAAATGCTTGTTCTTCTAGTTCTGACAGTGCAGCAATATCTAACATGTAATATCTAACAATTCCACAACAAATACCTAATACACACAAATCTAAGTAAAGGAAGGAATAAGACGATATAAATATAAATATATGGATGAGCAATGACAGAGCGGCATAGGCTAAGATGTAATAGATAGTATTGAATACAGTATATACTGTACATATGAGATGAGTAATGCAAGATATGTAAACATTATTAAAGCAGCATTATTAAAGTGACTAGTGATCCATTTATTAAATTGGCCAATGATTTCAAGTCTGTATGTAGGCAGCAACCTCTCTGTTAGTAGTTTGCCCCTGGAAATGCGTTGTGCAGACCGTGCCACCCTCTGAAGAGCCCTGCGGTTGTGGGCAGTGCAGTTGCCGTAACAGGCGGTGATACAGCCCGACAGAATGCTCTCAATTGTGCATCTGTAAAAGTTTGTGAGGATTTTAGGTGACAAGCCAAATTTCTTCAGCCTCCTGAAGTTGAAGAGGCGCTGTTTCGCCTTCTTCACCACACTGTCTGTGTGGGTGGACCATTTCAGTTTGTCAGTGATGTGTACGCCGATGAACTTAAAACTTTCCACCTTCTCCACTGCTGTCCCGTCGATGTAGATAGGGGTCCCTCCTTCTGCTGATCATCTCCTTTGTTTTGTTGAAGTTGAGTGAGCGGTTATTTTCATGACACCAGACTCCAACAGCCTCACCTCCTCCCTGTAGGCTGTATCGTCATGTTAGTAATCAAGCCTACTACTGTTGTGTCGTCTGCAAACTAGACGATTGAGTTGGAGGCGTGCATGGCCACGCAGTCATGGTTGAACAGGGAGTACAGGAGGGGGCTGAGCACACACCCTTGTGTGGCCCCAGGGTTGAGGATCAGCGAAGTGGAGGTGTTGTTTCCTACCTTCACCACCTGGGGGCGGCCCATCGGGAAGTCCAGAACCCAATTGCACAGGGCGAGGTTAGACCCAGGGCCTCAAGCTTGATGATGAGCTTGGAGGGTACTATGGTGTTGAGTGCTGAGCTATAGTCCATGAACAGCATTTTTACATAGTATTCCTCTTGTCCAGATGGGATAGGGCAGTGTGTGGTGTGATGGCAATTGCGTCGTCTGTGGACCTATTGGGGCGGTAAGCAAATTGAAGTGGGTCTAGGGTGACAGGTAAGGTGGAGGTGATATGATCCTTGACTAGTCTCTCAAAGCATGTCATGATGGTCATTTAGTTCAGTTACCTTTGCATTCTTGGGTACAGGAGGAAGCACAGTTCCCGCTCAGCCCAGTCAAAACTGTTCGCTGCTCTGGCACCCCTATGGTGGAACAAGCTCCCTCACGGCGCCAGGACAGCGGAGTCAATCACCACCTCCCGGAGACACCTGAAACCCCACCTCTTTAAGGAATACCTAGGATAGGATAAAGTTATCCTTCAAACCCCCCCCCCCCCTAAAATGATTTAGATGCACTATTGTAAAGTGGTTGTTCCACTGGATATCATAATGTGAATGCACCAATTTGTAAGTCGCTCTGGATAAGAGCGTCTGCTAAATGACTTAAATGTAAATGTAAATCTTGAAGCATGTGGGGACAGCAGACTGGGATAGGGAGAGATTGAATATGTCAGTAAATACACCAGCCAGCTGGTCTGTGCATGCTCTGAGGATGCGGCTAGGGATGCCGTCTGGGCCAGAATGCCTTGCGCGGGTTAACACGTATAAATGTCTTACTCACATTGGCCACGGAGGAGGAGAGCCCACAGTCCTTGGTAGCGGGCCGTGTCTGTGGCACTCTCAACGTGGGCGAAGAAGGTGTTTAGTTTGTCTGGAAACAAGATGTCGGTGTCCGTGACATTGCTGGTTTTCCTTTTGTAGTCCGTGATTGTCTGTAGACCCTGCCACATACGTCTCGTGTCTCTAGACCCTGCCACATACATCTCGTGTCTGAGCCGTTGAGTTGCGACTCCACTTTGTCTCTATACTGACATTTTGCTTGTTTGATTGCCTTGCGGAGGGAATAACTACACTGTTTGTATTCGGCCATATTCCCAGTCACCTTTCCATGGTTAAATGCAATGATTCGTGCTTTCAGTCTTGCACGAATGCCACCAGCCATCCACGGTTTCTGGTTAGGGTAGGTTTTAATAGTCACAGTGGGCACAACATCTCCTATACACTTCCTTCTAAACTCACTCACCGAATCAGCTTACACGTCGATATTATTCTCTGAGGCTACCCAGAACATATCCCAGTCCGCGTAATCAAAACAATCTTGAAGCGTGGATTCTGATTGGTCAGACCAGCATTGAATAGTCCTTAGCATGGGTACTTCCTGTTTGAGTGTCTACCTATAGGAAGGGAGGAGCAAAATGGAGTCGTGGTTAGATTTGCCGAAAGGAGGGCAGGGGAGGGCCTTCGCGGAAGTTAGAGTAACAATGGTCTAGTGTTTTTCCAGCGCGAGTGTTACAGTCGATGTGCTGATAGAATTTAGGTATCCTTGTTCTCAAATTTGCTTTGTTAAAATCCCCAGCTAAAATAAATGCAGCCTCAGGATATACAGTGGGGGGAAAAAGTATTTGATCCCCTGCTGATTTTGTACGTTTGCCCACTGATAAAGAAAGGATCAGTCTATCATTTTAATGGTAGGTTTATTTGAACAGTGAGAGACAGAATAATAACAAAAATATCCAGAAAAACGCAAGCCAAAAATGTTATACATTTATTTGCATTTTAATGAGGGAAATAAGTATTTCACCCCCTCTCAATCAGAAAGATTTCTGTCTCCCAGGTGTCTTTTATACAGGTAACGAGCTGAGATTAGGAGCACACTCTTAAAGGGAGTGCTCCTAACCGCAGCTTGTTACCTGTAAAAAAGACACCTGTCCACAGAAGCAATCAATCAATCAGATTCCAAACTCTCCACCATGGCCAAGACCAAGGAGCTCTCCAAGGATGTCAGGGACAAGATTGTAGACCTACACAAGGCTGGAATGGGCTACAAGACCATCGCCAAGCAGCTTGGTGAGAAGGTGACAACAGTTGGTGCGATTATTCGCAAATGGAAGAAACACAAAAGAACTGTCAATATCCCTCGACCTGGGGCTCCATGCAAGATCTCACCTCGTGGGGTTGCAATGATCATGAGAACGGTGAGGAATCAGCCCAGAACTACACGGGAGGATCTTGTCAATGATCTCAAGGCAGTTGGGACCATAGTCACCAAGAAAACAATTGGTAACACACTACGCCTTGAAGGACTGAAATCCTGCAGCACCCGCAAGGTCCCCCTGCTCAAGAATACATATACATACCCGTCTGAAGTTTGCCAATGAACATCTGAATGATTCAGAGGACAACTGGTGAAAGTGTTGTGGTCAGATGAGACCAAAATGGAGCTCTTTGGCATCAACTCAACTCGCCGTGTTTGGAGGAGAAGGAATGCTGCCTATGACCCCAAGAACACCATCTCCACCGTCAAACATGGAGGTGGAAACATTATGCTTTGGGGGTGTTTTTCTGCTAAGGGGACAGGACAACTTCACCGCATCAAAGGGACGATGGACGGGGCCATGAACCGTCAAATCTTGGGTGAGAACATCCTTCCCTCAGCCAGGGCATTGAAAATGGGTCGTGGATGGGTATTCCAGCATGACAATGACCCAAAACGCACGGCCAAGGCAACAAAGGAGTGGCTCAAGAAGAAGCACATTAAGGTCCTGGAGTGGCCTAGCCAGTCTCCAGACCTTAATCCCATAGAAAATCTGTGGAAGGAGCTGAAGGTTCGAGTTGCCAAACGTCAGCCTCGAAACCTTAATGACTTGGAGAAGATATGCAAAGAGGAGTGGGACAAAATCCCTCCTAAGATGTGTGCAAACCTGGTGGCCAACTACAAGAAACGTCTGACCTCTGTGATTGCCAACAAGGGTTTTGCCACCAAGTACTGTCATGTTTTGCAGAGGGGTCAAATACTTATTTCCGTCATTAAAATGCAAATCATTTTATAACATTTTTGACATGCGTTTTTCTGGATTTTTTTGTTGTTATTCTGTCTCTCACTGTTCAAATTAACCTACCATTAAAATTATAGACTGATCATTTCTTTGTAAATGGACAAACGTACAAAATCAGCAGGGGATCAAATACTTTTTGCCCCCACTGTATGGTTTCCAGTTTGCATAATGTCCAGTGAAGTTCCTTGAGGGCTGTCGTGGTATTGGCTTGAGGGGGGATATACATTGTCTGACAATAACCGAAGAGAATTCTCTTGGGAGATAATACGTCGGCAATTGATTGTGAGGAATTCTATGTCAGGTGAACAAAAGGACTTGAGTCCCTGTGTGTTGTTACAATTACACCATGAGTCGTTAATCATGAAACATACACCCCCGCCCTTCTTCTTCCCGGAGAGATGTTTATTCCTGTCGGCGTGACACACTGAGAATCCCAGTGGCTGTACCAACTCCGACAGCATATCCCGAGAAAGCCATGTTTCCATGAAACAGAGTATGTTACAATCCCTGATGTCTCTCTGGAAAGCAACCCTTGCCCTTATTATGTCAATCTAGGGACTGGACATTTTTTAAACATTTTAGTCATTTAGCAGATGCTCTTATCCAGAGCGACTTACAGTAGTGAATGCATACATTTCATTAAAAAAATGTTGTACTGGTCCCCCGTGGGAATTGAACCCACAACCCTGGTGTTGCAAACACCATGCTCTACCAACTGAGCCACATGGACATTAGCAAGGAATATACACGGAAGCAGTGGGTGGTGTGCGTGCCTCCGAAGTATGACCAGAAGACCGCTCCGTCTCCCTCTTCTCCGGCGGCATTGTTTTGGGTCGGCCTCTGGAATCAGTTCAAATGCCCTGGGTGGTGGTGACCAAGGATCTACTTCGGGAAAGTCGCATAGCTTTTGTTTTCACTGTGTGGGAGGTGCTAGTGAAAATCCTCAAGCGGCTCCCGGCATTATACCCACCGTGGAAATTGGCATTTGCTGCACGGAGTCGCATTAATAGAAATCCTATGCAGCCGAGTTTACAAGTTCGAACACTGGAATGTGTGATGTAATCTACACACCTCGATTAGGCTGATAGAAATCTTCATTATTGTGTTTAATGACTTTAAATTGAAGTATCATTATTTCTGTACAGCCTACACTTTCTCATTCTGAACTTCTAATGCAGGTGGAACGGGTGTGACTTGGTGAAAATGACCACAAGAGCAGCTGCTCACTGATTTGACAACACCAACGCAATTACAACTCTGACGCCGCCAAAACACCAGCTATGCGGGTGTTGGCTAGCGCAGGTTAACGCTTAATCTGATTCAAGGAGTTGGTCTGATGGTGCCCTCTGATGTCATTGGCCTCCCCCCTTGTCCCCCTTTGTTAAAGTCCCAGAGCTGTAAAAAACGTGATTTTGTTTTATGTACACTCACCAGACAGTTTATTAGGTTCACCACCCCGTTCACAAAAATGTATCACTTCTACAGACAGTGAGTCACCTAGCATTGGTTTGCTATATAAAGCAGACAGACGGGCATTGAGGCATTCAGTTACTGTTCAATTGAAAGTTAGAATGGGCAGAACAAGTGACCTAAGTGACTTTGAGCACGGTATGATCGTCCGTGCCAGGCGCGCCAGATCAAGTATCTCAGAAACCACCTCCCTCCTGGGCTTTTCACACATGACAGTATCTAAGGTTTACCGAGAATGGTGTGACAAACAAAAAACATCCAATCAGCGGCAGTCCTGTGGGCGAAAACAGCTCATTGATGAGAGCGGTCAAAGGAGAATGACAAGAATTGTACAAGCTAACAGGAAGGCCACAAACAGACAAATAACGGCACAGTACAACAGTGGTGTGCAGAATGACATCTCGGAACAAACTTGTCGATCCTTGTCAAGGATGGGCTATTGCAGCAGACGACAACACCAGGATCCACTCCTATCAGTTAAAAACAAGAAGAAGCGGCTCCAGTTTTCTAAAACTAGCAGCCTTTTGTTCTGATGTTTCTGGAAAAACATTGCCTTGAACATGACAGCGAATTCAGATTACTTGAGTGGCCTGAGCAGCCTGAATTCTTCGGGGCATTCTACAAGGTGTCAGAAACATTCCACAGGGATGTTGGTCCATGAGATGGAATGGGCTGTTCGCAGTATGAATGTACTGCCAATCTGCAGCAACTGCGTGATGCCATCGTGTCAGCATGGACCAACATCCCTGTGGAACGTTTCTGACACCTTGTAGAATGCCACAAAGAATTCATGCTGGTCTTGAGGCAAAGGGGAAGAGACTGCCTTAAATTTCAGCCTATTTTGGCGGGGTGGAGTTTTAGCCTGCTTGGTGACATCACCTGGCGGTAAATTTGTTAACAGACCAATAAGAAAGAGAGTTCCAAACCATTCTAGCAATAACAGCTAGTTTCAGTTCTCCTCCCCACTCCCAGACAATCCTAGCAAAATTCTTGCTTGGTAAATTGCTCTTTGCTAAGAAGCTATTTTTGTGAATTGTTTACCATTTTAATTGAAAACAATCTAGTAAGGTACTTAGTTGTTACCCAGAAATGCAATATTTAATATTGAGATAAAAACGGCTGCATTGGACCTTTAAGTAAATCAGGTGATACATAAGGTGAAAAGTGGACTGGAGTGTGAATTTAAAGCTCAGTAGTCTTTATGGGGATATTCGAATAGTACAGTAGCAATGTTTGAATGTTTCTCAAATGTATCCTTACCTTCTCCCTTCATTGAGGTCATCACTGATCTGTATTTGATTGGATAAGTGGAGGTAAATGTCCATCATAACACGTCCACCCATCAAAACATAGCAGGTTAAAATCAGGGAATTACGAAAGGTTGGATGGAATTACGAAAGGAGGAAAATGAATCATTTGAAAAGAAGTGGAATTAGGTCCACATTCTCTCCCCTGTCTGTCCTTATCTCCTCCATGTTGCAGCTACAGTTACATGATTGACAACGTGGTGATGTTGATCACCGGTGCCCTGAAGCAGAGGGACGTGGCAGAGCTTCTGCCACGGTGCCACCCACTTGGAATGTTTGACCAGATGGCAGCGGTTGGCATTGCCCGCACACCTGCTGAGCTCTACTGTGCCATCCTGGTGGACACACCTCTGGGTAATCACTACAGTGGGCATATTCTGTGGGCATCAGTGGGCATCTGTGCCAGTGGGACTGACTAATAAATATCAGATTGACAATCTATAATGTAAATATCTATGAAAACCTTCTTTGAATATCTAGTGTAATATGAATATGAAATCCAAAACATGTTTCATGAAAATTATGTTGGTAAAATACATCAAGCTTTTTGCTTGTATTTGGATTCTTATCATTATGCTTCATTATTAATAAGCTATAAGTCATTTATTGACCAGAATGTCCACTCACCTAGTTTTCTAGATCTTACCGCAAGCAATGCATTAAAAGGCAACATGCTTGCATTATTTAGAAGTGAGTAGCCTTCCCCTGAAGAGAGTACGTAATAACTCAGAGGATGGCGTAACATTGCCTCCTGCTGCTCACTAGTATCAACTCTGTGGCTGTAACGTCTCCTACTGCTATGAAGGTTTATGGACGTGTCAGTGTTCTGGGTCTGGGTTTATTACCATTCCATCTATACACTCTCAGAAAAAAAAGGGTTCTTTGGCTGTCCCCATAGGAGAACCCTTTTGGGTTCTATGTTGAACCCTCTGTGGAAAGGGTTCTACCTGGAAACAAAAGGGTTCTACCTAGTCACAAAAAGGGTTCTACAAAGGGTTCTCCTATGTGGACAGCCGGAGAACCATTTAAGGTTCTAGATGGCACCTTTTTTTCTAAGAGTGTATGTGTGCTACTTTGTCTTTTCAGCTCTGTTCTTCCAGGATGCTGTGTCTGAGGCCAACCTGGATGAGATGGGGGCTGAGATCATGAGAAACAAACTGTACAAGGTGATGTGGCATCAAATCAATTGAATGTAAAAACATCTCTGCATTTCCTCACATTTTGAGCACTACCATACACAGGCATGGAATTAATCTGGTCTCCAAAATGTCATGTAAATCAAATCAGATGAAATGTTATTTGTTACATGTGCCGAATACAACAATACCTTACAGTGAAATGCTTACTTAACCAACAATGCGGTTTTAAGAAAAACAAATAGAAATAACAAATAATTAAGGAGCGACAATAAAATAACAGTAGCGAGGCTATGTACAGTCGTGGCAAAAGGTTTTGAGAATGACACAAATATTAATTTTCACAAAGTTTGCTGCTTCAGTGTCTTTAGATATTTTTTGTCAGATGTTACTATGGAATACTGAAGTATAATTACAAGCATTTCATAAGTGTCAAAGCTTTTATTGACAATGACATGAAGTTGATAAAAAAAGTAAATATTTGCAGTGTTGACCCTTCTTTTTCAAGACCTCTGCAATCCGCTCTGGCATGCTGTCAATTAACTTCTGGGCAACATCCTGGCTGATGACAGCCCATTCTTGCATAATCAATGCTTGGAGTTTGTCAGAATTTGTGGGTTTTTGTTTGTCCACCCGCCTCTTGAGGATTGACCACAAGTTCTCAATGGGATTAAGGTCTGGGGAGTTTCCTGGCCATGGACCCAAAATATCGATGTTTTGTTCCCCGAGCCACTTAGTTATCACTTTTGCCTTATGGCAAGGTGCTCCATCATGCTAGAAAAGGAATTATTCGTCGCCAAACTGTTCCTGGATGGTTGGGAGAAGTTGCTCTCGGAGGATGTGTTGGTACCATTCTTTATTCATGGCTGTGTTCTTAGGCAAAGTTGTGACTGAGCCCACTCTCTTGGCTGAGAAGCAACCCCACACATGAATGGTCTCAGGATGCTTTACTGTTGGCATGACACAGGACTGATGGTAGCGCTCACCGTGTCTTCTCCGTACAAGCTTTTTTCTGGATGCCCCAAACAATCGGAAAGGGGATTCATCAGAGAAAATTACTTTACCCCAGTCCTCAGCAGTCCAATCCCTGTACCTTTTGTAGAATATCAGTCTGTCCCTGATGTATTTCCTGGAGAGAAGTGGCTTCTTTGCTGCCCTTCTTGACACCAGGCCATCCTCCAAAAGTCTTCGCCTCACTGTGCGTGCAGATGCACTCACACCTGCCTGCTGCCATTCCTGAGCAAGCTCTGTACTGGTGGTGCCCCGATCCAGCAGATGAATCAACTTTAGGAGACGGTCCTGGCGCTTGCTGGACTTTCTTGGGCGCCCTGAAGCCTTCTTCACAGCAATTGAACCGCTCTCCTTGAAGTTCTTGATGATCCGATAAATGGTTGATTTAGGTGCAATCTTACTGGCAGCAATATCCTTGCCTGTGAAGCCCTTTTTGTGCAAAGCAATGATGACGGAACGTGTTTCCTTGCAGGTAACCATGGTTGACAGAGGAAGAACAATGATTCCAAGCACCACCCTCCTTTTGAAGCTTCCTGTCTATTATTCGAACTCAATCAGCATGACAGAGTGATCTCCAGCCTTGTCCTCGTCAACACTCACACCTGTGTTAATGAGAGAATCACTGACATGATGTCAGCTGGTCCTTTTGTGGCAGGGCTGAAATGCAGTAAAAATGTTTTTGGGGGATTCAGTTCATTTGCATGGCAAGGAGGGACTTTCATCTGATCACTCTTCATAACATTCTGGAGCATATGCAAATTGCCATCATACAAACTGAGGCAGCAGACTTTGTGAAAATGTATATTTGTGTCATTCTCAAAACTTTTGGCCACGACTGTTCAGGTACAGAGTCAATGTGCGGGGGCACCAGTTAGTCAAGGTAAATGTACAGTTGAATTCTGAAGTTTACATACACCTTAGCCAAATACATTTAAACTCAGTTGTCACAATTCCTGACATTTAATCCTAGTAAAAATGTCCTTGATTTAGGTCAGTTAGGATCACCACTTTATTTTAAGAATGTGAAATGTCAGAATAATAGTAGATAGAATTATTTTTTTCAACTTTAATTTCTTTCATCACATTCCCAGTGGGTGAGAAGTTTACATACACTCAATTAGTATTTGGTAGCATTGCCTTTAAATTGTTTAACTTGGGTCAAACATTTTGGATAGCCTTCCACAAGCTTCCCACAATAAGTTGGGTGAATTTTGACATATTCGTCCTGACAGAGCTGGTGTAACTGAGTCAGGTTTGTAGGCCTCCTTGCTCGCACATGCTTTTTCAGTTCTGCCCACAAATGTTCTATAGGAATGAGGTCATGGTTTGTGATGGCCACTCTAATACCTTAACTTTGTTGTCCTTAAGCCATTTTGCCACAACTTTGGAAGTTTGCTTGGGGTCATTGTCCATTTGGAAGACCCATTTGCGACCAAGCTTTAACTTCCTGACTGATGTCTTGAGATGTTGCTTCAATATATCCACGTAATTTTTCTTCCTCATGATGCCATCTATTCTGTGAAGTGCACCAGTCCCTCCTTCAGCAAAGCACCCCCACAACATGATGCTGCCACCTCCCGTGCTTCACAGTTGGGATGGTGTTCTTCGGCTTGCAAGCCTCCCCCCTTTTCCTCCAAACATAACGTTGGTCATTATGGCCAAACAGTTATATTTTTGTTTCATCAGACCAGAGGAGATTTCTCCAAAAAGTACAATCTTTGTCCCCATGTGCAGTTGCAAACTGTAGTCTGGCTTTTTTTATGGCGGTTTTGGAGCAGTGGCTTCTTCCTTGCTGAGCAGCCTTTTAGGTTGTCGATATAGGACTCATTTCACTGTGGATATAGATACTTTTGTACCTGTTTCCTCCAGCATCTTCACAAGGTCCTTTGCTGTTGTTCTGGGATTGATTTGCACTTTTCGCACCAAAGTACGTTCATCTTTAGGAGACAGAACGCGTCTCCTTCCTGAGCGGTATGACAGCTGTATGTTCCCATGGTGTTTATACTTGCGTACTATTGTTTGTACAGATGAACGTGGTACCTTCAGGCGTTTGGAAATTGCTCCCAATGATGAACCAAACTTGTGGAGGTCTACAATGTTTTCTGAAGACTTGGCTGATTTCTTTTGATTTTCTCATGATGTCAAGCAAAGAGGCACTGAGTTTGAAGGTAGACCTAGAAATACATGCACAGGTACGCCTCCAATTGACTCAAATGATGTCAATTAGCGTAACAGAAGCTTCTAAAGCCATGACATAATTTTCTGGAATTTTCCAAGCTGTTTAAAGGCACAGTCAACTTAGTGTATGTAAACTTCTGACCCACTGGAATTGTGATACAGTGAATTATATATGAAATAATCTGTCTGTAAACAATTGTTGGAAAAATGACTTGTATCATGCACACAGTCGGTATCCTAACCGACTTGACAAAACAATAGTTTGTTAAAAATACATTTGTGGAGTGGTTGAAAAATGAGTTTTAATGACTCCAACCTAAGTGTATGTAAACTTCCGACTTAAACTGTACATGTAGATAGAGGTAAAGTGACTATGCATGGGTAATAAACAGAGAGTAGCAGCAGCGTAAAAATGGGGGGTGGGAACAATGCAAATAGTCTGGGTAGCCATTTGATTAACTGTTTAAGAGTCTTATGGCTTGGGGGTAGAAGCTGTTGGAGGCAGAAGCTGTACCGCTTGCTGTGCGATAACATAGAGAACAGTCTATGACAAGGGTCGCTGGAGGTCTTGGCAGTTTGTTGGGCATTCCTCTGACACCACCTGGTATATAGGTCCTGGATGGCAGGAGTCTTGGCCCCAGTGATGTACTGGGCCGTACGCACTACCCTCTGTAGTGCCTTGCGGTCAGAGGCCGAGCAGTTGCCATACCAGGCAGTGATGCACCCAGTCAGGATGCTCTCGATGGTGCAGCTGTAAAACATTTTGAGGATCTGAGGACCCATGCCAAATTTTTTCAGTCTCCTGAGAGGGAATAGGCGTTGTCGTGCCCTCTTCACGACTGTCTTGGTGTGTTTAGACCATGATAGTTTGTTGGTGATGTGGACACCAAGAACTTGAAGCTCTCAACCTGCTCCACTACAGCTCCACCGATGAGAATGGGGCGTGCTCGATCCTCCTTTTATGTTGTCCACAATCATCTCCTTTGTCTTGATTAGGTTGAGGGAGAGGTTGTTGTCCTGGCACCACACGGCCTACCACTGTTGTGTCGTTGGCGAACTTAATGATGGTGTTGGAGTCGTGCCATGGCCATGCAGTCATGGGTGAACAGGGAGTACAGGAGGGGACTGAGTACCAACCTCTGAGGGGCCCCTGTGTTGAGGATCAGCGTGGCAGATGTGTTGTTACCTACCCTTACCACCTGGGGGCGGCCTGTCAGGAAGTCCAGGATCCAGTTGCAGAGGGAGATGTTTAGTCCCAAGGTCCTTAGCTTAGTGATGAGTTTTGAGGGCACTATGGTGTTGAACACTGAGTTGTTGTCAATGAATAGCATTCTCACGTGGGTGTGCCTTTTGTCCAGGTGGGAAAGGGCAGTGTGGAGTGCAATAGAGATTGCATCATCTGTGGATCTGTTGGGGCAGTATGCAAATTGGAGTGGGTCTAGTGTTTCTGGGATAATGGTGTTGATGTAAGCCATGACCAGCCTTTCAAAGCACGTCATGGCAACAGAAGTGAGTGCTACGGGTTGGTAGTCATTTAGGCAGGTTACCTTGGTGTTCTTCAACTGCCATTGATAGAGAGTAGTGGATCAGTAGCCCCTGCAGTCTCTTAGCCAACCAGGCTTCATCATGGCCATGGTGGGAGGTGGTGGCACAGGCTAGCTCTGTAACGTAAATTAAAAACAATTAAACATTAGAAAATACCCACAACTGGGCGTGCAGTTAAGCTTAACATTAAATAAATGAAATACTTCCTCTAAAGGTGCACTTTTGTCGACCCATCTGTTGAGAGCTTTCTCCTAGACAATCGGGAGGAGAGATCAATCGGAGTAAGGATCTAACCATCAATAAGGGGATAAAAATGTTTGTGTAACGTAAAGAAGATTCGTCTTGTGTGTCTCTGTTGAATAGTAAGAAATTGTAAAAAACAATCTGATTTTGAAAGAAATATGGCTGAGACTCAAAGAAAATTCAAGGACAAAAATGGTCAGATTAATACTGCCATTGAGAAAATTCAAAACAAAACGAGACAAGGTCAGTCTCGCAAAAATAAGCGTTCTTGCGTTCTAACTACCCGCTATTCAAAGTGCTCTGAACAAATGAAGGGAATCGTTCACAGACATTGGCACATTCTAATATCCGATGATAGTATCGGTAATGTGTTTTCGTACCTTCCCTTGGTCGTATTCTCGCGGGGCAGAAACCTCAGAGATCAATTGGTAAACTCTGATTTACCACCCCAAGATATCCCTGCACAATGTGTATTTGCGTCCCTACTGGATGGAAACTACAAATGTAATGGCTGTGCTCAACGCAATGGCACTTGTAAATGTAGATCCTTCAAACACCCCCAAACAGGGAAACAGATCCCAATCAAAGGTGTTATCACATGCTCCACTAAGGCAGTTATTTATCTTATACCTTGTCCTTCTGGTAACAATTATGTGGGTAAAACAAAGCGTGAATTAAAAGTACGTATCTCGGAGTATCGTAGCACCATTAGGTGCAAAAACTTGACTTACCCAGTTGCGGCCCACTTTTTGGAAGAAAACATTTACATTTACATTTAAGTCATTTAGCAGACGCTCTTATCCAGAGCGACTTACAAATCGGTGCATTAACCTTATAATATCCAGTGGAACAACCACTTTACAATAGTCCATCTAAATCTTTTGGGGGGGGGGGGGGGGGGTTAGAAGGATTACTTTATCCTATCCCAGGTATTCCTTAAAGAGGTGGGGTTTCAGGTGTCTCCGGAAGGTGGTGATTGACTCCGCTGTCCTGGCGTCGTGAGGGAGCTTGTTCCACCATTGGGGTGCCAGAGCAGCGAACAGTTTTGACTGGGCTGAGCGGGAACTGTGCTTCCTCAGAGGTAGGGAGGCGAGCAGGCCAGAGGTGGATGAACGCAGTGCCCTTGTTTGGGTGTAGGGCCTGATCAGAGCCTGAAGGTACGGAGGTGCCGTTCCCCTCACAGCTCCGTAGGCAAGCACCATGGACTTGTAGCGGATGTGAGCTTCAACTGGAAGCCAGTGGAGAGAGCGGAGGAGCGGGGTGACGTGAGAGAACTTGGGAAGGTTGAACACCAGACGGGCTGCGGCGTTCTGGATGAGTTGTAGGGGTTTAATGGCACAGGCAGGGAGCCCAGCCAACAGTGAGTTGCAGTAATCCAGACGGGAGATGACAAGTGCCTGGACTAGGACCTGCGCCGCTTCCTGTGTGAGGCAGGGTCGTACTCTGCGAATGTTGTAGAGCATGAACCTACAGGATCGGGTCACCGCCTTGATGTTAGTGGAGAACGACAGGGTGTTGTCCAGGGTCACGCCAAGGTTCTTAGCACTCTGGGAGGAGGACACAAGGGAGTTGTCAACCGTGATGGTGAGATCATGGAACGGGCAGTCCTTCCCCGGGAGGAAGAGCAGCTCGATTTCGTCTCTACGTTATATTGGCATCGAACATGTCACCCTCCCTAGGAGAGGGAGCTGCTGCCTGGATCTTTAATTTAAAGACCCTTGCTCCCTTCGGTCTCAACGTACACTTTGATCTGAAGCCATTCTTGTGATTATGCTATTGTAAATGTTTGTAGGCTTATGTAGCCAAATTGTATCTATGATCGTACGCTATCCATTTATGTTTTTTGTATGCTATTTTAATATATGATAATTATCCAATGATGTCAGGCCACACCCGGCCATGATTACAGACACCTGTGTGTGTCTTTTGACACTATATAAATGAGTCATCCCGCAGTGTTTGTCATTATACCCTGATGAAGACAGCTTATCTGTCGAAACATTGGACATAAATATTTTTGCATCTGAGCTCCTAGAGTGTGCGGCACTCCTTTATTTTTAAAGAAATGGTTCCTTACCTCCTTTTTCTGTTCAAAGACTTAAACTGAGCCAGCCTTGAGACTGTTTGCTAGTCTGGGGTGTTGTGGTGGGAAGTCCTGCCACTGACCCACCTTTCCTCCGGCATGGAGAATGTTCCATGGGAAGAAGAGTTGGAGACGGACCCTAAACCAGCCCAGAGAAGGGGACAGCTATGGGGCTCAGAGGAGCCAGCAGGGAGGGGTCAGGCCTGGTGGTGGTGGTGGTGGAACCAGCCATGACGTCCATATAACTACTCCTGACACTTGTAACAAAAGGGAACATTTTCAAGCCTTATTTTGCTCAGAAATAAACTGACTGAATGATTCTAGCTGACAGAATAAGAAAAGCAGAATTCGCTCAACTCCAAGCACTCACGTTACTTGCTCCCACTTTTATTTAAAAGAATAAAACATGAATCAGCAGAACCACTTCCTCCAAGGGGATCAAAACAACAGGAACCTGTAGATGTTATTGGTCCAGAGTCTGAGTAACTGGCTGGTCTGGAGTCTGAGTCTTGTTTCCCTGTGGAGATGATTGGTCCAGAGTCTGCTTTTCCTTTACCAGGGTAGACGGTTGCTGGCTGTCCTAGCTAACTGTAATGAGAGAGCTCAGTATTCCAATTTATTTGTGTTGATGTCATAATCAGTGGGTTATGGCATCAGGGTCCCAATTCTGTATTTGACTTCTAAGGTCATAACATCACAGTGAAAGTGTCTGTGAGATCTGAGAAAGCCATTACTATCAATACATTTTTTTTTTAAGAAAACAAAAGTAAAAGAATAGAATAGAAAAACTTTGTTGGAGTGGATCAAAAATAAACAAATGTGGCCAAAGACAAAATACTCACACTAATACAGAAATGTTTCACAGAATCTTAACCTTTATATAGGGCTAGGAATGAGTCTGTTCCCTCTAAAAACATGTTGCCAAACAAACTATTTAATAAGGTCCTGTTTTCACATAACATTTTCAATTCAAAAACCTACAGTAACCTAGTAGAGAAATCTGTGTGTGTGTGTACAAAGTCAAAGTTGAAGCAAAGCAAATTTTTTAAGCATACACTCAACTAACAGAGGTCACCAACTAGCTTCCACAGTAAATCAAGTATAGTTTAAATCACAGTGTTAAAAATAATTGAGTTAAATTGACTCTACTGGGAGTTATCTTAACCCTCAAGAGAGTGATACGCACCCTGGAGTTAATGTTGATAACTGGAGTTCATTGAGGCGGAATACTTTTAACCAGAGACAGGGAGTTAAATCTATGGAGTCGTCCACAGATGTGGGAGGGGCCTGTGTTTATATTTCCCAGCATGCTTTGTTGCAGGTTAATTTTTAGAATTGTTTGTTTCAATATCTGTGTTTTCGCATTGATTGTTTTTTTTATCTTATGCGACACAAAAATTAAAAACATACATTTTTCTAAACTAATCCAATCTGTAAGTGGTTGGATTTATAACAACCGTTAGTGGAATAGTTGTTTCAGTTAATATTGTATAGATCAGTGATCACTGAACTTTTCTTGGTCAAGATCACTTTTGCAGTCAAAAAACAAGCTGAGATCTACTGTTCAGATTTTTTTACCTCACACAAGCAGTTTTATAGGAATGAGGTTTGGTCAGCATGCCTAATACATTATCACAGCATATTGGCTATATGATTGGCCTGACAATATTGTTAATCAGACCATATTATATTTAAAAACTCCAGCTTTGATAACAAAATAGATCAGTTAGTTTAGCACTTGTGAGGCACTGTGGAGCATGAATTGAAATAATTTGCCTTTTTATTTTACATGACTGATGGTACCTGCATCTGATGGTCAACAAAGTAAAATCACCACGTCAGTGATCTTTAGTGATCGCTCTGTCATTTCTTGTTTGCAAAAATTATACACTGTTCGCTCAATTTCAGTTTATGTGAGAAAACAAGCACTGAATAGTGTAGGAAATCATTGTACCATCTAAATCGATGTGATTTAATAACAAAATGTATTTGATGCTGGTGGGCCAAAAGTAAAAGGCTAGTCTTTGCTATGTTACGGGGAAGTGTTTGCTGTTGCAATTCACCAAGCTTCCACATAGGGGAGAAATTCTAGGTGTGGTACTTTTAACTCATTACCAGAGTAAACACAAAATGGGGGTGGGACCATATAAACCCCAAAATAGTGTTACATTTGACTCCATGGGGGTTAAATTAACTCTTGCGATTTTACTGTGTAGATCCTAAACTTTGATTTGATTTATAGTCAAGCACTGCTAAAATGGTGATTGCTCTTAAGCTTAGTTTCATGACTGTGACCATGTTTATCGTTTACATCATCATTGAGAAAAGTGAATAAAAGGAACGGAAACGTTTGTTTCTATGGTTTAGATCTGATAGTGCATTTTAATTTTAAACAGGCTTATTTGGAGGCATTCTATAAATTCTGTCAGGAGAGTGGAGGAGCCACAAAGAACATCATGTGTCCTATCCTGGAGGTATTGTAAACCATTCTTTCCTCTTACCTGAGACATTACCAGTTACAGTTTAGTCGTTTTATTGTGTGTGTCTGTGTGTGTTTTGAGAGTGTATATGTACTGTAAACTTATACTGCATGTGTTACACTCTCTATTTGTCTGTGGTCTATTTGTTTTACCTTTATATGTGACCCTTTATATACTGCTCAAAAGAATAAAGGGAACACTTAAACAACACATCCTAGATCTGAATGAAAGAAATAATCTCATTAAATACTTTTTTCTTTACATAAATGAATGTGCTGACAACAAAATCACACAAAAATAATCAATGGAAATCCAATTTACCAACCCATGGGAGGTCTGGATTTGGAGTCACACTCAAAATTAAAGTGGAAAACCACACTACAGGCTGATCCAACTTTGATGTAATGTCCTTAAAACAAGTCAAAATGAGGCTCAGTAGTGTGTGTGGCCTCCACGTGCCTGTATGACCTCCCTACAACGCCTGGGCATGCTCCTGATGAGGTGGCGGATGGTCTCCTGAGGGATCTCCTCCCAGACCTGGACTAAAGCATCCGCCAACTCCTGGACAGTCTGTGGTGCAACGTGGCGTTGGTGGATGGAGCGAGACATGATGTCCCAGATGTGCTCAATTGGATTCAGGTCTGGGGAACAGGCGGGCCAGTCCATAGCATCAATACCTTCCTCTTGCAGGAACTGCTGACACACTCCAGCCACATGAGATCTAGCATTGTCTTGCATTAGGAGGAACCCAGGGCCAACCGCACCAGCATATGGTCTCACAAGGGGTCTGAGGATCTCATCTCGGTACCTAATGGCAGTCAGGCTACCTCTGGCGAGCACATGGAGGGCTGTGCGGCCCCCCAAAGAAATGCCAGCCCACACCATGACTGACCCACCCCCAAACCGGTCATGCTGGAGGATGTTGCAGGCAGCAGAACGTTCTCCATGGCGTCTCCAGACTCTGTCATGTCTGTCGTGCTCAGTGTGAACCTGCTTTCATCTGTGAAGAGCACAGGGCGCCAGTGGCGAATTTGCCAATCTTGGTGTTCTCTGGCAAATGCCAAACGTCCTGCACGATGTTGGGCTGTAAGCACAACTCCCACCTGTGGACGTCGGGCCCTCATACCACCCTCATGGAGTCTGTTTCTGACCGTTTGAGCAGACACATGCACATTTGTGGCCTGCTGGAGGTCATTTTGCAGGGCTCTGGCAGTGCTTCTCCTGCTCCTCCTTGCACAAAGGCGGAGGTAGCGGTCCTGCTGCTGGGTTGTTGCCCTCCTACGGCCTCCTCCACGTCTCCTGATGTACTGGCCTGTCTCCTGGTAGCGCCTCCATGCTCTGGACGCTACACTGACAGACACAGCAAACCTTCTTGCCACAGCTCGCATTGATGTGCCATCCTGGATGAGCTGCACTACCTGAGCCACTTGTGTGGGTTGTAGACTCAGTCTCATGCTATCACTAGAGTGAAAGCACCACCAGCATTCAAAAGTGACCAAAACATCAGCCAGGAAGCAAAGGAACTGAGAAGTGGTCTGTGGTCCCCACCTGCAGAACCACTCCTTTATTGGGGTGTCTTGCTAATTGCCTATAATTTCCACCTGTTGTCTATTCCATTTGCACAACAGCATGTGAAATTTATTGTCAATCAGTGTTGCTTCCTAAGTGGACAGTTTGATTTCACAGAAGTGTGATTGACTTGGAGTTAAATTGTGTTGTTTAAGTGTTCCCTTTATTTTTTTGAGCAGTGTATTTTCTCTCTCTCTCTGTCTGTGTTTTATACCTGTGTATGTGTGTGTGTTTGCCAGTGAGCTTCTATGTGTTTACCCCTCTGTGGGTATTTGTGGTTTACTTCCTGTGTGTATGTTGCAGTTTGAGGCCGACCGGCGTGCGTTCATCATCACAGTGAACTCGTTCGGGACAGACCTGAGTGGAGGGGGGAGGAGCGCCCTGTACCCCTCCTGTGGGAGACTGTACCCCGAGGGGCTCCGTCTCTTGGCCAGGGCAGAGGACTACGAGCAGGTCAAAGCTGTGGCTGACTACTACCCTGTGAGTTTCAAAGCAATGGAAAAATGTTAATAAAATTACAATGGAAACCCAATCTAGGCATTACATATAGGACAACTCTAGGCAGTCCCTCCCTGTTTCAGGGTTCTTCTGTTGGGTGCCTAATGAACACAACCCTCATCAGTGCTGCTGCTCCAGTTTCAACTGTTCTGCCTGCGGCTACAGAACCCTGACCTGTTCACCGGACGTGCTTGTTGCACCCTCGACAACTACTATGATTATTATTATTTGACCATGCTGGTCATTTACGAACATTTTAACATCTTGACCATGTTCTGTTATAATATCCACCCGGCACAGCCAGAAGAGGACTGGCCACCCCTCATAGCCTGGTTCCTCTCTAGGTTTCTTCCTAGGTTTTTGGCCTTTCTCAGGAGTTTTTCCTAGGGAGTTTTTCCCAGCCACCGTGCTTCTTTCACATGCATTGCTTGCTGTTTGGGGTTTTAGGCTGGGTTTCTGTACAGCACTTTGAGATTTCAGCTGATGTACGAAGGGCTATATAAATAAATTTGATTTGATTTGATCAGTTGGACTACTACTGTACAATTAAAGTCAGATTTATAATGCAGGGTTCAACTTGACTCGAGAATTAGACCGTTTCTGCTTTCATGGACTTATTATAATATTTGTTTTATTTCTATACTCTCTGTGCTACTGCGTTTTGTATGACTACACCCTGTTTATGCAGTGAATCAGACTACTACAGCATGGTTTAATCTGACTACAGTCTGATACTATGTTGTATTAGATATATCATGTCTTATTATAGTTATGTCTTATTAGTTGATATGATTTTGATATCCTCCAGGACTATAAACTCATATTTGATGAACCTGAGGCAGGATCCTCCAGAACCCTGGAGGACAGATTCTTTGAGCGGGAGGTAAGATTAATCTCATTAAGTATTGTATGCAAACTGCAGACTGAGGATGTGGTCTATATGCACATTCTACAAAAGTCTGGGGTCACTGAGAAATGTCCTTGTTTTTGTAAGAAAAGCACATGTTGTCCATTAAAATAACATCAAATTGATCAGAAATACAGTGTAGACATTGTTAATGTTGTAAATGACTATTGTAGCTGGAAACAGCAGATTTTTTATGGAATATCTACATAGTTGTACAGAGGCCCATTATCAGGAACCATCACTCCTGTGTTCCAATGGCACGTTGTGTTAGCTAATCCAAGTTTATAATTTTAAAAAGCTAATTGATCATTAGAAAACCCTTTTGCAATTATGTTAGCACAGCTGAAAACTGTAGTCCTGATGAAAGAAGCAATAAAACTGGCCTTCTTTAGACTAGTTGAATATCTGGAGCATCAGCATTTGTGGGTTCGATTACAGGCTCAAAATGGCCAGAAGCAAAGACCTTTCTTCTGAAACTCGTCCGTCTATTCTTGTTCTGAGAAATGAAGGCTGTTCCTGCGAGAAAATGCCAAGAAACTGAAGATCTCGTACAACGGGGTGTACTACTCCCTTCACAGAACAGCGCAAACTGGCTCTAACCAAAATAGAAAGAGGAGTGGGAGGCCCCGGTGCACAACTGAGCAAGAGGACAAGTACATTAGAGTGTCTAGTTTGAGAAACAGATGCCTCACAAGTCCTCAACTGGCAGCTTCATTAAATGGTACCCGCAAAACACCAGTCTCAACGTCAACAGTGAAGAGGCGACTCCGGGATGCTGGCCTTCTAGACAGAGTTGCAAAGAAAAAGTCATATCTCAGACTGGTCAATAAAAAGAAAAGATTAAGATGGGCAAAATAACACAGACACACAGAGGAATATTGTAAAAAAGTGTTATGGACAGATTAATCTAAGTTTGAGGTGTTCGGATCACAAAGAAGAACATCCGTGAGATGCAGAAAAAATGAAAAGATGCTGGAGGAATGCTTTACGCCATCTGTCAAGCATGGTGGAGGCAATGTGATGGTCTGGGGTGCTTTGGTGGTGGTAACGTGGGAGATTTGTACATGGTAAAAGGGATCTTGAAGAAGGAAGGCTATCACTCCATTTTGCAACGCCATGCCATACCCTGTGGACGGCGCTTAATTTCCTCCTACAACAGGATAATGACCCAAAGCACAGCTCCAAACTATGCAAGAACTATTTCGGGAAGAAGCAGTCAGCTGATATTCTGGCCAGCACAGTCACCGGATCTCAACCCTATTGATATGTTGTGGGAGCAGCTTGACTGTATGGTACGTAAGTGCCCATCAAGCCAATCCAACTTGTGGGAGGTGCTTCAGGAAGCATGGGGGTGAAAGCTCTCCATATTACCTCAACAAATTGACAACTAGAATGCCAAAGGTCTGTAGGGCTGTAATTGCTGCAAATGGAGGATTCTTTGACGAAAGCAAAGTTTGAAGGACACAGTTATTACTTCAATTAAAAAATTATTATTTATAACCTTGTCAACATCTTGACTATATTTCCTCTTCATTTTGCAACTCATTTCATGTATGTTTTCATGGAAAACAAGGACATTTCTAAGTGACCCCAAACTTTTGAAAGGTTCTACATTATTCTCTCTTTCTCTCTCTCTCTCTCAGGTGCAGCTGAACACGCTGGCCTTTCTGGAGCAGTTCCATTTGGGCGTGTTCTATTCCTACATCAAGCTGAAGGAGCAGGAGGCTCGCAACATCGTCTGGATCGCAGAGTGTCTCACACAGAGACAGAAGTCTAAGATCAACAACTACATCCCCATCTTCTAAAGGACGAACACACTGTCTGTAGTAGCAATTACACACCTGTTTGTATTAGTAGTAATATTAGCAACGGTTGTCAAAATTGATAAAAAGTTTAAAAATACAGTTCTGATAAATGTAACAGCTGCATAGATACTCAACTCTTTTTTTTAATAAACAAAAGGCTTCAAATATTGACTCTATTATAGCACATGAACAATTGTATAATGAGAGACAGAACAATCTATGAAATCCAGACATTTTGGTGGGACTTCAGGTATACAATTGAATGTCAAATATATAAAAATAAAAAAAATCGCAAATCAAATCAAATTGTATTCGTCACGTACACAGTTTACGGCAGGTATAAAAGGTGCAGTGAAATGCTTTTGTCCTAACTCCCTCAACAATGCAGCACATTAGTCAATATCGATAATAACAACAAAATGAGTCAAAAGTAACAAGTGATAGAAGTAATAGGAGAGGACTGTATTACACTGTATTTACAAATATAAAGTCTGTAGAATATATAGTATATAATAGAACTGCAGTGTTGACTGTTTATGTGTGTGTTTGTGTGTGTGTGTGTACGTTTGTGTGTAAGGGTTGGATGTGTGGGTAGTCAGTGCCAATAATATTTAGGTGTAGATAGTCTCTAAGGTGTAGGTCTGTCCAGGGAGACAGCTAGGGTTAGCTCGGCAGTCTGATGGCCTGGTGGTAGTAGCTGTCTTGGAGCCTGTTGGTCCGAGACCTGATAATCCGATACCGCTTGCCAGATGGTAACAAAGTGAACAGTCTCGGCTAGCTCGGGTGACTGGAGTCCTTGACGATCTTTCAGGCCTTCCTCAGATACCGTGTAGATGTCTTGGAGGGCAAGGAGCTCACCCCTAGTAATGTATTGGGCTGTCTGCACCATCTTCTGTAGAGCCTTTCGTTTAAAGACAATGCAGGTGCAGTACCAGGCGGTAATGCAGCCGGTCAAGATGATTTCGATTGCGGAGCTGTAGCACTTCTTGAGGACCCCTCGGGTCCATGCCTAATTTCTTCAAATGTATTGGGCTGTCTGCACCATCTTCTGTAGAGCCTTTCGTTTAAAGACAATGCAGGTGCAGTACCAGGCGGTAATGCAGCCGGTCAAGATGATTTCGATTGCGGAGCTGTAGCACTTCTTGAGGACCCCTCGGGTCCATGCCTAATTTCTTCAGTCGCCTGAGGTTGAAGAGGTGCAAATGCGCCTTATTCACAATGGTGGTGTGATTGGACCATGTCAGGTCATCTGTGATGTGCACGCCAAGGAACTTGAAGTGTTTGACCCGGATGCAGTTGCAGAGGGAGGTGTTCATGTCGAGGGTCTTGAGCTTAGTGTTTTTTGAAATGACAGATATGCAGTGGTGGAAAAAGTACCCAATTGTCATACTTGAGTAAAAGTACAGATACCTTAATAGAAAGTTACTTAAGTAAAAGTGAAAGTCACCCAGTAAAATACTACTTGAGCAAAAGTCTAAAAGTATTTGCTTGTAAATATACTTAAGTATCAAAAGTAAATGGAATTGGTAAAATATACTTAAGTACCAAAAGTAAAAGTATAAAACATTTCAAATTCCTTATATTAAGCAAAGCAGATGGCACAATTTTCTTGTTTTTAAAATGTACGGATAGCCAGGGGAACACTCCAACGCTCAGACATCATTTACAAACGATGCATTTGCATTTAGTAAGTCTGCCAGATCAGAGGCAGTAGGGATGACCATGTGTTCTCTTGATAAGTGCGTGAATTGGAACATTTTCCTGTCCTGTTATTAAGCACTCAATGAGTACTTTTGGGTGTCAGGGGAAATGTATGGTGTAAAAAGTACATTTTCTTTAGGAATGTGGTGAAGTAAAAGTCAAAGTCAAAAACATAAATAGTAAAGTACAGATACCCAACAAAACTACTTAAGTTG
This sequence comes from Salmo trutta, assembly GCF_901001165.1. Lineage (NCBI taxonomy): Eukaryota > Metazoa > Chordata > Actinopteri > Salmoniformes > Salmonidae > Salmo > Salmo trutta. The sequence continues at coordinate 11,119,936 of NC_042977.1, forward strand.
TACTTTATTTTTATTTATTTTATTTCACCTTTATTTAACTAGGTAGGCAAGTTGAGAACAAGTTCTCATTTACAATTGCGACCTGGCCAAGATAAAGCAAAGCAGTTCGACAACATACAACAACACAGAGTTACACATGGAATAAAACAAACATACAGTCAATAATACAGTAGAAAAATAAGTCTATATACAATGTGAGCAAATGAGGTGAGATAAGGGAGGTAAAGGCAAAAAAGTCCATGGTGGCAAAGTAAATACAATATAACAAGTAAAACACTGGAATGGTAGATTTGTAGTAGAAGAAAGTGCAAAGTAGAAATAGAGATAATGGGGTGCAAAATAAAATAAATAAATACAGTAGGGGAAGAGGTAGTTGTTTGGGCTAAATTATAGATGGGCTATGTACAGGTGCAGTGATCTGGGAGCTGCTCTGACAGCTGGTGCTTAAAGCTAGTGAGGGAGATAAGTGTTTCCAGTTTCAGAGATTTTTGTAGTTCGTTCCAGTCATTGGCAGCAGAGAACTGGAAAGAGAGACGGCCAAAGGAGGAATTGGCTTTGGGGGTGACCAGAGAGATATACCTGCTGGAGCGCGTGCTACAGGTGGGTGCTGCTATGGTGACCAGTGAGCGGAGATAAGGGGGGACTTTACCTAGCAGGGTCTTGTAGATGACCTGGAGCCAGTGGGTTTGGCGACGATTATGAAGAGAAGGCCAGCCAACAAGAGCGTACAGGTCGCAGTGATGGGTAGTATATGGGGCTTTGGTGACAAAACGGATGGCACTGTGATAGACTGCATCCAGTTTGTTGAGTAGGGTATTGGAGGCTATTTTGTAAATGACATCGCCGAAGTCGACGATTGGTAGGATGGTCAGTTTTACTAGGGTATATTTGGCAGCATGAGTGAAGGATGCTTTGTTGCGAAATAGGAAGCCAATTCTTGATTTAACTTTGGATTGGAGATGTTTGATGTGAGTCTGGAAGGAGAGTTTACAGTCTAACCAGACACCTAGGTATTTGTAGTTCTCCACATATTCTATGTCAGAACCGTCCAGAGTAGTGATACAGGACAGCGGGCAGGTGCAGGCAGCGATCGGTTAAAGAGCATGCATTTAGTTTTACTTGTATTTAGGAGCAGTTGGAGGCCACGGAAGGAGAGTTGTATGGCATTGAAGCTCGTCTGGAGGGTTGTTAACACAGTGTCCAAAGAAGGGCCAGAAGTATACAGAATGGTGTCGTCTGCGTAGAGGTGGATCAGAGACTCACCAGCAAAAAGAGCGACATCATTCATGTATACAGAGAAAAGAGTTGGCCCAAGAATTGAACCCTGTGGCACCCCCATAGAGACTGCCAGAGGTCCGGACAACAGGCCCTCCGGTTTGACACACTGAACTCTATCAGAGAAGAGGTTGGTGAACCAGGCGATGCAATCATTAGAGAAACCAAGGCTACTGAGTCTGCTGATGAGGATGTGGTGATTGACAGAGTCGAAAGCTTTGGCCAGGTCAATGAAAACGGCAGCACAGTATTGTTTCTTATCGATGGCGGTTATGATATCGTTTAGGACCTTGAGCGTGGCTGAGGTGCACCCATGACCAGCTCTGAAACCAGATTGCATAGCAGAGAAGGTGCGGTGGGATTCGAAATGGTCGGTAATCTGTTTGTTGACTTGGCTTTTGAAGACCTTAGAAAGGCAGGGTAGGATGGATATAGGTCTATAGCAATTTGGGTCAAGAATGTCCCCTCCTTTGAAGAGGGGGATGACAGCAGCTGCTTTCCAATGAATGGGAATCTCAGACGACACGAAAGACAGGTTGAACAGGCTAGTAATAGGGGTTGCAATAATTTCGGCAGATAATTTTAGAAAGAAAGAGTCCAGATTGTCTAGCCCGGCTGATTTGTAGGGGTCCAGATTTTGCAGCTCTTTCAGAACATCAGCTGAATGGATTTGGGAGAAGGAGAAATGGGGAAGGCTTGGGCGAGTAGCTGTGGGGGGTGCAGTGCTGTTGACTGCAGTAGGGGTAGCCAGGTGGAAAGCATGGCCAGCCGTAGAAAAATCCTTATTGAAATTTTCAATTATAGTGGGTTTATCGGTGGTGACAGAGTTTCCTATCCTCAGTGCAGTGGGCAGGAGGTGTTCTTATTCTCCATGGACTTTACAATGTCCCAGAACGTTTTGAATTTGTGTTGCAGGAAGCAAATTTCTGCTTGAAAAAGCTAGCCTTAGCTTTTCTAACTGCCTGTGTATATTGGTTTCTAACTTCCCTGAAAAGTTGCATATCACGGGGGCTGTTTGATGCCAATTCAGAACGCCATAGGATGTTTTTGTATTCGTTAAGGGCAGTGAGGTCTGGGGAAAACCAAGGGCTATATGTGTTCCTGGTTCTACATTTTTTGAATGGGGCATGCTTATTTAAGATGGTGAGGAAGGCATTTAAAAAAAATAATAATAATTTTAAGTATTTTTATCTAAGTATTTTACACCACTGCAGATATGGCCCTTTTACATGTTTTGTTTTTATATTGATAGAATAATAACAACTCATTTTCATATACATGTGGGCATAATTTAATAAATCAGTATAAAATTACTCTCTATCCAACTAGCTCTTTCTACAAAGAGAATTTGTAACCACCCACTCACAATCTCCCGTCAACTTTCACCATTTGTATTTGTATTTATTAGGGATCCCCATTAGTTCCTGCCAAGGCAGCAGCTACTCTTCCTGGGGTCCAAGCACATTAAGCCACTTACATAACACATAAAACAAAAGGTAAAACATTACATCATGTAACATGAATACACCACTACATATCTACAATACAAAATGTATAATACCACCATACAACAATATTACAATGTACATGTGTGTAGAGTGCGTGTGCTAGCATGTGTCTGATCCTGTGTGTGTGTGTGTGTGTGTGTGTGTGTGTGTGTGTGTGTGTGTGTGTGTGTGTGTGTGTGTGTGTGTCTTTTTTTGTATTTTTATCAGTTTTCTAAAAATCTGAATCTACTGCTTGCGTCAGTTACCTGATGTGGAATAGAGTTCTATGTAGTCATGGCTCCATGTAGTACTGTGTGCCTCCCATATTCTGTTCTTGACTTGGGGATTAGGAAGAGACCTCTGGTAGCATGTCTTGTGGGGTATGCATGGCTGTCTGAGCTGTGTGCTAGTAGTTTAAACAGACACCTTGTTACATTCAGCATGTCAACACTTCTTACAAAAGCAATTAGTGATGAAGTTTATCTCTCCTTCACTTTGAGCAATGAGAGATTTACATGCATATTATTAATGTTACCTCTCCGTGTACATTTAAGGGCCAGCTGTGCTGCTCTGTTCTGAGCTAATTGTAATTTTCAGAGGTCCCTCTTTGTGACCACACGACTGAACAGTAGTCCAGCTGCGACAAAACTAGGGCCTGTAGGACCTGCCTTGTTGATGGTGTTGTTAAGAACGGAGAGCAGTGCTTTATTATGGACCTAATTATTATCATTTGCCATTCCTTTTTCCTCATCCCTCTCAACCATGCAATTTTTCAGTTCCTCGTCAATCCACAGGGATTTAACAGCTTTTACAGTCATTTTCTTAATGGGTGCATGCTTATTAGTAACTGGAATAAGTAAACTTTCCACCTTCTCCACTGCTGTCCCTTCGATGTGGATAGAGGGGTGCTGCCTCTGCTGTTTCCTGAAGTCCACGATCATCTCCTTTGTTTTGCTGATATTGAGTGAGATGTTGTTTTCCTGACACCACACTCTGAGGGCCCACACCTCCTCCCTGTAGGCTGTCTTGTCGTTGTTGGTAATCAAGCCCACTACTGTTGTGTCGTCTGCAAACTTGATAATTGAGTTGGAGGCGTGCATGGCCACTCAGTCATGGGTGAACAGGGAGTACAGGTGGGGGCTGGGGCACGCACCCTTGTGGGGCCCCAGTGTTGAGGGTCAGCGAAGTAGAGATGTTGTTTCCTACCTTCACCACCTGGGCACCGCCCGTCAGAAAGTCCAGGACCCAATTGCACAGGTCAGGGTTGAGACCCAGGGCCTCTAGCTTGATGATGAGTTTGGAGGGTACTATGGTGTTGAGTGCTGAGCTGTAGTCAACGAACAGCATTCTTACATAGGTATTCCTATTGTCCAGATGGGATAGGGCAGTGTGCAGTGTGATGGGGATTGCGTCGTCTGTGGACCTGTTGGGACGGTATGCAAACTGAAATGGGTCAAGGGTGGCCGGTAAGGTGGAGGTGATATGATCCTTGACCGGTCTCTCAAAGCACTTCATGATGACAGAAGTGAGTGCTATGGGGCGATAGTCATTTAGATCAGTTATCTTTGCCTTCTTGGGTACAGGAACAATGGTAGCCATCTTGAAGCATGTGGGGACAACAGACTGGGATAGGGGACTGATTGAATATGTCCGTAAACACACCAGCCAGCTGGTCTGCACATGCTCTGAATACACAGCTAGGGATGCCGTCTGGGACAGCAGCCTTGCAAGGATTAACACGTTTAAATGTTTTACTCACGTCAGCCACGGAGAAGGAGAGGGGGGGGGGTGCAGTTCTTGGTAGTTATCCTCAAAGCGGGCAGTCCGTGATTTCCTGTAGACCCTGCCACATACGTCTCGTGTCTGAGCCGTTGAATTGCGACTCCACCTTCCCTGTACTGGCATTTCGCTTGTTTGATTGCCTTGCAGAGGGAATAACTACACTGTTCACATTCAGTCATATTCCCAGACCTCTTTCCATGGTTTAATGCGGTGGATCGCGCTTTCAGTTTTGCGCGAATGCCACCATCCATCCATGGTTTCTGGTTAGGGTAGGTTTTAGTCACAGTGGGTACAACATCTCCAATGCACTTCTTTATAAACGCACTCACCGAGTCAGCGTATAGGTCAATGTTGTTCTCTGAGGCTGACTGGAAACATATTCCAGTCCGCGTGATCAAAACAATCTTGAAGCATGGCTTCCGATTGGTCGGACCAGCGTTGAATGGTTCTCGTCACTGGTACATCCTGTTTGAGTTTCTGCCTATAAGACGGTAGGAGCAAGATCGTGTCATGGTCGGACTTGCCGAAGGGAGGGCAGGGGAGGGCTTTGTATGCATCGCAAAAGTTAGAGTAGCAGTGGTAGAGGTTTATAGCCCATGCGTGTAGTGCAATCAATATGCTGGTAGAATTTAGGTAACCTTGTTCTCAAATTTGCTTTGTTAAAATCCCCAGCTACAATAAATGCAGACTCAGGATATATGGTTTCCAGTTGGCATAAAGTCCAGTGAAGTTCCTTGATGGCCGTCTTGGTGTCTGCTTGATGGGGAATGTACACAGCTGTGACTATAACTGACGAGAATTGTTTTGGTAGGTAAAATGGCCGGCATTTGATTGTAAGCAATTCTAGGTCGGGTGAGCAGAAGGACTTGACTTCCTGTATGTTGTTATGATTACACCATGAGTCGTTAATCATGAAGCATACACCCCCGCCCTTCCTTTTCCAAGAGAGGTGTTTATCTCTGTCGGTGTGATGTATGGAGAAGCCCGGTGGCTGAACTGATTCCCGACAACATATCCCAAGAGAACCATGTTTCCGGTGAAACAGAGAATGTTACAATCTCTGATGTCTCACTGGAAGGCAACCCTTGCTCGAATTTCGTCTACCTTGTTGTCAAGAGACTGGACATTGGCTAGTAGTATACTCGGGAGCGGTGTGCGATGTGCACGTCTACAGAGCCTGACCAGGTGGCCGCTTCGTCTGCCCCTTCTGCGATGCCATAGTTTTGGGTCAACTACTGGAATTAGATCCATTGTCCTGGGTGGTGGTCCGAACAGAGGATCGGCTTGTTAAACTTCCCACAAAAAAATATTCTGCTCTCTGCTTTATGAATGCTATTCTACACATTTTTCCCTTGGTTGCAGTTTGTGATTCCGTTGCCGACCTATATTAATTATCTTAATACAATATACTGGAGGATATGTGTGCTGTTTCTGTGTTCTGAAGGGAACAGCTGTAGAGAAAGGTCAATGGCACTCTCGTGTGTATTCCTACGAGTCAGGTTTTGAACCCAGAACTGAAAGTCAGACAAAGAACTCCTGTAATGGGTGTTAAGGGGCTGTCTGTTTTGTCACTTTTGACATCCTTTGATATGGTTCAAGCAAGAGTGCCCGATTACATACACTCAGTTTTTCTTGGGTGGCAAGAACTATGACGTCGTTGTGGGTTAATAGTAAGTACCACAAAATGACTTGGTACATAGAGAACGTGTCATTCAATATCCTTCTCTGCCTTCATCTGGCCCAGAATGTGAGGAACTGAGGCTTATTGTGGGCCCATTAATATTTTGTTTTTGAAGCATACAACAGTAACTTGGTTGATCTGATTAAAAGCACTCCGGGGATGCCCATGAAAACGTGTAAATCATTTTGGTTGGAGAAGGCACTACCACTTTACAGGAAATAAATGATGGAAAATGTGATGTTTGAATGTAAAGACACCTTTGAGGCTCTGGCGAAACCCAAACGCACTGTAAAACATGTTGCAAGATCTGAGGGTGTGAGTCCTTTAGGAAGACCACTCATCAAAACAGTAGAGGAAGCCGATTTCCTAGCATTGTGTAATGTGACTCTAAAGAGACTAAAAGAGTGCTTTTTTTTAACAGTGCTTTCGCTGTAAATAGGTTAATTGTAACAGATGTAGGAACTGGTTCCAGTTTAGTTTTTAAAGCACACTTACTTCTCAGCAGTCCAAAACCCAGAATTTCTAACCTGTGGGGTGAAAACCTGGGACATATTACAGCCATTCCCAGCTTCTGAAATAAAACAAAAGTGTTTTGTTTTTCTGTGTGAAAGTTGCATGTTGACTATATTGTTCGATTTCTCAACCACTGAGGTAATCACATGAATGAGATTTAGGACAAAACGTACAACAGCATATCCATGACGTATGACCCAAACAGCTTGATCAAATGTGAAGCAAAGCTCGAAATTAGACTTGGCTTTTTTTCCATCTCTCTTTACCATTCTTCCAGAATCTTCCCAAAGTAAATTTTCAGCCGTTCCAAACTGTGCATTCTTTTTCAACATGGCTCTAGAACCTAGGTCATTCACAAAGCTTTACAAGTAGGCTAAGTGTAGACCTACAGGCTGAGCTGTTAACTGAGACAGAAATGTACATTGTAATATTTTATGTAACTCATTGTGTGCATTGCGGCCTAATTAGCTCAATTGATTGCTTCCTATGCTTTTTTGTTTTACTCGTCGTCTTTAGAAGGTCGGATCTCAGCCTCAGAATGTCATAGAGACGAACCAAAGACATCCCCATGTGCATAAGAATCACGTCTTTGTCGTCTTTCTCTAGCCTAACGAATTGTAGAGTTAAGCATCATTAACATGCTTTATATTATCAGGAGCCAATTTTTCCTCTTCAAAATCTTAAACTACTAACAAGGGGTATGTTTTTTGCCCTTTTAAGGGGAATTGCATACCCTCCACAAACCCCATCCATTTGAGCCATGGTAGTAACACAATTTCTGAAGTAGCAACACACTTCCTGTAGTATTAGTAACACACTTTTTGTAGTAACTTAATACTTTTATGGTTTATATCTTTGGACATCTACTATTTGGTACAAACCTTGATTGAAGTGCAAATTTAGATGATGAAAACCTGTCACATTTAAGTGCAATTGACCTGTGTCCGCAACCAACTTTTAATAATTCACAGATGACTATACAACATTTTGGTTTAGAGATACATTCACCATAAAACATTTAATATCCAACAGATTAAGGTTAAAGGGGCAATCTGCGGTGCTATTTGTTGTCGTTATAAATTAATGATAAACCCATTGATTGTTGAAGAATATAACTTAAATGTCTCATGAGCTTAGTTCAATTGTCGTTCACCATCAGAACCCAAAATATAAGCTTGTTTTACTCCAATGTTTTGTAAACGTTGTCCTTTCATCCATATAGGTCTGTCTATGAATTTGAGAGTGGTTATATTTCTCCAGCCCATCCCTCAGCTTTTTACAGAAAAATAGACAGGTAGAACACTTTATTGTTTCAACTGATGATTGGCCCTTTAAGGAACAATGTTTAATACTCCTTAGGATTGTCCACTTTATTCCCACATTGACGAAGGTTTCAGAAATGTTACTATCTAAACAAAAATGACTGTACATAATTATAGAAGGTACACAAAAACATCAGCAGTTTTACAAGACAAAATAACATGGTAAAAAAAAACGAACACAATTGCATAAAGGATGTTCAAGTGGGGTGTCCAATCAAAGACATCTTTCGACCAATGGGTAAAATAATGTTTATTGTGTACCAATGGTCCAAACCCCATGTCTCTATCCTAATCCATTCAAAGTTATTGCCGTTTTTACTCTTGTAGGATGGCCAGAACTAGCGAAATCAACGGTGGCCAGAGAAAAAGTGGTCAAAAATCTGGAAAATTGCTTTGCGTTAGCTAGGCTGGATTCTGTGCAAGAATTAAGGCTACTGGCTACCTGAAAGGCTCACTTTCCCGTTAAACTTGTCATATTTCTTCTGAAATCCGCAGGACATAAACCAGTATAGAGGTGGCAGGTAACCTAGCGGTTAAGAGTGCTGGGACAGTAACCCAAAGAGCGCTGGTTAGAATCCCAGAGTCGACTGTGAAAAATGTGCGCTTGAGCAAGGCACTAAACTTTAACTGCTCCTGTAAGTCACTCAAATAACTAAGATGGATATCTATTTTTGTTCTTTTTTTAAGATTTCTCACAAAAACAAGTGTATCTCGGTGAAATGTCAATAAAGCACTGAGCGTATGCCAAGCTTTTTACTTTCAAAGCCTTTTAATATTTACTTTAGCTCGTGTCATGCAATTTATTTTTTTGTTGTGACCTGTGTAAACAACTTTTAAGACGACGCCCACAAAATGTTAAATCCTCAAAAGTTGTTAAGAGAAACGTGCATCACAATGTCAGATGCATTAGGTTACAAAATCTGACTTTTGGGATATAATGATATGTTAGAGAAAGAATCCACTGAACGATTCAGAACATGAATAATCATATTTGTCTTGGTAAAATGCATTTTATGACAAAGAAGTGAAATTTCATCACCAAAGTGCATTTTCACCCACTCTGGACACCCTACAAAAAGCAACAAACATAATTGCAGTACTGTTAAAGATGGATGCCGCAGTAGCGTCACTGTCTGCCCCACCGCCGTTGTTATTATTTTGTTGCCTAAGCGGAGGTGTGGAGCCTCACACACATTCTGGTGTTCTATCGCACGTGCAATGATTCCTAAACTTAATCGTAACTTGGAACATTATGGAAGTGCCTCATACTCGAACTGAAAAAAAGAGAAAAGAAATACAACCTAAGAATAGCATTTCGCAATATAATTATTATGTATTGTCATAAGACCGTGGTTGCCAGGTTATTCCAATCCCTCGTCACTGCAACTATGGAGTTAGCTATACATCATACTTACTGCATTGGACAGGGAGCTCTAACGGGACGTAGTTTCTCTGGCAGAGGTATACAAAAGCAGCAGCTAGCTTACAGGGTGCTCCGGAGCGGCCCGAGACAGAGCCACAATGGCTTCTCTCACACACCGATAAGAACTGGCCTGGGTCCACCTGAGAGAGAGCAAGAGAGGAGAGCGAGAGGTCATGAGCAGATAAGCTCCCGCATTTTTCAGCATGGTTTTTCTTTTAAAGATCAACTCGGATTCTTTGGCAGGGACATATACAGGATGTTACCCTCCACAACATAACCTTCACTCCAAATCAAAACTTCAAACCTACAGCCTGATTTGGACGGAATTACTTGGAAACTTTCCTACTACGAAGGATTATTATTCCCAAGCTATACAGCAAATGCTCTGGCAAACAAACAGAAACACCATCCAACCTGGAACTGAGTGAGTAATGTTCAGTCTGAAGCTATTTTTTATTTTAAAAAGACAAGAAAAATAGATTACAATGATATATTTTACTTTATAAGGACTGAATGCTAAGTTAAGGCTGCCAAGCTTGCTAGGACAAAGAGATACAACTTCAATTAGCACTGACGTGAATTGAGATGTCAAAGCCCTTGAGCCCAACAATGGCAGAAGAGTCACACAGTCTACCCCAACCAAATGCAGAGGCCTTTAAAGCCGCCTCCTGCTGTTCAGAGGTAATTAAAATACAGTACCCTCAAATTGTAAAAAAAAAAAAATGATAAGGCACGAAAAGAGTACAAAATGAAGCTCCTTATGGAAAATCAAGAGACACTTTTTGCTGACTGTTAGAAAAATGGGAACATAAGCAAATTCATCTTCCACACAGACCACCCCCTGGTATGGCACAGTGCTATATTAACACACTACCCTGTTAAGAGGGCGGGTGTTTCCGATGGGTGGAAACTCAGGATACTAGACAACGAGGACTCTGAGTCAAAAAAATGTGAACGTGTACAAATCTGGAACAGTAATGGTACAGGGAAACCCCAAACATTTTCAGCTGGACTTTCACATTAACAAAAAGATAGCTCAACAGGATCTCTTGAGAAAGATACCCCGAGCATGTCAGACCAGACCTCTTCATTAAACAACCCCACAGATGAGCAACCCCAAGCAGAATGTCAACCTCCCAGCACAGAGTACTACTCCCTCATTGAAATGAAGGATAAATTCACCCAGCTGGAGGTAAGGCAGGTGGAGCTGGAACAGGAGGTGAACACACTTCATTCAGCACAAAGAAATCCTCCAGCTCAACAACACCCCCTCAACCAGACCCGGAGAGAGACATATCTGCACTCTGGACTGTGGTGAGACAACATCCCGTGGTCCCGTGTGGCTCAGTTGGTAGAGCATGGTGTTTGCAACGCCAGGGTTGTGGGTTCGATTCCCACGGGGGACCAGTACGGAGAAGAAAAACATTTTTTTATGAAATGTATGCATTCACTACTGTAAGTCGCTCTGGATAAGAGCGTCTGCTAAATGACTAAAATGTAAAATGTAAATCAACAGGAGAAAGAGCAGGAGGAGGAGAAGAACAGAGCACTAGATGAAGAACAGAGCACCAGACCCTGACCATAGTGTTAACATCACAGCAGAACAGTCCACCCCAGACCCTGACCATAGTGTTATCACAGCAGAACAGTCCACACCAGACCCTGACCATAGTGTCGACACCAGAGCAGAACAGTCCACACCAGACCCTGACCATAGCGTCGACACCACAGCAGGACAGTCCACCCCAGACCCTGACCATAGTGTCGACACCACAGCAGGACAGTCCACCCCAGACCCTGACCATAGTGTCGACACCACAGCAGGACAGTCCACCCCAGACCCTGACCATAGTGTCGACACCACAGCAGGACAGTCCACCCCAGACCCTGACCATAGTGTCGACACCACAGCAGAACAGTCCACCCCAGACCATAGTGTCTACATCACAGCAGAACAGTCCACCCCAGACCATAGGGTCAACATCACAGCAGGACAGAAATGAAGAACCCCAAGCCCAGGGGATCCAATCCCCACTCCTGACAACACCCCCAACACCCACTGAGGACATACACAAGCCACAGATTGTACTACTTATGGACTCAAACGGGAAATATATACAAGAAAATAAACAGTGTCTAAACTCTGGTGTCCAAACACCCAGTGCGCCCTAGACCTTCTGGCGGAGGACCAACTAGGGTCACCCAGCCACATAATAATACACACGGGCACAAACGACCTGAGAGCACAGCAGGAAAGGGTGGCCACAGCACTAAAGGGAGTGATTAAAAAAAGCTTCTTCTACTTTCCCCGATGCACAAGTGGTTATCTACACCTTGCTACCACGAAAAGACTTCCATACAGCGGGTAAACTGTGCCTCAAAACCAAATACCTGGCCCACCACTCCATCCTGGACTTGAACAGTCTTTATGACCAGGTCCACCTATACAAGGCAGCAGTGCGCACCTTCGCCCGGACCCTAAATTAAATCGCCCTCAAACCACCCCCAACACTTCACACAGGAGCAACAGATCAATAGACACCCCGCCCAGAACAGCAAGACACTCCCCCCAAACCTACACCTAGAGGACCCACGCCGAGAAGACCCACCTCAAGACCACAGCACCACCAGCCACATCCACACCCCAAATTTAGGCCCCCTCAGATCAGACCTATGCCCTTCCTGCCCACCCAATTTCCCCCCCACTCCCACAAAGAGGGCCTCAACATGGAAGTCACACATACGCCCAGGCCGTGAGCAGGCATACAGGCCCAACCCCCACTAGCCCAAGCCAATGGCATGTACCAGATGCTCAGCAGGCTCTTCTCACACTTTCTGGCCTGAGGCCAAACCACACGACCAACAACATTGGACACTTTATGGAACACAAAGCCTTCACTATCTCATCCTGGAATATCCAAGGCCTGAGGTCATCTGCCTTTGGCCTAAAGAGCAGGAACCTGGACTTCATCCTACAAGAAATATGGAGGAGACGGACCCACTGGTTGCCCTATAGGTTACAGAGAGCTGGTAGTCCCATCCACCAAACTACCAGATGTAGAACAGGGAAGGGACTCCCAGTATGCTAATTTGGTATAGAGCAGACCTAACTCACTCTATTAAATCAATCTGTCACGTTTGTTGGAATGATCGGACCAAGGCGCAGCGTGAGTAGCGTTCCACATAATTTATTAGAAAGTGAAAATACAAAACAATAAAGAATAAACGAACCGTGACGACAATGCAAGTACACATAAACAATATCCCATAACCCACAAGTGGAAAACAAGCTACTTAAGTATGATCCCCAATTAGAGACAACAATTACCAGCTGCCTCTAATTGGGAGTCATACACAATCACCAACATAGAAAAACAAACCTAGAACCCCACATAAACTAGACTAACTCCCCCAGTCACGCCCTGACCTACTCTACCAGGACGTGACACAATCAAAACAGGAACATTTTACATTTGGCTAGAAATTCAAAAGGAAATTATCTTAACAGAGAAAAATGTCCTCATTGGTGCTACCTATATCCCCCCACTAGAATCCCCATACTTTAATGAAGACAGCTTCTCCATCCTGGAGGGGGAAATCAATCATTTCCAGGCCCAGGGACATGTACTAGTCTGTAGTGACCTAAATGCCAGAACCGGACAAGAAACTGACACCCTCAGCACACAGGGGGACAAACACCTGCCTGGAGGTGACAGCATTCCCTCCCCCATGTGCCCCCCTAGGCACAACTACAACAACATAACAAAAACGGGTCACAACTCCTGCAGCTCTGTCGCATGCTGGATATGTAAATAGTCAATGGTAGGCTTCAAGGGGACTCCTATGGTAGATACCCCTATAGCTCATATCTTGGCAGTAGTACTGTAGACTACTTTATCACTGACCTCAACCCAGAGTCTCTCAGAGTGTTCATAGTCAGCCCACTGAAACCCCTATCAGATCACAGCAAAATCACTGTCTACTTAAACAGAGCAATACTCAGTAACCGGAAGGTTGCTGGATCGAATCCCTTAGCTGACAAGGTAAAAATCTGTCATTCTGCCCCTGAGCAAGGCAGTTAACCAACTGTTCCCCGGGCGCCGAAGACATGGATGTCGATTAACCCTTCTGTTGTGTTCGTTTCATGTTAGTTAATTCTGTGTTCCCAGTCCAAAATGACAGCCCAATTATAGCTGATTATAAATCCATAATAAGAGATATCATCACCTAACGTAGTGTTAGATCTTTTTATCAACTTAAGTTCTTGTGAACATTAGACGTTTTGAACTTCTATTTGCTATGGAAGCCAAGAAGGGGAGTGAGGCGCGTGCCTGAACTACATTTTATACACTAATTGTAGTCTCACCCATTCATTTCTAATGACCGGTCATTTTTGACTGGAAACACCATAGGTGTACAAAAGTTAAATAAAACACCCAAAATGTTATGAAAATTATCAAAATGTATTCTGTGTGTTCAGATGCCCTGTGTGGACAAAGTCATGGAACCTTATGACAATCAGATTAAATGAACTACATTTTCTAGAGAGAAAACTTGGAAATCGGTCCAATTCAACCAGAACACAGCAGGAGGGTTAAGTCAGCCCCCTGCACCTCTCTGATTCAGACACATTTCAGTTGAATACATTCAGTTGGACAACTGACTAGGTATCCCCCTTTCCCTTGCTCAATCATGAGGCATCAAAGCCAAAGGAACTGAATAATATTAAGAAATGCTACAGACAGAAGGAATGTAGTGTGGAAACCTACCAACAAATTCAGACAACTTCCTGGACAAAACATTCCACTGTAATAGTGAAGGTGTAAACTTGGCAGTAGAACATCTAAACAGTGCATTTGACTTCTCAGCTTCCCTATCAAATCTAAAAATGTCAAACAGAACACCAAAGAAAATTAACAATAATGACAAATGGTTTGATGAAGAATGCAAAAACTTAAAGAAATTGAGAAACCTATCCAACCAAAAACAGAGACCCAGAAAACCTGAGTCTACGCCTTCACTATGGTGAATCAGTAAAACAATACAGAAATACACTACGGAAAAAGAAGGAACAGCACATCAGAAATCAGCTCAATGTAATTGAAGAATCCGTAGACTAACCACTTCTGGGAAAATTGGAAAACACAAAAAAAAAATAACACGAAGGTTTATCTATCCAAAATGAGGATGTATGGGTAAACCACTTTCCAAATCTTTTTGGCCCTATAACCTCTTATGGCTTGGGGGCACTATTTTCACGGCTGGATAAAAAACGTACCCGATTTAATCTGATTATTAGTCCTGCCCAGAAACTAGAATATGCATATAATTATTAGCTTTGGAGAGAAAACACTCCAAAGTTTCTAAAACTGTTTGAATGGTGTCTGAGAGTATAACAGAACTCCTATGGCAGGCAAAAACCTGAGACGGTTCTGTTCAGGAAGTACCCTGTCTGACCATTTATTTGCTTTCTTTGACATCTCTTCCAAAAACTAAGGATCTCTACTGTTACGTGACAATACCCACGTCTCCAATGGGCTCTCAGAGCCCGGGAAAAACAGGAATGACGTAATTCAAAGCCCTGGCTGAAACAAAGGAGAGCAAAAGCTAAGTGGTCAATCAGTGGAGTAAGCCTTACGCTCGCGACCTGCCCCGCCCCCGGCTTTCGGTTTTTCCCCCAGTTTACAGACAGGCAGATTCCCGGTCGGAATATTATCGCTTTTCTACAAGATAAATTGCATAAAAATTGGTTTTAAACAGCGGTTGACATGCTTCGAAGTACGGTAATGGAATATTTAGAATTTTTTTGTCACTTTCTGCGCCATGCCCATGACCGTGATTTAGTATTCTGATAGTGTCTAGAACGCACGAACAAAACGTCGTTGATGGAATATAACGATGGATTATTTGGGACCAAACCAACATTTGTTATTGAAGTAGCAGTCCTGGGAGTGCATTCTGACGAAGAACAGGAAAGGTAATAACATTTTTCTTATAGGAAATGTGATTTTGGTGAAGGCTAAACTGGTTGGGTGTCTAAATAGCTAGCCCTGTGATGCCGGGCTATGTACTTAGAATATTGCAAAATGTGCTTCATCCGAAAAGCTATTTTAAAATCGGACATAGCGAGTGCATAGAGGAGTAATGTATCTATAATTCTTAAAATAATTGTTATGCGTTTTGTGAACGTTTATCGTGAGTAATTTAGTAAATTCACCGGAAGTGTTCGGTGGGAATGCTAGTTCTGAACGTCACATGCTAATGTAAAAAGCTGGTTTTTGATATAAATATGAACTTGATTGAACAGACATGCATGTATTGTATAACATAATGTCCTAGGTGTGTCATCTGATGAAGATCATAAAAGGTTAGTGCTGCATTTAGCTGTCTTCTGGGTTTTTGTGACATTATATGCTAGCTTGAAAAATGGGTGTCTGATTATTTCTGGCTGGGTACTCTGCTGACATAATCTAATGTTTTGCTTTCGTTGTAAAGCCTTTTTGAAATTGGACAGTGTGGTTAGATTAACGAGAGTCTTGTCTTTAAAATGGTGTAAAATAGTCATATGTTTGAGAAATTGAAGTAATAGCATTTCTAAGGTATTTGAATATCGCGCCACGGAATTCCACTGGCTGTTGAGTAGGTGGGACGATTTCGTCCCACATACCCTAGAGAGGTTAACAGCAGACTCGTACATTTTCTCATTGAAAACAATGTCCTGAGCAATTGTCAAATTGGTTTTTTACCAAATTACCATACTAGAGACAATGTACTCACCTGCACACCCTAATTGACAAACAACCAAACCAAAACAAAGGCAAAGTCTTCTCATGCTTTGTTTTATATATATTTTTTTTTACCCCTTTACACCCCAATTTCATGGTATCCAATTGGTAGTTAGTCTTGTCCCGTCGCTGCAACTCCCACATGGACTCGGGAGTCCACACGACCCAGCCAAGCCGCACTGCATCTTGACACAATGCCCGCTTAACCCGGAAGCCAGCCGCACCAATGTGTCAGAGGCAACACCGTACACATAGCGATCGTGTCAGCGTGCATGCGCCTGGCCTGCAACAGGAGTCGCTAGAGCGTGATGGGACAAGGACATCCCGGCCAGCCAAACCCTCCCCTAACCCGGATGACGCTGGGCCAATTGTGCACCGCCCCATGGGTCTCCCGGTCGCGGCCGACTGTGACAGAGCCTGGACTCGAACCAGAATCTCTAGTGGCACAGCTAGCACTAGCAGTGACTTATACCACTGCGCCACTCGGGAGGTCTTCTCATGTAAACAAACATGTAAACAAACAATCCATGTAAACAAACAAATGTGCAGTTAAAATTGGCAGAAAAACAAATTTCTTTCCACAGGGCCGTGGGGTGAGACAGGGATGCAGCTTAAGCCCCACCCTTTTCATCATATATATCAACGAATTGGCGAGGGCACTAGAACAGTCTGCAGCACCCGGCCTCACCCTACTAGAATCTGAAGACAAATGTATACTGGTTGCTGATGATATGTTTCTGTCATCAACCAAGGAGGGCCTACAGCAGCACCTAGATCTTCTGCACAGATTCTGCCAAACCTGGGCCCTGACAGTAAATCTCAGTAAGACAAAAATAATGGTGTTCCAAAAAATGTCCAATTGCCAGGCGAACAAATACAAATTCCATCTAGACACTGTTGCCCCAGAGCACTCAAAAAACGATACATACCTCGGCCTAAACATCAGCGCCACAGGTAACGTCCACAAAGCTGTGAACAAGCTGAGAGACAAGGCAAGAAGAGCCTTCCATGCCATCAAAAAAAGATTTTGCTACTGCTTGACTAAAGAAATCTCGGTCGACCAACAGCCTATCGACCAAACAATCGACCAGTGGACTAAACGGGGTCAGCCCTAGTTATGCTACACATTATACACCATTACAATTGTTTCATGAACAAGAGCCTGATTAAAGTGTGTTTGTGTAAAGCTGTCCTTACCACTCGGAAGCAGGAGCCCAGTGGAGAGTCACGGGCAGAAAAGAGAAAGTCACAGCTCAGTGAGTCGGCAGTCGACTTAGAACAAGGCTCTGCTATCTGTGGTACACTGCCACACTCAGGACTGATCTGTCAGCACAAACACATGAGAATGAAAAGCACATTCATACATTTTATTATTTATGTAAGCTGCTATAACTGTAAAGCCATAATGTGTCAAGTGTCTTGTCCTACCTGCCAGCTGTGCATAAAGTCAGCCATGTTGTCGGCCTGGGAGCCATCAGGAAGAGGGAAGTCATTTCCTGCTTCATTGTCATTGGTCCCTAGGACACCAGTGGACACACCTGCATAGACAATCAAAGACAATGAATGACATAGAGACAGTGAAGGAGTCACTAATTACTTCTGCTTGAACTAAATACTAGTACCATACACCGGAATAAATATGACATGGGATTCTTTGAAAACAAAAGCTTTAGGTGGAAGTCTGTACTCAGTAAACCAAAACAGTAATTATTGTTATCAAAAGGTTAATGGTGCGCAAATGTCTTCTTTTGAATCACGTTCATACCATGTAGCCAGCCATCCAGAGTCAGGCTGCACAGGGCGAGCGATAGGTCACATGACACCCGCGCTCCATTCCGATTGGACACCTCGACAACATTCCCCTCTTTCCTGATGACCAGTCCATTATCACTGTAGGATGTCTGTGTGACATGACAATTGAATTTCACCTGCAATAGTAGAAAAATAATACATGTTTTATCAAATCATCCTTTCGAAAATGTAATTATTTGAAATAATGTATAGAGAACAGTTTATTATGAAGTCCTGTACCTCTCCATTGTGGTGGATGGCAACAGTGCTGTTATTCATCCGCACCAACAGAGTGCGCTGTGAGCTGGAGTCTGAACCTAGCAGCACAGTGAAGGATTCATCCTGAGTGACATCGTGGGCTAGGATGACTGGACACGGGCCTGGCAGCTCATATAGGTGGCCGTCGAACGACACCACAAACTGGTTGGCCACCAACAGAGCTTCATCTGGTGGAAGGAGGGAGGGACGGAGAGAGGGATCAGCCAATATCACCAAAGATTGATGAGACCAAAGATGCATTTTAGAGGTATTAAAACAATGGCCCAATAAATACACAAATTCTCAACGAATCTTTCCTCAATCCCTCGCGTCCTGTCTCCTCACCTCCTTCTCAACGCTATTGGAGGAGAAGGTCCAAGGTTGGCAAGAAGATGAGGCGACAGAACGCAAGGGAACATACATTGAGCAAGAGCCCACGGCTCCAATCCCTATTCAAAATGGCGGCGTAGCTCACGGCAGAAGGGGCTGTCCGTGATCTTCCGTTTCAGGCGGTAGAGCTCGGCGGTGGGCCTGAGGGAGGTGAGGGCCTGCAAGGGCCTGAGGAGCCACTCTTCCAGAAGGACCTCCACCACCCCAACCTTCTCCATCCTGGACCAAGGGCCCCGCGCCAGGGGCAGGGGTATAGTTACGGACACAGAGCAGTCACTGGGGGAGTAGAATAGAATGAAAGAGATACTTTCTTGTCTGTTTTTGTAAGAACCGAAATGTGTCTTCTGCCTGTCTCAACAGAAACATGCAACAGTCATGTTCCTTGTAGCTCAAGTACATGATAAACCAGTCCAGGAAATGTTTAAGGGTATTCTTTAATTTAATACAAAAATAATATGGTTAACAAACAGAAACAGTAGCTCGGGTAGAGTTCATACCTTGCAGAGAGTTTGTACACAGAGGCCAATCGTCTTCTGACCCCCACCAAGGCTACTGCCAACCTCAACTCTGCCCAGTGACCTGTCTGATGGCTCACCTGGTACAAATATGCAAGCGTAAATTGCCAGAAATAAACTCCTTCGTTACTCCTACAACCACACAGTTTTCTACAAAATGGCTGCCATAGCAATCGAGTATTCCCCTTATCTAGTATTGTGTCTCTCTCCACCATAAACTCACCACATCCAGGACAGTGCTGAGGGTAGTGAGGGTGAACTGGGCTACTGGTCTAAGATGAGGGTTCTCCTGTAGGGGGGGTAGGAGCTCCACCAGTCTGTCAGTCCACACGGACACAGCCTCCCTCCATACAGAGTCTACCTTCTGGCCTGTCACATCATGGTACGCCCCAGCTATAGTGGCCAGTGGTCCTGGGAATGGGCATAATGGAGGTGGCAAAGTTAGAAGGTGTAGGTATGTACTGTACACGCATAGGCACACACACAGACACAGACACAAACACTCACTCACTCACTCACTCACTCACTCACTCACTCACTCACTCACTCACTCACTCACTCACTCACTCACTCATACAGAGACACTGAACCTCCATAAACTTCATAAACAAGTGAGTGACATTACCAGACTGATAGCATAAACCCTAGTGGTTAGGTAAAGATTCGTTCATGACAGGGTTAGACTCCTAACAATAGGTCAAAGTTCACTCACTCCTGAGCTCATGCTGTCCAAGCTGAGAGGCGTGCTGTAGTAGGAGGAGGAGGCGTGGCAGACTGTGAGTCAGAGCGTGGCGTAGTCGGCTGGTCCTCCAGGAGCCCCACGCTCCTCCCTCTCTCTGCCCCAGCAGGGCCTCTGTTCGCTGGGTAAAACGTAAGGCTGCGCCGCTCAGCTCCTGAAGCAATTCAATGTCCTTAGACTAGTAGCAGGAGGGTGACAGGGCATAATCGTTAGAAAGCTGTTTAGAAACATTTGTGGATTAATCTACGGAGTATTAACATTTGATTTTGACAGATGCTCTTTTCCTGAGCTACTTAATAATACCACTAGGGCATTCAAGTAAAGGGCTGTGTATTTAAGTACTCAAGTAAGTCATATACCACGGAAGTAAATGAATTTCCAAAGCAAACCTGCCGCCCGAATTCTGTCAGGAGATGCTGTAATGTCTGCACTCTCTCTAAGATCTTCTTTCTCATCTGAGAGCCCAAATGGTGGACCTGAGCCTGGAGACGGCATTGAAAGAGTGGGATAATCAAGAAACTGGTTTCAGGAAGTCTGATAGGATGTCTCGTGTTTTCATGAGACAGATCAACGGTCGCTTTCTATTGGGTGTAAATCTTTTACCTCCACTGCCAATAGGCTCTCTGCACATCCCCTGGCCCGTAACAGCAGGCTCTGATTGGCTGTGCCCACGGAGACCGACGTGAGTGACTCAAGCAGAGTCCCGTCCTCTCGTCTCAGTACTTCAAGGGTTAGGCCTAACTTCCGCCAGCCCTCCAGACACAGTGCCACTGTGAGGTCCTGATCTGGTCCTATACCTACACACACACACACACACACACACACACACACCAAACACACACACACACACACACACCAAAGACACAATTATGAGCACCGAAGTCAAGTAAAATCTTAGATCATGACATGATCTATTGAGATGAAAGCTATGCAACGGGCAAGTCCAATATTTCCAGCCACAACTTATTTTGTCCTCAATCTTCAAGCCTACTGTATATTACCGTTCCCATATCCAGCTGTGGCGTGTAGACAGCGTCCCTCTAGCGCCCCCCTCAGCCACACCTGCTCCCTGCGGTCGAGTATGACCTGGATCTGCAGCCCAGGACCCAGCAGGGAGGAGAGGGCACTGCCCCCTACCTTCACACTCCAGTTACCCACCTTAGACTACAGCACAGACAAGCGGACAGACGGACAGACACACACACACACACACACACACACACACACACATGTAAAAAGGTAAATACTTTACACGGTGCAGACACAGATAGCTATAACCTCCAACGGTATGAACCACATGACCTTGCCCCATGCCCTTGCCATAATACAGTCGTGCATATTTAATATAACAAACATACAATGCCCATAATGTACATATATTGCAATGACGTCAGTGCTCACCTCAGTTACCAGTGATATGTTGGTGCTGTGTGCGGTAGAGGAGTTGGTGAGAGCCAGGGTGAGGCTGCAGTGTGGCTGTCCCGCCAGAGAGAGACGGGTCTTGGTGTACAGCAGCTCTGTCCCTATGTTCACTCTGTGGTACCCAGACCAGCCAAGAGACTGACATATAGGTACAGACACACACACACACACACACACACACACACACACACACACACACACACACACACACACACAAAAGCTAACTGGTTGTACTACGTGCTTACTCTGTCTCTGTATAACAGTATAATAATTAAGTTAGGTCGACGATGACATACTCACCAGGTGCGGGGGACAGAGGCCCACCTGTATGTGGTGCTCCATCCTGTCTCTGAGGTTGGTGTGGAACTGGGCCAGCAGGGTGTGTGAGGGACAGGGGGCGGGAGACACGTTCTCTGCTCCAGCCTCCAGCTGGAGGGTATGTAGTCCTGTTGCACTCCACTGCGGAAACACACGACACACACTCTATAGACTACACCATTAACCCTTTAAATGGAACAAGAGGCATCGATGATTTGCGTCCCAAATAACCACTCGTTATGTGATCCAGATTAGCGATTTCTCGGCACTGATCACCTGAAAAGAAAAAAAATGGCATGCCTCTATTTAACCAGGGAAGTCACGGAGGACACTTGATCTTTTACAAGAATGACCTGAATTCAGTACCTGGTAGTTCATGCTTTGTCTGAGGCTCTTGTCGCCCCACTTCAGCTCAGCATTCTGGGAGTAGGAGTTCCCTTCCTTGGCCACTGAGACACATCCCTCAACAGCCACCAGGGAAGGGACCACTTCCTGTAGGTCACACACGCGCACACACTCTAGGTGAGCTCCAGGTGAAAGATTAGAAAAAGGAAACACATCTTGGGTGTAGCATTCAAATCCTCTTATGTCGATTGTTGTTCACCCACTGCCTACCAATCTTAACGTTTTGGGAAATGCATCCCTGCTCAACCTTTATTAACCAGTGGGAACCGTCAACAATAGATGGTACTAGAGTGGGAATTGGTACCCGCGGGCTTAAATAGGACATGACATTGTATGTCTATGGTTGTACCTGCGCAGGAGAGAAGCGGGCACAGGCCTGCCCCCTGCTGAAGCTGTTCAGCCACTGCTGGCTGAGGGTGAGGGAAACATTCACAGGAGACCCACTGTCCCAGGAGACATGGGTCTGAGCACGCAGAGAGAGAGAGAAAGAGAGACACACACACACACACATCAGAAATCAATTATATTGATGCGTGCGTGCATGTGGTGTGTGCACGTGTGCATCTTGCCGGTACCTGATGGTTGCTTCTTTGCTCTGTGGCCGAGGCGTGTGAGATTGTGTGGAGGTAGAGTTGGGAGAGTGTTGGGGTGAATGGCTGTCTCAGCTCCATCGTTGTCTCACTACTCTCCCCCTGAGCCCTCCACAAGGAGAGAGCTCGAACCTGAACAAACACAGACACCATCAGGTCCACAATAACACAAAACAAAGCACTACAATGATCCTATACAGGCACATAGGATGAGATTGTCTCCTTCAGGCATCCTCTCTGGGGATTTAAGGTTGCAAAATTCCCAAAAGCTTTCCTAAAAGGCCCTGTTATTTCAAGAATCCCAGTTGGAGGATTCTCCTGCAGCTTGAAAAACCCTACTGGGGATCAAACAGTATACTCATTCATTCATTCACGCATCAATTCATTCCAATGATCCAATACATTGTTGGCTCTCAGCTCATAGCTCAGTAGTGTAACCAGTCTCACCTCCTCCTGTCTTCCATGTCTGTTCCAGCCCAGCACAACACTGTCCAGTCTACCATGGAGGGAACGCTCTAACGCCACATCCAGACTGCACCCGTGACGCAGAGACGCAATCTGAACTGAGGACAAGGAAACATGTCACATAGGTAAAGAGCGCAGGTATAATGTTTTCTAAGTTCTTATAAGTATATAAGAGCCTCGATGATGTCTTATAATTAGGCATGATGTTATTATTTATAATGTACATTCCAACAGACTCAAAATGGCTGGTATTTAGTCAAGTATTATTATAACATGATTATAAGACATTATAATCGGGTTATACATGTCTGGGAAACTGGCCCATAGTGTAGAGTACCCTTGAGTGTGCGGTCTCCCAGCTGCGGTCCTGGAGGGGCAGAGTAGAGGCCTGCCATGTTGAACTCCTGACTGCCCCACACGGCCCAATGCCGCAGCTGGTGGCTCCAGTTCCTTGCCTCATACAACATTTTCACTGCAATGTTCCTGGGCAGGGGCTTCAGCTAACAACACAACCAATCGCACGGTCAAAAACATTTCAACGGAGGAACGAAACTGATATTCCAATTTCGTCTAATGTTCCAGTGACACTGAGGTACATTTGAATTTCAGTTTAACCTCCAGAATTGACTGAATTGAAATAAAAACTAACCTCGACACGTGGTAATAAGTACATTACAAAGTACTAGTATGACAGCTGTGAAGGTGGCATGGTAGGAACGGTTATTCAGAATGCATCATTTCAGCGTTCGCAGATCATTTACAAATATTTCACTGTGTAATTACATTGTTTGCGGATCTGAAGGAACTAGATATCTGAAGGAACCTAGTCTTCCAACATACTTTAAAAAAAGCTTACACCTATATAGCACCTACAAACACTGAATAGGAGGTTTGTTTTTGGACTTGGCCAATGTTTTTAGTGTGTGAACTCATAACCAGGAGACCGCTAGTACGGTGAATGAGTGCCTACCTGTGGGTAGCTGTGGTTGAGCTCCAGGGCTTGACGGTAGCCGCCCTTAGTTACAGCCAGCTCCCCCAGAGCCCACAGCTTCCTCTTGCCCGACTGCAGCTCCACCATCCCCCTGACACTGGAGCCTGACTGGTTCAACTGAACACAGAAACAGGGGAACTCTGTTAGACTAAGCCACATTTGTCAAACACAAGGCCCGCGGGCCTTCCATTGCCGCCCGCGACACGCTATGCTACAAGTCCCAGCAAGAACGTCCAGCGTGCTGCGCACCAAAGGCAGTGCGTTGCCATACACACACACACAGACACACACACACACACACACCTCTCCTCCCAGACCAACCCACCCACGAGCCAGCCAGTGTGCTGTATCATATCGTTACTAAACATTTGCAGCAGCCCAAGTGTTTAAGGACAGTGCTATCCAGAGTCCTTGGAACTTTTCTACCCTAAGCCCTTACCCCCTCCCCCATTCCCCCTAGTAAGTGGTTCCTTCCAAAGTGCACTGAGGAGCAAAGATACACGACATTACCAAAAGTATGTGGACACCTGCTTGTCGTACATCTCATTCCAAAATCATGGTCCCCCCTTTGCTGCTATAACAGCCTCTCTTCTGGGAAGGCTTTCCACTAGATGTTGGAACATTGCTGCGGGGACTTGCTTCCATTCAGCCACAAGAGCATTAGTGAGGTCGGGCACTCATTTGCGATTAGGCCTGGGTCACAGTCGGCGTTCCAATTCATACCAAAGGTGTTCGATGGGGTTGAGGTCAGGGCTCTGTGCAGGCCAGTCAAGTTCTTCCACACCGATCTCGACAAACCATTTCTGTATGGACCTCACTTTATGCACAGAGGCATTTTTATACTGAAACAGGAAAGGGCCTTCCCCAAACTGTTGCTGCAAAGTTGAAAGCGCAGAATCGTCTCGAATGTCATTGAATGCTGTAGCGTTAAGATTTCCCTTCACTGGAAGGGGCCTAGCCCGAACCATGAAAAACAGACCCAGACCATTATTTCTCCTCCACCAAACCTTACAGTTGCACTATGCATTGGGGCAGGTAGCATTGTCCTGGCATCCGCCAAACCCAGATTTGTCTGTCAGACTGCCAGATGGTGAAGTGTGATTCATTACTCCAGAGAACGCGTTTCCACTGCTCCAGAGTCAAATGGTGGAGAGCTTTACACTACTCCAGCCGACGCTTGGCATTGCGCATAGTGATCTTAGGCTTGTGTGTGGCTGCTCGGCCATGGAAATCCATTTCAATAAGCTCCCGATGAACAGTTCTTGTGCTGACATTGCTTCCACAGGCAGTTTGGATCTCGGTTGCGAGTGTTGCAAGCGAGGACAGACGATTTTTACATGCTGCGCACTCAGCACTCAGCGGTCCCGTTCTGTGAGATTGTGTGGCCTACCACCTTGTGGCTGAGCCATTGTTGCTCCTAGACATTTCCACTTCACAATAACAGCACTAACAGATGACCGGGGCAGCTCCAGCAGGGCAGAAATATGAATCAACTGACTTGTTGGAAAGGTGGCATCCTATGAGGCTGACACGTTGAAAGTCACTAAGCTCTTCAGTAAGGCCATTCTACTGTTAATGTTTGTCTATGGAGATTGCATGGCTGTGTGCTCGATTTTATGCCAGCAACAGGTGTGGCTGAAATAGCCGAATCCACTAATTTGAAGGGGAGTCCACATACTTTTGTGTATATAGTGTTTGCTAAGCAGGACGCTAGATACTCTCGTGCATGCAGACAATATCGGAGAGTAAGTATCGAGTGACACACACAGCACTTGATTCAATTTTACCTGCTGGTGATGAGCAGGACTCGCAGGAGGTACAGTATGTTTGTAAATTCTTTTGATCGAGCTATGTAGCCTATTGATTCCTTCTTGATGAATAAATAAAATGAAAATGTTTTGTCGTTTCTCTGTAATACTAGCCACCTAGCAATTTTATGTACTTTACTTTAGGGCTTTTTAGGTTCCCAATATCGCAACCTCATAACTAACTACCAAGCCAAGTTCAGAAAGGAGACACCGCGTAGAAATATGTTGAACCATTTATTAAAGAATGAATCATGCAAGTCTTGGCAATATAGGCTCTGCTCCTTCAGGGTAGCTCACTGCCCAAGCAAAGCTTCAATAGATAAAATGATCTACAAGCAGTGAGTGCGGTAAGCTATACCAATCCCCCAGCAGGAAAACAGAACCTAACAGGTGGAGGCTGGGGTGGTGGTGGGAGCAAAAGAAGCAAACGCATACTAGCAGTAGCAGCAAGCGGCAGCAGGATGTGTGAGCAGAACCGGCCAGCTTAAATGAACCGCCAAATATGGTAGGTGTGACTGCTACTAGCATCTAATTGATGCAATCTCAGCTAATGAGTCTGATCTGGCTTTGCTTTATTTAGAGTAGCTTGTCTAACTATCTCAGCTGGCATGCCTGCTAGCAAGGTTACTAGACTTTAGAAAATACAAAAATGGCTTTAATTCTTGGGTTATGATACTATATACCATTGTGGCAGTTGTACTAAATGCCTAAGGCATAAAAGTTCTTAAAATGACAATTAAACAGGTCAAGAGGTATGCTTAGATAACCTATGCAGAAAATAGACATATTTTTTTACATACAATTAGGCACAATGATTATGACTCTAGATTGCAGGAAAAAGCTGTTTCGGGTGTTTGAAAAATGAAAAATGATCCGGCCAGCCCCCTCCGGACACCCTCTCATCCTCCCCCCTCCATTCTCACGTACTTCATGCCCCCTCTAAAATAATGGGTGCATGACACCCTATAAATAAGTCAACAGTTGAGTCTACTTTAGGAAATGACAAGTATGGTTAAATGCATACTTGGGGTGTGTCTCAAAGTGGGCGTGACGAAAGAAGTGGGTCTAACATCAGCGCTCCGTTATTGGTTAGACAGTTTTGATTGAGTGGTTTGTTTTTTTGCTGCGCAACTAGCGAACCACGAGAGTTAGTCGTATTTCACTGTTAGTAATAATTGTAGATTTTCACAAAGTTAAACAGACTATTATTAATTTTAATTAAAAGTACTGATGCTCGTATGCTTACTGTGACTGTCACCCTGATATTGGCTACACTAGGTAGCTACTTTCCACGCCGTTGCAGAACAACAGTCCTTGGCAAGCGGGAGCGAAGGACACTGTCGGTGTCGTTTCTGTTCATGCCCTCCCCATTGAGTAGACTGTATCAAGGTCACAGCTAGATGGTTATCAATGTTACTTATTTCTTGTGTAGGCTGCTATCCTACTTGAAATAAAATAATGGGTGGGGGGGAATACATTTTCGCTACCAACGGCGACACCGTTGCTGCCCAGTAGGAAGAACCTCTATGCAACACCGGTGCATGTTAGCTAATGTTACCAACGGCAACTCCGTGATAAAGCTGCCCAGTGGGAGGCACCTCCATAGAACACCAGTGCTCTAGTTGCCATGTTAGCTAATGTTACCAACGGCAACTCTGTGATAAAGCTGCCCAGTGGGAAACACCTCAGGTCGGCAGGCACCTCCATAGAACACCAGTGCTCTGGTTGCCATGTCATATCATGTTACCGCCAGCGACACCGTGATACAGCTGCCCAGTGGGAAGGAGCTCAGGTCGGCACTAGTCATTCACACCGGTTTATCGACTTGTCGTGCAACCCAGTCAGTCACGCAAAACGGTCTTCAGTGGCAACAAATCTGCCCAATTAGCTGATTCGCTTTTCATACACCCACTTGTGTTGATCCTCCCACTTCTTTCGCCACGCCAACTTCCACACTCCATGTGCGCAGTTACCCATGACTCTAATTTTACAGCCTGATGCGTCGGTGTATTCAACATCAATTGCGCTGCTTACAGGGGTTTTGACGATACAAGCCGGTACTCTCCTAGCTATGCTAGCTTCACCCTAATGTGGGTACTAACAAGCTGTCTGCAACACTTGTCCAGCCTGGTGTAGCTGTGGCTCTCAGGCAGACATTTGCCAAAGCAGGCTTGAAAGAGTAAAGAATTACATGTGAATACTGTCCATTTTTAACGTTGATCTACTGTATATAGATTATGTCAACCCTTATTTCTGTGTTTGTATACATCAAATCACAGTTTTGTCCTCCAAATATAATTATGACACCATGTTTTAATGAATAAAGTAGACTGCCTAGTACAACCAGTATGTGGAATCATCCCAGTCTCCCTGCTGGTGCCTGGGCTGGGGTCAAAGGCCATTCATTCAGAGTTGGCACTCAAACAGGTATAGAAAAACAGCAACTGCTAAACAAATGGTTGGACTGCTTAGGATACGCATTTGAACTGGACCTCTATACAAATTGCTCTGTCCATATGATCATACAAATGGATTGTACAAGGGGTCAGGTCATGGGCAAACAGTCATTTCTGGGACTTCAAGTGTAGCATCCAACATCTGTGCTTTTCATCTAAAAACAAAAGAAGAAGATTAGGTCTACACCAGCATCCTACCATCAACAACACTCAATGATGATTATTGCCAAATACTATTAATAATTTGACATTGACATTTTAGTCATTCATCAGACGCTCTTAACAATGATAAAAAATGGCAAAATCTTACCATTCCATTTCCTGATGCGCCAGCAGGGTATCTCAATGGACAAGTGTCTTCCTCGAGTAAAGGATTTCTGCTGAGGACCCCTCAACTCTATTTAAATCATTAAAGCGGTCTCTGGTGCAATCAACATGACATGGTTTCTCATAAAGAGGTCTCATCCTGGCAAACAAATGTCAACCATCTGCAATGTGCAGCGGGGAGTCGAGACACACTCCGAAACAACCAACTCTTTTACAGTTTCCTCTTCGATCAAACCCTTATTTCTGAGCTTATGCCTTACGGAAAGGTTTTCGATTTTAGCTGGAGTTGCACTACAAAACTGTCTAAACGCAATCTCTCTCTAGCTAGCATGACGGCGGTGAAAATGGCAGCAGCGGGTGTGAGAATGAAAGCTCACACACACACACACACACACACACACACACACACACACACACACACACACACACACACACACACACACACACACACACACACACACACACACACACTATACCACACACCTGAGATCTGGTGTTGAGTTGAGTGGGCAGATAGAGCAGCAACTGTGGAATATTCTGGATCACCTTCACCATCAGCTCCTTACTAGACACGAGCACAACCATCAACCAAGCGCATGTTACTTTGTGTTTGTGTGTCCGTGTGTGTGTCATCATACCTGTCTGGTAGATGATGTCCCTGAATGATGAGAGCCACAGAGGAGCTGAGCTCAGGGTTCACAGCTACAGAGCACCTGAGCTGAGAGTCAGTCAGTCTTCCCCAGGCCTCCACCTGCACACAGACACACAGACACACGCGTGTCAGTCTACCTTACCAGTACGTCTGTTAGCGAAGCATTGTGTGTGTGTGTGTGTGTGTGTGTGGTGTGTGTGTATCAGACAGCCTACCTGTAGAATAGGGCTGGTCTGACCCTGTAAGCTGTGTTGTATTGTGGCTCTGGCCTCCCTGGACCCTCCATAGGTTCTCCAGCCCCTCACATCCCCAACAAAACGCACCCGTCTCCCCTTACAGTGCAGGTCCACGGACACACTCCTCATGGGCCCTATGGAGGGGAATGAATTAGGGCACTAAGGAGAAGTAGGCTAGTGGAGAAAAGGCATAACTGTGTACATTCTGAACTTCAAGGAGATTCCAGACATGTCACGGATTGGTTATGACAGAACGTTACATAGGACATGTTTGACCGATAGCGAATGTTACAAATAGGTCCACTTTCTGTCATTCCGTGACGTCAGCTGGGTTAGCGTGCTAACCTGTGAATTGGGCGGTCAGGGCTGTGTCCAGACTATATGGCAAGTCTGTACGCGGTGATGAGAGAGGGGTCAGAGAGAGCAGCATGGCTAGATGTCCATCGGCTACACTGACGTTCAGGCCAAGGCCCAGCAACCTGTGCCCATCCACAGAGAGGTGAGCCATGGACCTCAGCTGAGACAGCACCCTGTGTGTGGAGCATAGGGCCTGGGAGAGGGAGGAGAGGAAAAGGACAGAGGGAAGGGGGGGAAAGACAGTGGAGCAAGTGAAAGAGGGTTTGATTACACCAAGGATAGATCATTAGACCAAGGATCCTTGTCTTCTTTCCTTCATCTGCACTGTTTTCAGGGCCAAGTTTCCCGAAAATCATTAAGCATGAAGTTCATTGTTTGTTTTTGGGAAACTCACCCCTAATCAGTAAAGATGAAGATAATTGAAATGTACTGCAGGAACACCCACACAGCCAAATACACTCAATTCACCGAAGATATCGCCAGAGATATTCAGACTGGGCGTAACTCTTTACCTCCATCGTCTGTGGAAAGCCTCTCTCTTGAAGCCAAAGCCAACTGTGCCACATGTTGCCTCTCAGTTCAGTAGCCAATGGACTGTCCTTCAGCTGAAGCCCCAGTCCTGCTAGCTGAGCTCCAAATTGGGACTGAATGGTCAGGTTCCTCACCTGCCCAGAATCAAGCTCTAGCTGGAAGCACAGCAAAGGCATCATACTGAATACTTATCTAATAAGATTCAGTAGATAAAACAGATCGATGTATAAGCCAAGGAATCTAAACCTCTAACCCGCTTTTCACACTATCATGCCAACCTGAACCGTACTGTGCTGGCTTGGATCTCGTTTTTTTTTCTCACATTGTCCTTTCCAGCCCGGTTCCAGCAACTATGGTCAACCCAGTACAGCTCGGCTCAGGTTGGTTTGGCTTGGATCAGCAGTCTGACGTCTCTAACCTGGATACGGTTGTTCTCGGGCAGTCCCCAGTTCTTCAGAAGTTCCATAGTGTGATTGGCAATGCTCTTCACCCTCACCATCCTTTGGCTCCTCTCTACGGTCATCTCCTCAATGAACTAAAAGTAAAAGTGTTTACCATAAAGACGGACATGTACACATACCAAAGACACGTGAAATTGGCTAAAATGAATCTGGTGGATAATCATTATATTGCATTCACTATTACATTCATAATGACTACAAAGAAGGACACATCTTAGGGTACATCTCAATAGTGGAAAATTGCTCCTTTTGCATTCTTTCCCTGATGTACGCTGGTATAAAAAAAAAGATGCAATGTGTTTACAGACCAGTGCAGATGAAGGAGAGGAGTCTAGGAAGCGACTTTAGACTATTGGGGATGCACCCAGCCCACCCCCTAGTATACAACAGGGTAGTTTTCTCCGTGGAGATACAATATCATACTTAGGGCCCTGAGTTTTGCGCAATTATGTGCCATGCCTGGATTTGAACCTTTATTTCAAGCTTTTTCATCTAACTGTTCCCTTTTCTTTTGGTCCAGTACCATCCTCAGACAATTGCTACATTTTTTTTGTGAAATTCTCATTTTTGGATAAGGCTTAAAATGCAGGATAAAATATTGATATGTCACATGATTGCGCAAAACACAGGGCCCTAAATAAGTGTTATATTTAATTATGTGGTTTCCTCTCTAAACAGCTGCTGTTAATCAGGTTACCTGTTGGCTACCCACGATGCAGTGGAGGAGCCAGTGGTAAGAGCCGTTGCCATGGCTCTCTGAGCGCGTCGCCATGGCAGAATTGGCGGGGAGACCCACCCTTTCTAGCAGGGGCACAGAGTGGTTGAGATGGGCTGATGCTTCCTGCCAACCCTGGCAGACACAAACAGAAGTAGACACAGTACTTGAAACGTGTTCATTCATCTCTATGTTTATCAGTCAATGAACATGCATTGTTCGGAAGAGGCCATTCGGAACACTGAAATGTTTGTAATTGTGAAATGTACGGAAAAAACAGTAGCCTACCTTTGTTGTTTTCAGTGCCAACAAAGCCTGTAGTTTCTTTTCATCCATCGCCATGGAGACATGGGTGTCTAGGAGTGTCTGGGTGATGACCAAGGACCAAGAAACTTCCATCTTAACTGGACTACCCCATTCCTATAAAATATTCGGTATACAACATTATAGACCAACAAATCAAACCTTGGTTGAAAATGTATGAAGAGTTAGTAGTTATTAACATAGCAGTGTAGGAAGTTGCACCTAAGAGCTGATCTAAGTTCAGGTTCGCACTTTTCACCCAAATAGTTCAGGTTACGACATAGGGACGGGAAGCTGATCCTAAATCTGTGCTTAGGGGAAATCTGTACCCAGTGCCAAAGCTGTTGGTAGTGGAATAGAATAGAATACTTTAATCAAAATGTGCCAGTACCTGAAGTGCAGTGCAGTTGTTGTGGTACACCACTGCCCCCTTCAGGTTGTCCCTTGTCATCACCGTCGCTGAGCCTCTCACAGCACATCCCCCCAGCTGTAGCTCCACCTCTGTATCGTAGCCCTGTGAGTCTGCCCTACCACTACCGGTCACCACTATCCTACTCTGGCCCGGTATCCCCTCAAGGGCCGTGACGTTGTGACTGAGGTGTCCCTCTAGCCTCAGCCCAGACCTGGCCCCTGCGGTCAGCCTCAAGGAACCCCTCTGTTGCCCATCCACACTGGCATCCAAAATGGCCACCCAGACATTGTGGTCATCTGTTCCTACAGAGCCGTTCAGGTGGACCTGGGAGGGGAGGTCAAGACCCTGGGGAAATAAAAGTTGGATGGGAGTGTGATTTAGGGATTTAACTGCATGGCTTTCTTCGGGCATGGCTATTCAGTAAGAGAGTGACTTACTTGCTGTCCCAGATCTGTTTGTAGGTGTTGGCTATGCAGCACAAACAGATATGGGACCAGGCTAACTAGATTAGGCTACATACAGTAAGTTGGATATGAAGACTACAAACTCTCCACATCAAATCAAATCAAATTTTATTAGTCACATACATATGGTTGGCAGATGCTAGTGCGGGTGTAGCGAAATGCTTGTGCTTCTAGTTCCAACAGTGCAGTAATATCTAACAAGTAATCTAACAATTCCCCAACAACTACCTAATACACACAAATCTAAAGGGATGGAATAAGAATATGTGCATACACATATCTGGATAAGCGGCATAGGCAAGGTGCAATAGATGGTATAAGGTACAGTGTATATATATGATTTGAGTAATGTAAGACATGTTAACATTCTTAAAGTGGCATTGTTTAAAGGGACTAGAGATCCATTTATTAAAGTGGCCAGCGATAGTCCCTATGTAGATAGCATCCTCAGCCCTTCCGAGTTAGGGACTGCCATTTAGCAGTCTGATGGCCTTGAGATAGAAGCTGTTTAGCAGTCTCTCGGTTTCACTGTTGAAGTCATAGGCATGCAATGAGGATCCTCTCTGTATAATGTGTTGCATTTCAATATTTGAGAAAAAAGAGGATAGCCTACCTGTAGCAACGGACAATCTGACTCCGTAGCCCACTGTGTCCGTCCATTAGACCCCATGTCTCCATTAGCTCTGATATGACACGAGTCAGCTTTAATCAACAGGGCCCCAAACTGTCCGGGGCCCTCAGGGGCCCAAGCCTCTATGCTGGTCTTCAGGGGGAGGCCCCTGGTCCGGAGCCCAGGGAAGGAGTGTGTCAGGGAGCCAGAGAGGTGTGCTGCCGGACTGCAGGACTGGCCCAGCTCCAGAGTAAGATCACGGTTGTCCAGCTTTAGAGTACAGTGAACGGCCAGCTGGCAAGGGACCAATGAGAGGAGGCCCTGGAAGGCCAGGGATGCAGGGAGTCCTGTGCTCTGTGGAGAAATGTACATATATGGGCATGCGTGGCTCATGTGCATGTAGACACACAGGCATGTTCACGTGCACGCACATACACACACGCTGTAAAACACACATGTGCAGTTCCTCAAAGTACATACACACAAACCCTATCTCTAACCACACATGCCAACACTATAAAGCACTATCATGAATGCACACTTCCCCAAAAAACCTGCAGTTTTCAATTATTCTAACAAACAAACATTTTACAACACAAAACCTTTCTTCTATCCATACTGTCAACTCAAGGCAACCCCTCTCCCTTCACTCTCACTCCCTCTCTATCTTCACTCTCATTCCCCCTCTCCCTTCACTCTCACTCCCTCTCTCCCTTCACTCTCACGCCCCCTCTCCCTTCACTCTCATTCCCCCTCTCCCTTCACTTTCACTTCCCCTCTCCCTTCACTCTCACTCCCTCTCTCCCTTCACTTTCACTCCTCCTCTATCTTCACTCTCACTCCCCCTCTCCCTTCACTTTCACTTCCCCTCTCCCTTCACTTTCACCCCCTCTCTCCCTTCACTTTCACTCCCTCTCTCCCTTCACTCTCACTCCCCCTCTATCTTCACTCTCACTCCCCTCTCTCCTTTCACTCTCACTCCCCCTTTCTCTCCCTCTCTTCTCTTCTCTCCCCCTCACCCCATCCCTCGACGGTAAACAAAGCGAAGCCCTCTGTCCAGCTGCATCCACAAAGCTCTGTCAATCACACACACACACGAACACACACACACGCACACGCACGCACGCACGCACACACACTGCTCACAATTAGAGACAAGGAGCTCCCGCTGCTAGTACAAACACCACGGGGCACTGAACCAGACAGAACACATATGGTCTCGCAAACCATCCTATGGGCTACGTCCCAAATGACAACCTATTCAGGACACTATTGTTAACCAGCATTCCCTATATCGTGCGCAGCTTTTGACCGCGTTAGGGTGCCATTTGGGACGCACACCTTGGTGTTCTATCACAGCGACACCCAGTTAAAAATGAGCCCCCGAGGTTTGCCTTTGATGAAGACTCCTTCTGAAGTTCTTCAAAGGAGGAGGGGTGTGTTGATCATTTATAGGCACCCCCCTATTATTATCAAAACCATCTCTTAGCTGGGGTTCCAGCTAGCACAATCGAAGTGGTCATAACTCAGATATCAGGCTGCACCATAGCGGTGGTTAATAGCTTAGTCAATGTTATTGTAGGGCGTGGTTATAACCGTAATATTTGCGGTAGACAGAGAGAAAGACTTTGTTGGTGCAGCAGGGTTGGGGTCAATTCCATTGAAATTCCAGTCAATTCCGGAAGTGCACTGAAATGCCAATTCCAATTCTCTTCAATGCATTTCAATTGGGAAAATGTGGAATTGGAATTTGGTTTACTTTCTGAATTGACTGGAATTCAAATGGATATTGAACCCAACTCTGCGGTAGGTAGCCTAGTGGTTAAGAATGTCGAGCCAGTAAACTAATGGTTTCTGGTTCAAATACCAGAGCCGGCAAAGTGGAAGAAATCTGCTGTTCTGTCCTTGAGCAATGTAGTTAACCCCCAATATCAACTGCTCCTGGCGTGTGCTGATGATGTCGATTAAGGCAACCCCCCGCACCGCTCTGATTCAGAGGGGTTGGGTTAAATGCGGAAGACACATTTTGGATGAATGCATTCCGTTGTGCAGCTGACTAGGTTTCCCATTTCCCCAAAAGCTGGCCAAGGCAGAAACACGCAGGCACTCACAATGGAACTTAGCCCAGCACTAACACATCAGATTCCACTGATCGGTAAGCGGAATCAGATTTGTTTGTGCTCTCCTGGCCAGTGTGTTCTTTACCTGTAGTTCTGGGCAGTAGTGGGTCACATTGACGACCCAGTTAGCCTTATTCTCCCCAGAATCAGCCCTGATCCGGCACTGCCCCAGCTCCAGCTCCACCCCTACCCCAGGGCGTTCACCAGTCGAGATACCCAGGACCAGGGCACTGCGAGGGGGGAGGCCTAGGGCATGGAGCCCCGCCAGGGAGTGACGGATGGAGCTCCTGAGGCTGAGCTGTGGGAGGCAGGAGGATAAGGCCAGGCTGGCGGCCCCCCTCTCCTCTCCCCCGGTGTGGAGGTGTGTGTCCAGACGCGTGGTGCAGCCGGAGCGGACCAAGGAGCCGTTCACCGAGAAGTACGGAGGGAGGAGTGTCTGTGGAGGAGAAACCAAAAGTCAGCAACGACAGCCAAAATATCAAATCAAAGTTTATTTGTCACGTGCTCCGAATACAACCGGTGTAGACCTTACAGTGAAATGCTTACTTACAGGCTCTAACCGATAGTGCAAAAAAGGTATTAGGTGAACAATAGGTAAGTAAAGAAATAAAAACAACAGTAAAAAGACAGTCAAAAATAACAGTAGCGAGGCTATATACAGGCAACGTTTAGTCGGGCTGATTGAGGTAGTATGTACATGTTGATATGGTTAAAGTGACTATGCATATATGATGAACAGAGAGTAGCAGTAGCGTAAAAGAGGGGTTGGCGGGTGGTGGGTTGCGGGACACAATGCAGATAGCCCGGTTAGCCAATGTGCAGGAGCACTGGTTGGTCGGGCCAATTAAGGTAGTATGTACATGAAGGTATAGTTAAAGTGACTATGCATATATGATAAACAGAGAGTAGCAGTAGCGTAACAGAGGGGTGGGGGGGGCACACGCTGAGCTGTAGTCAATGAACAGCATTGGAGTGGGTCTAGGGTTTCTGGGATAACGGTGTTGATGTGAGCCATGACCAGCCTTTCAAAGCATTTCATGGCTAAATAAGACAGGCAAATTTGCAATAGCATACAGGCTGTCTTTCACAATAAGGTCTACACCTGCTGTATTTGGGCGCATGTGACAAATAAAATGTGATTTTATTTGATTGGTCCTGGGTTCTAAATGTGAGACAGCATTACCCCATGTGTCAGCGATATGCCATGCTGTAAAGGAAAGCGGAGGCTCATCTTTCTGGTGAAGATGCCTCACTTCCTGCTTTCTGTCGCTGGGAAACATGTTTGAGGTCACTTGTAAAATCAATTTCATTGATTGATTTCCTGTTCCCGCCATGTTTCCACCGCTCTACTCATAGAAATAGAATGGCATTGATTAGAATGGGTATGCCCGTTCTAGTAATTATATTTCTATGTCTCTACCTTAAGTAGGTTACAGCGCTGACGGACAACCAGGGTCCATGTCCTTCTGTGTTCCCCTCTATGTAGATTAGTCCCGTGGGTCAGCATGGAACACGTATCACTCTCCAGCTCCACCTGTGCCTGAGTGGGCCCCGCAAACACGCTCAGGGTGGCGTCCTCTGGTATCCCAGCATGCTTTAGGGTGGCAAGGTCATGTTGGAGGACGGCCCTGAGGGCGGCGTTTGGGGATTGGCCGAGGGGCTCCCAAGTCGCCGTGACGTCCAGGTTGGCCGAGTGTGCGTCCAAGGAAACCCGGGCATTCCCGGAGAGGGAGGCGCGTCGGAGCTGGGCTGACCCGTGCAGGTCAACACTTTCTGGGATGGAGGAGGCGGAGAGAGTGGCCCATTGGTGGTGGAAGGTCCAGCCCAGCTCAGCCCGGCTTTCTCTCAGTAGCAAGGATAACAGGCAGTGGAGAGAATCCTGGTTGTTTTCAAGATCCACAGTACCCCTGAGGCCATCTTTCACAGCGCTTCCTATTATGTTCATAGATGTCCTGCTTGGTGCTAGTGCCCCTTCCCCTTCAGTGATCCGCACCCAGGCCACCCGCACCTCTCCCCCGCACTGTGTCGACACCACCAGGCTGGATCTGACCGAGTCACACACCCCGCTCACTTCCACCCAGAGGTAACACCACCGCTCTGCCCTAACACAACCTCTAACCTCGGCCTTGTGTGTGACATGAGGAGTCCCATACTCAACCAGGCCGTGCCATGCATAGAGCCCTGCCGCCTCCTGCCTCAGCCCCCCATTAAGGTCCACCCTCCAGGGGCCAACCACCGACCCCAACCCCAGGCCCCATCGCTTAGGCCCAGGCCGGAGCAGAAGCCTGAGGCTAGAGTGGGAGGGTAGCCCCAGGGAGAGCTGCAGTAGCTGGGAGGAGTGGGTGAGGTTAGCCCTGAGCTCGGCCTGGCCCGTGGGGCTGTAGCAGCCTTTGGCCTGTGCGGTGATGCTAGGGTAGGCTAACGCTAGGCCGTAGCAGAGCCTGCTGCTGTGTGGTCTCTCGGAGCGAAAGGCGCGTACCTCCACAGGTCGACCGGCGACGCTTCCGGAGCACTGGGCCGAGAGGCGGTCATTAGCGGCACCGTTGGTGGCGTACCCCGTGCAGCTCATCTGTGGAAACAGAGGCCCCCGTCGACACAGTTTGTTTATTAAAGGGGGAGCAGTGGGAGAAGATGGAGGAATTTAACACAGGCAGTATGGCACATGAGTTGGAGAGCACGGTTCCTATTCTTCTTTGGAGTGAAAACAACTCTGATATCAGAGGCTCTTCACTACAGAACTAGTAGCAATTGAGCAAATGCATTTGCCTTTTTCAAGTCAAATTTGCATGGCTTACAAAAGTGGCTACTTGACTACTGTAGAAACACTGTTGGTATGGTACTGAGGGATTATAGAAATGGAATACAATTATGCTAGAAATGGAATACAAGTCTTGTGATATTTGAATTTGTTGCAATGTTGTAAATGTGTTTTTGAGTGATTTTCCAATGTAAAAATGTGTTAGTCACCTGCAATGGTGTAGGTATGATTCCTTTGAGTTGCCTCAGGTGGTGCAATAGAGACACAGTCAGGTTGGCAGCATTGTTCCCCTTGCCAGCTTCCACTAGGATGTCCACCTTCTTGTGTTCTTCAACTGCTATGGCCAACCCTGCACTCAAATGCTCTGTCTCCTCCTACAGTCAGAGGACATGAAAATAATTTTGCTCATTAAATATTAAACTGAAAATACTGTAATACATAGAAGTAAAGACTGAATTATGAATGTCTTTCATGGCTTGAAACCTGAAAAATCAAATGAATTTCTATTCTTATAATTATAAAAGCCTTAGCTTGAAGCATCTTTGATACATCTTCTTCGATATCTTGATAAGTTATCTCCAGGAATATGTCCAAAATCAAGTTCACTGCAGCATTCTTAACAACAATAGAGTAGCGAGAAAGAAGAGAAAGGATGAGGAAGAAGAGGATGAAGCTGCACCTGATAGTGCCCTGTAGCCTGGATGGAGCTGGGCAGGCCTCTTTGGACCAGGGCCTTGCTTTGGTGCTGTACCCTGGTTTGGAGCTCCCATCGTGGGGAGGCCCCGCCAGTCCTGGCCCTCTCAAACTCAGCCTTCAGGCCATGAGCCCCGGTCTGTAGTTCTGCCAGCACTGAGAGCCTGCCCTCCTCCTGGGTCCAGCTCACCTGGGCACTGCTGTTACCTGGTACACCTAAAACATTGGTGACAGACAATGGTACACAATGTATGTGTGCGGATTTCTGTCATTTACCAATACTTAAAAGGGTATGTAAGACTTATGATGAACAGGGCACGTGACACATAATTTTTTTTACAACAGATTACGGTTTCATATTATCATATTAATTGAGGACATCTAAGGAGACAGAAAGTGTGGAGGTGAAAGGAGCATAGAAGGAGGACATCTGAGGAGAGGGAAGAGGGAATGGGGGAGTAGAGACTCAACGTAACTATAACATGTGACAGACAGAGGGGGTCACCTGCCGTACGGAGCCAGCGGGAGGAGTGAGAGAGCTGGGCGTTGACTCCGCCCCTCGCCTGACTGCCCAATCGGCGGCTCACATTCACACACAGAGACTCCTCCCCTGCCCGAGCGCACAACCAATCACTGGCCGCGTCAGGCTCTTTCCCCAGCATGCCATCCTCTTCCTCCCAGGTGTCTCCTTGGTCCTGTTGATGACTCAGCTCCACACTGTACACAGCCTTACTCACTGTCACTCTCAGCTGCCCTGCAACACACATGTACACTTCGTAGTAATGAATAATACATTTGTGTGTGTGTGTGTGTGTGTGTGTGTGTGTGTGTGTGTGTGTGTGTGTGTGTGTGTGTGTGTGTGTGTGTGTGTGTGTGCGCGTTTCACCATTTATACAGCATTAACATGGGAAATACACAAACCTGGGTTCGCCATTGCACTTCTTGAGACAAGACCAGATGAATGAGTCTCAATCACTTCTTATGTCAAATAGATCCATACCTTCAGTGAGCCAGTCTGACTGCCCCAGGGCTCCTTCCAGACTCAGGGCAGGAGGCAGAGCAGTGAGGCTGGGTAAGGAGTGCCTCAGGCCGCCCGTGACAGCCATCCGGAGCCACGGGGAACCAGGGGAGTGCTCCAATGAGCCAGCCACCTGGGCCTGCAGGACCTCCCCTCCCTGGTCATAGGAACCATGCACGGAGAGTCTGGAAGGAGATAGACAGGGAGAGATGAGAAGGTATGGAGGTACTATGAACGATTACAATTAGGATACAGAGTGAGAAAGCATGGGGAGGGATACAGCAAAACTGTGGTTAAGACAGACAGACCTGTCCTAAGTACACACTGTATGTAGCTACTTGATAGACTAGTATTTATATATTCTTAATTCCATTCCTATACTTAGATTTGTGTGTATTGGGTATATATTGTTAGATATTACTGCACTGTCGGAGCTAGAAGCACATGCATTTCGCTACACCTGCAGTAACATCTGCTAACCATGTGTATGTGGCCAATAACATTTGATTTGATTTAGTGAGAATGCACTCACTTATCTGAGGATATGTTGGCAGACATGTTGAGTTGCAGCTCAGTGGCTGAAGTAGGTAGTAGAGTCTGGAGCAGGGCCAGACGTATACTCAGGGCTCTGGTGTCTCTCTGTAGGGAGTGGGAGAGCTGGGCCTCCAGCAGGGCTCTGTCCTTCCCATCAGCCCTCACACACAGAGAGCTGCTCACTCCGCCGTCCACCATAGACGTGTCTGCAGTGAGCCGGGCCTGGAGAATACAAAACGTAAAGTTACGAATACTAAACCCATTAGAAACCACGAGATACGCTGACCAAAAAACAAAAAAGCAACATGTTTTTTTTTATTTATATACCTCGTCAATTAAGGGATTCAATTGTCAACCTTTGAAAAAGCACATTAAGCAACCCACCTCCAATGTTTTAAGGATCTTGGATTGGAAGGGATGTGTGAGTGAGGAATATAGACCAATTCTGTCTGATGAGCCATTCAGATTAACAGAAAACTGATGGAGAAAAAGACACATTGTTAATGATTGATAAGTGCTGTAATCATAAATAAGCAATATTTATTTATCTAAGTGGTGAATGAATAGTTACTCTTACCTGACACTCCTGCCGGTTGATTCCTACTTTGCCTCTCACTAGGTAATCAAACACACTGTTATTTTTAGGATTCCAGGACACATCTCCTTCCAGTATGGCCGACGAAGGGAGCTTCAACTGAAATAGCTAAGAAAGTCATGGGTCCATCACAATAGTTTTTTCCTCTCCTTGTCTCCCTTCCTTGGAAAGGTGAAATCAAATACCCAGTGGACATCCATCATATTCCCCTATTGTTTTTATCATATCACTGCACAAGTGACAAGATGAAGAAGTCTTTTCACGCTATTGGGATGAAACTCCACACTTCCTTTCTGGTAATGTCAACACAAACAGTGCATTCGGTAAGTATTCAGACCCCTTCCCTTTTTCCAAATGTTTTACGTTACAGCCTAATTCTAAAATGAATTCAATAAATAAACATCCTTATCCATCTACACACAATAACCCATAATGACAAAGCGAAAACAGATTTTTAGACACTTTTGCAAATGTATTAAAAATAAAAAACAGAAATACCTTATTTATATAAGTATTCAGACCCTTTGCTATGAGACTTAACATTGAGGTGAGGTGCATCCTGTTTCCATTGATCATCCTTGAGATGTTTCTACAACTTGATTGGAGTCCACCTGTGGTAAATTCAATTGATTGGACATGATTTGGAAAGGCACACACCTGTCTATTTAAGGTCCCACAGTTGAGCAAAAACCAAGCCATGAGGTTAATGCAATTGTCCGTAGAGCTCCGAGACAGGATTGTGTCGATGCACAGATCGGGGGAAGGGTACCAAAAACATTCTGCAGCATTTAACGTCCCAAGTGTCCCCTTTTATGGTAGAGTGGCCAGACAGTAGCCACTCCTCAGTAAAAGGCACATGACAGCCCAAAAGGCACTAAAGGACTCTCAGACCATGAGAAAAAAAATTCTCTGGTCGGATGAAACCAAGATTGAACTCATTAGCCTGAATGCCAAATGTCATGTCTGGAGGAAACCTGGCACTATCCCTACGGTGAAGCATGGTGGTGGCAGCAGCATCATGCTGTTGGGAAGTTTTTTAGCAGCAGGGACTGGGAGACAAGTCTGGATCGAGGGAAAGATGAACGGAGTAAAGTACAGAGAGATCATTGGTGAAAACTTGCTCCAGAGGGGTGAGGACCTCAGACTGGGGCAAAGGTTCACCTTCCAACAGAACAATGACCCAAAGCACACAGCCTAGACAATGCATGAGTGGCTTCGGGACAAGTCTCTGAATACCCTTTTGTGGCCCAGCCAGAGACCTGAAAAATAGCTGTGCAACGACGTTCCCCATCCAACCTGACAGAGCTTGAGAGGATCTGCAGAGAAGAACGGGAGAAACTCCCCAAATACAGGTGGGCCAAGCTTGCAGCATCATACCCAAGAAGACTCGCTGTAATCGCTGCCAAAGGTGCTTCAACAAAGTACTGAGTAAAGGGTCTGAATAATGTGATATTTGCTTCTTTTTTTATATACATTTGCAAAAATGTAATTATAGAGTATTGTGTGTAGATTGTAGAATAAGGCTGTAACGTAACAAAATGTGGAAAAAGTCAAGGGGTCTGAATACTTTCAGAATACACTGTATAGGGCTCTATTTTTGGCTGGTGTTAAGGCGGCACAAGTGTCAAAAGATGTTAGTTTGCAATTTCGTCATGTGAAAACTGGTGGGGCAGAAATATTTGAGGTGGTCGAATTGCTGCAAAGAAACCCCTACTTAAGGACACCAATAAGAAGAAGATTCTTGCATTGGCCAGGAAACACGAGCAATGGACATTAGAACGGTGGAAATCTGCCCTTTGGTCTGAGGAGTCCAAATTTTGGATTTTTGGTTCCAACCGCCGTGTCTTTGTGAGACGCAGAGTAGGTGAACGGATGATCTCTGCATGTGTGGTTCCCACTGTGAAGCATGGAGGAGGAGGTGTGATGGTGTGGAT
Source organism: Salmo trutta (assembly GCF_901001165.1). Classification (NCBI taxonomy): domain Eukaryota; kingdom Metazoa; phylum Chordata; class Actinopteri; order Salmoniformes; family Salmonidae; genus Salmo; species Salmo trutta. The sequence continues at coordinate 11,163,072 of NC_042977.1, forward strand.
GTGCTTTGCTGGTGACACTGTCTGTGATTTAATTTGAATTTAAGGCACACTTAACCAGCATGGCTACCACAGCGATACGCCATCCCATCTGGTTTGCGCTTAGTGGGACTATCATTTGTTTTTAAACAGGACAATGACCCAACACAACTCCAGGCTGTGTAAGGGCTATTTGACCAAGAAGGAGAGTGATGGAGTGCTGCATCAGATGACCTGGCCTCCACAATCACCCGACCTCAACCCAATTGAGATGGTTTGGGATGAGTTGGACCACATGGTGAAGAACAAGCAGCCAACAAGTGCTCGGCATATGTGGGAACTCCTTCAAGACTGTTGGCAAGGCATTCCAGGTGAAGCTGTTTGAGAGAATGCCAAGCGTGTGCAAAGCTGTCATCAAGGAAAAGGGTGGCTACTTCGAAGAATCTAAAATGTAAAATCTAGTTTGATTTGTTTAACATTTTATTGGTCACTTCATGATTCCATATGTGTTATTTCATAGTTTTGATGTCTTCACTATTATTATACGATGTAGAAAATAGTAAAAATAAAGAAAACCCCTTGAATGAGTAGGTGTGTCCAAACCTTTGACTGGTACTGTATATATATATTTGTTTATTTTTTTCTTTACAAAAAATATATTGGTGATTGGAAATCTATCTGGAATATTAAAGCTGATCTACCCCCCCCCCCCATATATTTTTTAAAAAGGGTGTGACATAGCCAAGTTGTTGTTGTTTAGCATTTCATTAGAATTATTCATTCTCTTTTTAGGGCTTATCAATAATTTGTTTAATCTTGCTTATTGACCATGTTTGGCATGTCCATGCTCAGCCATAATGCAATTTACAGTACATTTTACATTTTAGTCATTTAGCAGACACTCTTATCCAGAGCAACTTACAGTAGTGAATGCATACATTTCATACATTTTTTCTCCGTAATGGTCCCCCGTGGGAATCAAACCCACAACCCTGACGTTGCAAACACCATGCTCTACCAACTGAGCCACACAGTAGACCTAAACCCTATATCAGTGTGAATGGTATTGAAGCCATGGAATTACTTAGAACAATGTGGACTGCAAATGGGTTCAAGTTAACCTATTCAGCAAAGATAGGTCTATATTTTGTTATTTCGTTTCTGTCAGCTATTTATTAACAAACTATACCGGACTAAAATTGGAATTGGAGTTGATTCCACGGCAATACATAAAAGACCATTGAAGCAACCACATATTTCGCAATGGAGCGCGTTCTGATTGGCCAGCGAGGGGCCAAGCCTGGACACACCAACAACTTCTTTATTCATCAAAACCTAGCCTTTTCGCGCCAACAAGTGCGGCGATAATTGTGATATTGAAAAACCTATAGCACAACCTATAACCTATAGCACAATCGCCTGCACTTAGATTTACCACTGCTTTAGGTTTGTTAAAATAGAGCCCGTATTAACACTGCTCAATGGAATACAATACCAGTCAAAAGTTTGGACACACCTACTCATTCAAGGATTTTTCTTAATTTTTTACTATTATCTACATTGTAGAATAATTGTGAAGACATCAACACTTTGAAATAACACATATGGAATCATGCAGTAACCAAGTTGTCATAAAGGCAAAGGGTGGCTACTTTGAAGAATCTAAAATCTAAAATATATTTTGATTTGTTTAACACTTTTTTGGTTACTACATGATTCCATATGTGTTATTTCATAGTGTTGATGTCTTCACTATTATTCTACAATATATAAAATAGCAAAAATAAAGAAAACCCCTTGAATGAGTAGGTGTGTCCAAACTTTGACTGGTACTGTATATTATATGATAATTATATATTATACTGTTTATATTATTTAAAGTCCCTCTTATAGAATCTGCCTTACCTGGAGTAGATGGGTGAGGTTGGCTCGAACTTTGACCCTATGCTGAGGTAAATCTGAGGGGTTCAACTGAATTTGTCCAAGGAAGGTCAGTCTGTCCTTCTTCCCGATCCGAACCCTCCCTCGCACCTCTCTCTGTGTCTGTAGAGAAATATGGCGGCCATAGGATTTTATAGAGAACTTTTTCACCCACAGGATTTCTATGGGTATAGCAGACATAAAATTGGACTCAAGTACAGTGCTACCAACTCATTCTCCACATGTGCTCTGCTACAAGTCTGTTTTGTTAGACTGAAATTCAATTTAGTCATTTAACAATTTAGTCATTGTTTTTATCAAAACAGACTGTATCAGAGGATCTGTGTTGATGTCTTGAAGTGTGATGGGTATCAATCACCCTACCTGATTGCTAAACATTGTGACACACACTTCAGAGTCCGGAGGGATGACGTCATAGCTGAACGGGTGGGTCAAGGAGGAACACACCTGCAGAAGATACAAATAGAAGATACCAATAGAAGATAACATCACTGAGAAAGATTGACTAATGACTGTTGTATTAACCTTTCCTATGGCAATTCAGGGCTTGTATTCAAAGAGCGTCTCAGACTAGGGCTGCTGATCCAGGATCCGTTTAGATTTTTAGATCATAATGAATAAGGGTCGTTCTTGAATTGCGGCGGCATTTTGCGTCCCTTGCCTTTGCAACCATGAAAAAAAAAAACTTTAAAATAGCAAATAGTTACACATCATACATGTTTTTGTTTATATTGAACTGTTTACCAATGACAATAATCCAAGTTGGTTATACTGCAACACTTTATGTTTATGCATTGTTAAAGTAGTTAAGGTAAGCAAATTGGCTTGACCCAGTAGTGATGTGTAGAGTTATAGTGATATTTTGGGGATTTAGAGATATTTATCTACAGGCAGTCAGTCAATTATTTGCACCTTAAATAAAGATGAGAAAGAAAGACTGTACAAAATAAATAATACAAATACTGAGCTCCTGTCGCGCCTGCTTCCGCTCTCCCTCTCTGGCGCTCGAGTGCACCAGGCTGCCCTTCATTACGCACACCTGTCACCATCATTACACGCAACTGCGCTCATTGGACTCACATGGACTACTTCCCTTTGTCGATTGACCTGTCTATAACTGTCTGCTCCCCCGTTTGTTCCCTGTGTCTGCATTAATGTCGTTATGTGTTTATGGCCAGACGCTATCCTGTCCTGTTCCGTGTCCATTGATAATTAAACGTTCACTCCCTGTACCTGCTTCTCGTCTCTACCAGCGTCGATCCGTACAGCTACATTGTATTCCCCCCCAAAAAGGGAAAAGTATATTATTTTATTCTAATACAATTGCTCAGAGAAATATATTTTATTTAACAAGTAATACAACAAAATTCTCAAAAAGATAGGGGTCAAGATTATTGGCACACCTGTTTCAATATTTTGCGTCCACTAGTCCTGGGCCCTTGTTAAGGTCAACGGCATTATGAACTTTACCCAGTACCAGGACATTTTAGTTGCGTCTGTCAGGAGGCTGAAAGGAGGCTGAAACTAAGCCGCAAGTTAACTGACCACATAATCAACATTTTAGCAAGTCTCCGGACATGACCCCCATTGAAAACATGTGGTTTGAATTAAAGAGGGCAGACTGAAATCACAAACGAAGGATATCAAGGATCTGGGAAAATTCTGTATGGAGGAATTGTACAAGAACCCTCCCAATGTGTTCTCTAATCTCATAAAACATTTTAGAAACGGCTCAGTGCTGTTATCCTCGCAAGTTGAGGTATTGAAAGATACTGAAACAGGGGTGCCAATAATTATGACCCCTATCTTAAAAAATATATTACTTGGTAAACAAAATCTCTTTGTCTGAGCAATTATATTAGTATAATAGAATAGAATAAAACTTCATTGTCCATCCAGGAAGGACATACTGCTTTGGCATCACCTTCCATTAAAAGAATCACATACACATACATTCTCACATAATATACATTTAAACCAGTCAGTCCATTATGTTGCATACACTAACAACATAGAGGACATTAATACATTCCCTCACAAGCAACCGCGATCTCAACTGCACTAGATGGATAAGTACATATACCGATACAATTGACCTTGCATTTAGTAGTCCAACAGCACAAGGAACGAATGAATGTTTGAACACGTTCTTCTTGGCCATGGGCATTCTGAAGCGCTCGGCCAGAGGGAAGCCTCTCAAACTGAGGGTGTAGAGGGTGGGAGGGGTCGCCAACGACAGCCAGTGCCTTCTTTTTGGTTGCCTCGTGGAACAGAATGCTCAAATGTGCCTGTGGTCGACCAATTACTTTGCTGGCTGTGCTTACTATTCTTGTGAGTTTGCTTCTGCTCCTCACACTCAGATTACCATACCAGACTGTCAAATTGAATGTGAGGATGCTCACCACCAAGCTGCTGTACACCCTATCCAGAACATCCTGGCTGACCCCTAACCCCTTTAATTTCCTGATTAAGAACAGACGTTGCCTTGCTTTTAAAAAAATACACTCTGCAATCTCTGTAAAACTCAGCTTGTTATCAATTTGTGTCCCTAGGTATTTAAAACACTCAACCACCTCCACTGGTTAGTCTTTCAGAGAGAGTGGTTGGGGACAGTTGTTGCCATTGATGATCAGCTCCTTTGTCTTTTCCACATTGATGTGGAGGAAACTTGACCGGCACCATTCTTGAAGGTTGTTGGTCTGTTTAAAATAGCTGTCCCCATCTGACGTAGCATCTTTTAAAAAGAGTCCTACCAGAGCCATGTCATCCGCGTACTTAAAAAGGCTCACATTGTTTCCTTGGCTCTTCATCTCGTTAGTGTAGATAGAGAACAACAACGGTGAAAGGACACACCCCTGGGGCGCCCCTGTGTTCAGGGTCAGTTCATCAGAGAGGGCCCCATTCATAGGGACCCTCTGTGGGTGGTCAGTTAAAAAGTCCTTGATTCAATTTTCTTTTTTTTTTGCATACAATATATCTCAGTATTTGTATTATTTATTTTATACAGTCTTTTCTGCTCATCTTTATCATGAGTGCCAATAATTTTGTTTATTATTTTGAAAGCTAGAAAGTGAACAAAATGATTTAATATATTGTATAAATCGATAAAAATAAAGAAGGCTATTAAAATACTTATTTTTTACTAGTATGTCTGTCCCTCAGTTTTATGTCATCGGTGTTACCGCCTTCAAAATCACTTATTACAATGGTATACAAGTACCTTGTGTCACGTCCTGACCAGTAAAAGAGCTTGTTTGTTATTGTAGTTTGGTCAGGGCGTGGCAGAGGGTGTTTGTTTAGAGTGTTTGTTTAGAGTGTTTTGGGGTTTGTTGGGCTATGTTCTATGTTAGTCTATTTCTATGTTAGTTCTAGTATGTCTAGTTCTATGTGGTGTTTATTGGGTTGACCTTCAATTGGAAGCAGCTGCTCCTCGTTGCTTCTAATTGAAGGTCCTATTTAAGAGGGGTGTTTTTTCTATGGGATTTGTGGGTAGTTGTTTCCTGTTTAGGGTTTGTTGCACCTGACAAGACTGTTTTCGTCATTCTTTTTGTTCAGTGTTCATTTTATTTAATAAAAGAAGATAATGAGCATTCACATTCCCGCTGCGTTTTGGTCCAATTCTTACGACACCTTGAGCATTCCCTCCAGTGGAAAACTGTTATGGGGGAGGGGTATATGTTAAATAAAATTATTAGCTAATCACACCCTTTAAGTATGTCTTCAATTTGAGGATTCCATTGATCATTTGATGTCTAAATCCAAAGTGTCACTTTCGTGTTGCTCAATTTAAATGAAGGGAAATAACAATGTGAGCAAAATGATTAATCATATCACTTTAGTAAATCATTTTTAAAGGGTTAATGACCTTACATTTGACCATCTGTGGCCTCCACTTAAGAAAATCCTCAATAACCTAACATTTCTCATAGGTGTTACCATCATTGGTGTTACTACTCCTACTGGTGGCACAATGTTATCATAAAGGTAAAAATTATTTAAAGTCATTAAGCTTCCATATTGGTTGATTTAGAATGGGAAGGTGTACCTAAATACATTTAAATAACTACAAATTCAAGAACGACCATATGATTATATTGACATTAGTAGGACCTGATCCTAGATCAGCACTCCTACTCTGAGACCTTTGTGAATATGGGCCCAGAAACATGAGTGGTCCTGGACTCACAAAAGGGCTGGGTTGCTGGTATCCCAGGGTGACAGTATGAATGATGTCTCTGTTGCTATAGAGATGGGCTTTGGATTCCAGGATGTAAAGGCCCTTGTGGAGGTCGACAGTGAAAGTCTCCTGGAGAAGGAAGCTCTGGAGAAACTTCTGGAACGGTTGTCTGTTAGCGGGATGGGAGGGGGAATTCTAACTTTATTTTTGTCAGGATTACAATGCAATTAACCATCATTCTTCATCACCATTGTTATCATCATCATCATCATCATCATCAAGTTATATTCAATCACACTCATAAAGAGCACCAGTAAGTGGATACACACCGAAGGAGTAGCAACGCTCTCTTCTGATAAATCTGTTTGTCCTTCCTGAGCTCCTCTACTCCTCCCTCTAACTCCAACTCCATAGTCGGGCTTTTGGGCTCCGATAAGGTCATCTTCATCATCACCATCCTCTTCCTTAAATTCTGCAATGAGTCATACGCCATGGTGACAGGCTATGTTAGATATTCAAAGAAAACTGTAGCTGAAAAAAAGATTGTCAAACAATATGACTGGTTGATGACTGTCAATTATTGCATGGCGCTAACTAACTTAATCCCTGTGGTGTGGTGTTCCTTTTAGGACACCCTGAGCCTCAAGCCTCACCCCTCCTTCAGTGGAGGCTGGTGGGAGGAGCTATAGGAGGACGGGCTCATTGTAAATGCCTGGAATGGAATAGAGGGAGCGGAGTCAAATGTGGTTTCCATATGGTTGCTGTGTTTGATACCGTTCCATTCATTCCATTCCAGCCATTACAATGAGCCTGTCCTCCTATAGCTCCGCCCACCAACCTCCTCTGCCCTCCTTAATCGTCAACCATAAATCAACAAATCATTGCCAAAAATATGAACGGTTGATGACTGCCAATTTGTGCATGATGCTAGCTAGCTTACTCACTTACTGTACGTGAGGTGTACATTTTAGGACATCCTAATCCTCACACTTCATCCTTCCCGCCTACCTTGTCCAGGGTAGTGAGTCCTGCGGTGAGGCTGAGGTTGTGTTTGCCGTAGCTGGAGGCCAGCTGCAGGGTCCTGCCCTGCTTGGTGTTCTCCAGGGAGAGGTCTCCCCTCAGGGCAGGGCTCCACACAGAGCTGATGGTGCAGGAGGCCTTCAGACCCTGTTTAGCCACCATACCCCAGCCAACTGCCTGGAACACAACAGAACCAGCACAAAATCGCTCTTAGGGTATGGGTTCTACATGGCACCTTTTTCCACAAAAACTGGTGAATACAGGTATGGTCCAAATTTGATGACTGTGTCTAGAGATGTAGCCAGTCCAGTAAGGTATCCCTTGCTTTGAAATAAATGCCATTATTGAATATGTCAAAGACTAGCAGGAAGCTTCATACTTTGAGGTATGTGACAGCGGGTGCGTAGAGGTGTAGGCGGGCCTCTCTGTCCTTGCTTCTGTCTCTATAATAGCCCTCCAGGGCGAGGTTACGGACGGTCAGCCACTTGCGGGCAGTGAGTTCAGAGGTCAACTGGTAGGTGTGGCGCTGGGGCTGACTCAGCTTGTGCGTGGTGTACATGTAGAGCCAGGGAGTGTCCATGTTGAACATACCTGGAGACAGCACACTCACAGTTACACGCACGGACGGCCACGCATAGAGACACACACACACATGACATTGCATAGCACAGTAAATAAAGCCCTTCAATCTTTCATTACCTTCCCAATTTCTGAACATGGCTTTGGAGGTGTCTTTCCAGTGTAGTCCAGCCACCAGAGGCATCTGGTCGTTGTAGTTCACTTTGAGGTGGGTGCTGCTCTCGGCCCCCCTCTGCCTCAGGTGAGAGTGCATGAGCTGGGTCTTGTAGTTCAGCCGCCTGTCAGGGACCTGCAGACTGAACTGGAGGAAAGGTTGGGTGGCGTATTGTATAGTGGTGAATTACATTTTTGTTTTGTTATTGCTGAATGCACATGAGACCTGCCCATGCCCAAGGATAAGCCGCTCATAATCTCAAAGTACAGACAACACACCAAAAACCCGAGGCATTTATCACTCGACTACGCTAGCTGACAGAAACTCTCAATTGTCATTAATTGCGTTAAATTGTCCCCTGATGATTAATATTGGAGGTAGAGAAAAAGAGATGATAGATACGATAGATAGAGACAGCACAGCTTCTATTATCTCTATTTCTATCTCCAGGGCGCAACAATGCAGTATGTTACTTGCTGTATTCATTATGGTAAGCCGGATGATTTGCCATGTCACAAGATCATATACCACGGTCATAGAAATAGACGTACTAGATAGTAGATCAATAGAGATAAACCTGTGGTGTGTACCTCCAGGACATAGCTGGTAAGGTTGTGTCTGGACTGGTTCCTGAAGGACTGGTTGAGGAGGAGGCGGTGCTTGTTGTTGATCTCGTCCCAGTGTTTCCCATAGCTCACATCCACACTGGACTTGGTGTGGCTGGGACTCTCCTCGTGTCTCAGCTGGACCTGGAAGAACAGAGAGGGATAGGATGAGTGGTGAGAAGAAATGATTCTATTCTAGTCTATTCTATTCCTATCCTTTGACAACTTGAGTAACTAGTGAGTAGATGGTGCATGGCTCCAATGGCTCGGTCAGAGCATAATGTTTGCAACACCAATAACAACAGATAGTGAATGAAAGCGCCTAAACATTTCAGTCCTGCCCAACCAGGTACTGTAGGCCTATGAGGTAACAATTCGAACAAACCGAAAACACGGCATTACATTAAACATGTCCTTGCGGTTACCGATGGTTACCTTGTGGTTAATGTGGGCTGTGGAAGAGCAGTAGAACTCGTGTTCAGCCCTCATGCGGTACGTCTGGTTGGGCTCCCTCTCACTCCTCAGGCTCTGGGACGTGTGGCACTCCTGACGCAAGTGTCGGGAGTCCTCTGTGGAAGGTCAAAGTTCAGCAAACCCCAAAGTGACAGATAGTGGCTTCAGAGCGGAGCTCCACAGTGTGCCTTAGAGAGGCTGCATGGCAAAGTACCACTCACCTCGCAGGCCATATTTGAGCCTCAGTGCAGAGCTCCACAGTGGGCCCTTCTGCTCCATCAGCCCTAGAATCCTGCTGCCCACCACTCCAGGCAGTAGGAGCTCCGCCTCCACTGAGTACTGTCTCCGCCCATCATCCAGCCTCCTCTCCAAAACCACTGTGGATAACCAACCAATAATGATGGCTTTACTATTACCTTACAGTAACAGGCTTATAAAACACTCAATAGACAGTATTGGATCAAGTATTCAATAGTCTATAACCTGAGAAGGAGGCAGCTTCTCTGAACACATTCTTCAGAGTGGCAGACAGGCTGGTCTTTCTGCCCAGTCCGCGAGTGAGGTTAGCAGAGAGGATCATGGGACGGCTTTCCGCACCCACTTTGGCCTCCAGATGATAACGCAGCCTTTGCTCTGAGAGGAGGGTCTGGGAGTCAATCAGTCCCTGTGGAAACCAAATGCACCATATGTGAAATAAACATTGATAGTGATAACCGCATTGTTTACATTGATACCTGCATTGCTGGGTTTAGAGCTTGCAAGGCATTTCACTGTACTTGCGCCCGTGACATTAAAACTTGAAACTTGAAAAACTGTTAAAGGTTGATTCAGGACACTCCACAAGACAACAAAATCTCCAAACCTCCTCCTTACCATGATGTAATACTGATGAACGTTGTCTATCAGAAGCTCCAGTTGACCGGTACATATGTTCCTCACTTGGTCAAGTTGCCCTGATAAAACAACACCATCGGTGTCAAGTGTTGCAATCGCAAGTCAAGTCAGTTTAAGATCATTGTATCTAGTTCAGAACTGGGTTCAAATTGAAATGAAAATGTTTTGCATACTTTAATCGTTTGCTTAAGCCTGCCAGATGGGCATAATTTGCACTTTTGGGACCATTCTACGAGTTTGTTTGTGCCAAACAAGCAAAGCTGAAGTACCTGAAATATTTCAAATACTACTTGAACCCAGGTATGAACTAGTTCCCTACGGTTGACCCTGGAAGAGGATGAAACAGCAATAATCCATTTAAATACGCTGAATCTAGTTCTCTACCCTGGACGGTGAGGGTCTTAAGTGGGTGGGTCATCTTGAGGAGCAGCCTGTGGGGGCTGAGGGCCAAGTCCAGAGACATGTCCCTGGGGATGGAGGAATGGGGGGTGGCCAGGAGGAGGTGGAGGGAGGCCTCTCTGGGGAGCCAGGAGCCACTCTGAAACATAGAGAAAAAACATGATCATTCATCACTTATATTAATTGCCTTTCCATTACAGATGCTATAATTTCTGGTAATAATGTGTTGCAATAATGTGTTGTAATAATATGTTGTAATAATGTGGTGTAATAATGTATAGTAATTGCAGACCTGGGTTCAAATAATATTTTGCATTTGAGTGTGCCAGATAGGCAGGGTTTCTACTTTTGGGACTACTCCATTTGTTCCATTGTGCCAGGCAAGCTCAATAAAGCACAAATTGAAATCTCAAATACTATTTCAACACTGGTCTGTGTGATTTTCATGGCACCCATGCCAAAGGTTAACAAAGTGTTATTAGATAGCCTCTTGTAACAAAGCAGGACAATTAGCAGGACATTTAGCAGGTTAATAGGTTGGATTGACAGTACCTGCGTCAACAGAGAGTATGCTGCCTCTAGTAGGTACTGGTGAAGGCCTCTGTCTAGCTTCAGTAGCCTGAGGGAGAGGTGCACAGGACCGGGAGGGAGGAAGGTAAGCCCCGTAGAGGATAAAGGGTAAGAGACATTGGAGCACAGCTGCCACCCCACCATCTTAGACCCTGGGAGAGAAATGCAAAATGGCTGCTCATCCTCTTACTTCAATATACAAAATACTGGACATCTTTAAGATAGAATCTAGGCAAGCATTGGCGATAAATACTGGTCTCAGATCAACTAATAGCGTTTAGTTATTTAATCCGAAAGGAACTTACTTTACTTCCACATACAGCTTGACACTAGAATCTTCGCACAAATAGCCTAATAATTACACACAATTATTTCCAGTAAGGACCTGGACATTTCCAGGCTTGACCTTAGATACCGCCCTTGAGCTTTGCTGGGATGAACTCACAAGTCTTTGGCGTGCAGATGGTCCTCTCTACACGACTCTTGGGGCCTCTCATCTGCTCTCGGTGGTCTCCGTTTACATGGTACATTCTGGAGCTGTGTCACGCAGGGAGACATTGAAAATCAATCAATCATTGAATTGGAATATCAATTGGCTAAATGGAACGTGCTTTTGGCCCCAACCTAGTCACCTAACCAACGAATACAACTAGAAAAGGTACATTTACTGAAGATAATGTGTGTGCTTGTCTATAAAATGAACATGTAAAATAACAGTAGTGTTCTTTCAGCAAGAACACTAATCACAGCTCCTCTCACCTGAGAGAGACTATATCCATGAGGTCTTCGGGTGTGTTGAGGGCCACTCTCAGGCCGTGGCCCTCCTGGAGATGCACACTCCCATCCAGACTGCTGGAGGTCCTGAGCTCTGTGGCCCACTCCACCCCAGCCCGACCCAGGACCCCGTCCACCCCCATCCGGGCTGACAGGCCCACATAGGCACTGTGAGAAGAGAAAAATACCATTATATGGGAAAGAAACTGAGGGACATTCCCACAGTGTGCAAAAGTACAGAGATCTTCACAAAAATTACATTATTATTTCAAATACTTAGTATGCCACTAAGTGGTGGCTGTTTGGCTGAAACGCAGTTATTGGTGAAACACTAACCAGGGATAAGAAAATGACAAGGCCGTCAGATCCAAAATGGATACCGACTTACTTGGGCTTGATGTGACCTGCCAGTGAGAAGTGTGACCAGTCTCTGTAGTTGGCACTGCCCTTGAGGTGCAGGGAGAGGAGGGAGGTCATGTTGATGCCCAGTCTAATGGGTAAGCCTGACAGAGAGGGCAGGACCAACTCCTCTGTCATCAACACTGCCCTGTGGTGGAGCTGCACCCCCTGACCCTGAGGGAGGGAGAGAGAGAGAGAGAGAGAGAGAGAGAGAGAGAGAGAGAGAGAGAGAGAGAGAGAGAGAGAGAGAGAGAGAGAGAGAGAGAGAGAGAGAGAGAGAGAGAGACCATCCATTCTTTCTCAATACAATATTATACGAAGAAGAGCAAAACATGAAACTAATGTGTATGAGCATTGCTTAAAGGTAACAGACTAGAAAGATATTACACAGGATTTCATCAAACTGCATTCATCTGAGATGATCATATGGAGTCATATCCCGTATGAGTCCCACAGCCCCACTATCGCAGAGGTCAGAGGTCACAGTCGCATACCTTCAGCAGTCTGACGGCAAGCCCAGCCATGCTGAGTGACAGCTCCTTTATCTGAGAGTAGAGGTCAGCACAGGTCACCACGCTCAACTCATTCCCAAACACTTTGACACCAAGCCAACAACGTGGTCTGGCCTCCTCCAGTCTCCCTCCTGAGAACTACAATTAAAAACATCAATCATCATCCATGGTCACTGAAAAGCTATTTACATCTACAATCGGAGTGAAGTGACCCATTATTTAGGCTACACTATGAAACCATCAGATCTAATGTAATTCTCTAACTTAAATGTACAAAAATAGAATTGGCACATAGGCTAGCTAGGCTTAGATAGGCTAATGAATGTAGCAATGGTCAAATACTGCTGTGAAAGTCTCACCATAGTCCTGACCTGGCTGAGGTAACCGTAGATACTAGGTGAACAACCAGAGCTGTCTCTTTCCCCAGCTTTTCTCCTTCTCCGCTCCTTTATCTGTCCTTTATTTCCTTCCCCTGCTTTTCTTCGTCTTCTCTCCTTCATCGGAGACTTCTTTCCATCCTCCTCTTCATCCCGAGTTGTAGGCTCCTCATCGGGAGAAGTTGATTTGTGGCCAAAAATGTGTTTCAGAAGTGGTTCAATGTTTTCCACACGAAGATCGACCTGTGGAGGAGAGCAGACAATTTGATTTCCCGTTGTCCATTTGATTTGAATCACATACAGCGTCTGTTCCTCAGATATGTTGTTTTACGTCCCTCTCTCGGTAATTCAGTGCTTCAGAGCATTGAGGAAGAGCAGAAAATTCCCTCAAAAACGCATTCAGTTGCTCACAGAATGAAAACAATGAGATATGATCTAACTACTCACCTCAAGCAGATTGAAAGCTCTTCCATGGATGTAGACGGTCAGGTTAGCCATGGCATAGCGCGGCACAAAGGACTCGGAAGAGAAAACTAAGGCTCCCTCCATATTTGCAACTCCAAATCCTGAGACACACAAAAAACACTTACTGTATTCTTTTGCTCTTCAAAGGACAACCAAGTGCAAAATGTAATCACTTCTGAAACAATTATCACTGCAAAGTAATTGAAGAGGGTTATCCTAAAAAGACAAAGCTACCCTTTCACAGGTAACCTGCTGTACATTATAACATATGTATGAACCATATTAGCATATTCATCCAATGTTGTTAATGTTACTACACAGGTACAGTGCCTTCAGAAAGTATTCATACCCCTTGACCTAATTCACATTTTGTTGTTTTACAGCCTGAATTCAAAATGGATTAAAAATATATATATTCTCACCCCATAATGACAAAGTGAAATCATGTTTTTATACATTTTTGCTAATTTATTGAAAATGAAATACAGAAATATCTCATTTATATAAGTATTCACACCCCTGAGGCAATACATGTTAGAATCACCTTTGGCAGTGATTACAGTTGTGAGTCTTTCTAAGAGCTTTGCACACCTGGATTATACAATATTTTCACATTATTCTTTAAAACATTCTTCAAGCTCTGTCAAGTTGGTTGTTGATCGTTGCTAGACAACCATTTTCAAGTCTTGCCATAGATTTGCAAGTCGATTAAAGTCTAAACTGTAACTAGGCCACATTCAATGTCGTCTTGGTAAGCAACTCCAGTGTATATTTGGCCTTGTGTTTTAGGTTATTGTCTTTCTAAAAGGTGAATTTGTCTCCCAGTGTCTGTTGGAAAGCAGACTGAACCAGGTTTTCCCCTAGGATTTTGCCAGTGCTTAGCTCTATTTCATTTATTTTTATCTTAAATAACTCCCTAGTCCTTGCCCATGACAAGCATACCCATAACATGATACAGCCACCACCATGTTGAAAATATGAAGATTATTACTCAGTGAAGTATTGTGTTGTACTTGCCCCAAACATAATGTTTTGGATCCAGGACATAAAGTTAATTTGTTTGCCACATTTTTTTACAGTTTTACTTTAGTGCCTTATTGCAAACAGGATGCATGTTTTGGAATATTCTTATTCTGTACAGGCTTCCTTCTTGTCACTCTGCCATTTAGGTTGGTATTGTGGAGTAACTACAATGTTGTTGATCCATCCTCCATTTTCTCCTATCACGGCCATTAAACTCTGTAACTGTTTTTACAGTCACCATTGACCTCATGGTGAAATATCTTTTGTAGTGACTGAGTGTATAGATACACCATCCATACACCAAATGTAATGAATAACTTCACCATGCTCAAAGGGATATTCAATGCCTGCTTTTTTTATACCCATCTACCAATAGGTGCCCTTCTTTGTGAGGCATTGAAAAACCTCCCTGGTCTTTGTGGTTGAATCTGTGTTTGAAATTCGCTGCTCAACTGAGGAACCTTACAGATAATTGCATGTGTGGAGTACAGAGATGAGGTAGTCATTCATTATGTTAAATACTACTATTGCACACAGAGTGAGTCCATGCAACTTATTATGTGACTTGTTAAGGCTTGCCATAACAAAGGGGTTGAATACTTATATATACTTATAAACAAAATTCCACTTTGACATTATGGGATATTTATTCTGTGTAGGCCAATGACACAAAATCTCAATTTAATACATTTTAAATTCAGGCTATAACACAACACAATGTTGAAAAAGTCAAGGGTGTGAATACTTTCTGAAGACACTTTATAAGAGGAACTTAATGTAAATTACCTGAGTCTGCAGTGTAGTCTGAATAAGAGGAGTATTTCCAGGGTTCAGCCTCAAAGTCTTTGGTAATGATGTCATCAGGCAGTGCCTCCATCAGGGCCTGCTTCATGGGGTCCTCAGTTCTCAGGACCTGGGTCAGGTGACTCCACACAAAAGAGCCCACTGAGAATGAAATTCAGAGCAATCATCAATATATCAATCAGCATAACTTCTTACTTGTAGGATGTGTAGGTGGAGTCATTTGGAATCTCTCAGAGTAGTGAACCTGTATGGTTGATCCCAATTTGCATGCTGTCTCTGCTCTTTGGCCCTAAACCATCGATATTTGTGGTTCTGAAAGCTCTGGATAGATATAAGCTGTCACGCCTGACCAGTAAAGGGGTTATTTGTTATTATAGTTTGGTCAGGACGTGGCAGGGGGGTGTTTGTTTTATGTGGTTTGGGGTTTGTTGGGTTATGTGTTTATGTAGAGGGGTGTTTGTTTAGAGTATTCCGGGGTTTTTGGTTATGTTCTATGTTTTATATTTCTATGATCTGTCTATGTTGTGTATTTCTTTGTGTTGGCCTGGTATGGCTCTCAATCAGGAACAGCTGTACATCGTTGTTGCTGATTGGAAGTCATACTTAGGTAGCCCTGTTTTCACATGTCCCTTGTGGGAAGTTGTTTTTGCATAGCTGTGTGTGTAGCCTGCAATACTGTGTGTTCGATCGTTTTCTTTTGTTCAGTGTTCAAATAAAGTTAAGATGAGCACTCAACCCACTGCGCCTTGGTCCATTACATACGACGACCGTTACATTAGAGGTGGAGCTTTTAACATATTGCTTCCACCTTACAGATCTGCAAAAACTGAAGGGCCAAGACCACACTTTTAGAACAAAATGTGCTATCCAGTTCTTCATTTGAGCAACATCCTGCCAGAACAGGATGTGGCACCTCTCAGTTTTGGACTGTTTAGTTCCGGAACCCATTTGCCAGGATCCGGTACCTCTTGTGGCATGAACAATTATTTTCACTTTTTGTAATGTAAAAATTAGAATAAAAGCAATCAGAGTTCATTCAAGTTGACTCCTCTCCTGGCTGCTCCCTAAAAATACGCAATGTGAAAATGTGCCTGATATTATAAGAATTGATTCGTGTTGGGCCCGCCCAGGTTTTTTTATACACGTAGACCAACGAGTGGCCATTACTGCGGAGAGAGAGAGCGAAGCGCGCCTGTATCTCTCACAGAGCTAGAACGAGTGTTCGCTTTCATTGATCTCTCTCTCTCTCTCTCTCTCTCTCTCTCTCTCTCTCTCTCTCTCTCTCTCTCTCTCTCTCTCTCTCTCTCTCTCTCTCTCTCTCTCTCTCTCTCTCTCTCTCTCTCTCTCTCTCTCTCTCTCTCTCTCTCTCTCTCTCTCTCTCTCTCTCTCTCTCTCTCTCTGATAGACATGATGAGCGTTGCACTTCATTTATTTCCTTATAGAATCTTGGCAGCGGGAAGGGTGCTGGTGGTGGCCGCAACACCACTGACCCATTTAAATACATTTGCCAAAGTTAAAGAATTACTGACGTCTGTTCATAAATAAATGAAATGACAATACATCAGGAGTAGGCCTATCATTTAGCCACAGATGATCAATATCTTCAAAAAATAATAATAAACAGCCTAGCTGTATCATAACACAGCCTACATTGCTGTCACCATATTGTCTAACGTCAGTCAACATAGCTACTAGAACTAACGCATTAGTAAACCCGCTAGCTACTGCCCCAGTGGCAATAAATTAATAAAGCCAAAAGCTTACCTTGACTTGGAAGAGTTCCAGTGTTGGATAGCCAGAGCCAACTAGGTAACATAGCATTCACTTATACTGCAGTTTCAAAACTGCAATCTTTTTTGTAATGGAAGTGAAAGTAAAAGTATTTATATATATATATTACAAAAAAGACATATAGATATACAGTTGAAGTCGGAAGTTTACATACACTTAGGTTGGAGTCATTAAAACTTATTCGTCAACCACTCCACAAATTTCTTGTGAAAAAACTATAGTTTTGGCAAGTCGGTTAGGACATCTACTTTGTGCATGACACAAGTAATTTTTCCAACAATTGTTTACAGACAGATTATTTCACTTATAATTCACTGTATCACAATTCCAGTGGGTCAGAAGTTTACATACACTAAGTTGACTGTGCCTTTAAACAGCTTGGAAAATTCCAGAAAATGATGTTATGGCTTTAGAAGCTTCTGATAGGCTAATTGACATCATTTGAGTCAATTGGAGGTGTACCTGTGGATGTATTTCAAGGCCCACTTTCAAACTCAGTGCCTCTTTGCTTGACATCATGGGAAAATCAAAAGAAATCAGCCAAGACCTCAGAAAAAATATTGTAGACCTCCACAACGTTGGTTCATCCTTGTGATCAAATTCCAAATACCTGAAGGTACCACGTTCATCTGTACAAACAATATAACAGTATAAACAGTATAAACACCATGGGACCACGCAGCCGTCATACCGCTCAGGAAGGAGATGCGTTCTGTCTCCTAGAGATGAACGTACTTTGGTGCGAAAAGTGCGAATAATTCCCAGAACAACGTCAAAGGATCTTGTGAAGATGCTGGAGGAAACAGGTACAAAAATATCAATATCCACAGTAAAACGAGTCCAATATCGACACAACCTGAAAGGCTGCTCAGCAAGGAAAAGCTGCTCCAAAACCGCCATAAAAAAGCCAGACTACGGTTTGCAACTGCACATGGGGACAAAGATCATACTTTTTGGAGAAATGTCCTCTGGTCTGATGAAACAAAAATAGAACTGTTTGGCCATAATGATAATCGTAATGTTTGGAGGAAAAAGGGGGAGGCTTGCAAGCCAAAGAACACCATCCCAACCGTGAAGCACGGAGGTGGCAGCATCATGTTGTAGGGGTGCTTTGCTGCAGGAGGGCCTGGTGCGCTTCACAAAAAAGATGGCATCATGAGGAAGAAAAATGATGTGGACATATTGAAGCAACATCTTAAGACATCAGTCAGGAAGTTAAAGCCTGGTCGCAAATGGGTCTTCCAAATGGGCATTGACTCCAAGCATACTTCCAAAGTTGTGGCAAAATGGCTTCAAGACAACAAAGTCAAGGTATTGGAGTGGCCATCACAAAGCCCTGACCTCAAACCTATAGAAAATGTGTGGGCACAATTGAAAAAGCATGTGCAAGCAAGGAGGCCTACAAACCTGACTCAGTTACACCAGCTCTGTCAGGAGGAATGGGCCAAAATTCACCCAACTTATTGTGGGAAGCTTGTGGAAGGCTACCAGAAACGTTTTACCCAAGTTAAACAATTCAAGGCAATGCTACCAAATACTAATTGAGTGTATGTAGACTTCTGACCCACTGAGAATGTGATGAAAGAAATAAAAGCTGAAATAAATCAATCTCTCTACTATTATTCTGACATTCACATTCTTAAAATAAAGTGGTGATCCTAACTGACCTAAGACAGGGAATTTTTACTTGGATTAAATGTCAGGAATTGTGAAAACTGAGTTTAACTTTATTTGGCTAAGGTGTATGTAAACTTCCGACTTCAACTGTATATATACATTTATATATAGCTAGCACTCTCTCTCTCTCTCGCTTCACCTTCATTTTTGAAGAAATTAATTTGTTGAAAACTGTTCAACTATTGTCTTTCTCTCTCTTTGAGTCAACTATTCAACAGATTTTATTCACTGCAGTGCTAGCTAGCTGTAGCTTATGCTTTCAGTACTAGATTAATTATCTGATCCTTTGATTGTGTGGACAACATGTCAGTTCATGCTGCAAGAGCCGTGATACCAGGGGACCTTGCATGAAATGATTTGCATGAAATCCGTTTATAAAAGGCAACAATTTCCCCGGAACCTAGGCTACAAAAAATGTTCCTCATGTGTGCATCTTCTGCAAGCGCCTCTACACTTCTCCTCTATGCTAGTACGCAAACGCGATGATAATGCCTGCAGTGCTTTATTATAAAGATTATTTTTTTAATGCTTTCAAGGACCACAGAGCCTCCTAAGTCACCCTCCTCTCTGGCTCACGTTTTGTTCCGGCACCTCGCAATTTACAAATTAAGCACTGGTGCGATTTAGAACCTAAAATAGAATCGTCTGAGGATTCAACATGGAACCCTAAAGGGTTCTACGTGGAACCAAAAAGTCCCTATGGGGGACAGCTGAAGAACCGTTTTGGAACCCTTTTTTTTCAAACCTTGGCTGGAGGTCTCATGCCTCAGGGTCGTCTTCACTGCTCGAAGCACTTCGGGGTCGGGGCAGTGCATTATCTGCTGGTATGCAGCGATCCTGACCTCCGCCTCCTCCTGGTGGTCACGGTAGAGCCGCAGCACAGACCGCCTCTGGAGAAGCAAAGAGCAGTCAGTCACAGACCCCTCGCCCCAAGGTCACCTCAACGTCAGCGTGAATCCATGTGAAGAGAATCTTCTGATTACAGACTGAACCACAGGAGGCTGCTGAGGGGAGGACGGCTCATAATAATGTCCGGAACGGAGTGAATGGAATGACACCAAACACACAGAAAATGTGTATTTGATACCATTCCACTTACTTCCCTCCAGTCATTATCACGGGCCCATCCTCCCAAATTAAGGTGCCACCAACCTCCTGTGGTATGAACAGTATGCCGACTGAATTGTTTTAGTACAACAGGATACTTCACACAGTTCAAGTGAAATTGTATTCAAGTCAAATCATGTTTGAACTGTAACGTTATTGTCCTCTTGGACAATAACGTATTGTCTTGTATCGTATCCCTTCAATGGGACTTCTGCTACTTGAAATGATTAAATCAAGGCTTTATTCCGTGAGAGACGGTTTCTCAGCTTATTCCAATTAAACACAAACCAGGCTCCAGAAGAAAAAAACTAACAATTTCTATACATTGAACTGAGCAAAACAGTTCTTTGTTCTAAAGTTCAGTTCATTCCCAGAGGTTATGCCTAGAAACTTGCCCATTATCTGCCATCCTACTCACGTCAGCATTGCAGGGGATGCGTCTGAAAGCTTGTACGGCAGTGAGTCTCAGCTCCAGAGGGGTGGACTGGCTCTGTATACAGAGGTTTAGCTGAGGGATGAGAGCTGAAGCAGCCACGCCTGCATTTCCCACTGCTTTCAATGCATAGAGCAGCTGTAGGAGGAATCATCACTTTACATCATCAGCATCATCATCATCCTGCTTGTTGCTGCTATCTTTATCATCATCAGCAGCAGCAGCCATTGAGATGCTCAGGTTCAGGAGTCAGGACAAGTATGAACCACGCAATACACACTGTAATATCACATTTTAAATACAGCACAATCACCAGACGGTGATAAAAACTCCTGTACCAGCACACCATCATAATCTGTGTATATGGAGTCGGATCTAATTCTGTGTCTAGGTACCTCTGTTTTGTCTCCTCCACAGCCCTCTCCCAAGGTGTCTTTCAGTGCCTGTATGAAGCTCTGGACCTGGGGGATGAGACTGCAGGGAGACTGGCTCCTCCGACATAGCTGGTGGACCAGGGAAGAACCAGTCAACAGGGCCTTGGTCCACACCTCAGGTGTCTTCAGCAACGCCTGAGAGAAAAGGACGGGGAAAAAACAACAGTTTTATATTATGGACCCATTGTATTTGTACGTTTATCTCCGATTATGTGTTTAATGGGTGACGCCAAAGCATGCGTTGTCGGATGTGACCTCAACAATGTTGCGGAGTAAAGGTGTCGGTTGAGTTTCCTGCGACGATTTTGAATCATCTGTGGACCTACATTGAAAATTCTCAGCCATATAATTCAATTGAGATGGCGAATAAAATAGGCGCAG